>NW_026453210.1:374303-748606 GCF_025200985.1 Drosophila gunungcola
GTATGCTTACTTGCATTGTTTTGTCAATTTCTTGGGGAGTAATTGGCCGCTGTGAGTGCCAAGGGGTGCTCTGCAAGCTGGGGGCGCGGCAGAGACCGATTATTCGTATTCTTGGGTACCTTTCGGAGAATGGAAAGATAAACATCTGTTTTCGGAGACTTCTGGGTTCGGCGAACGCAATTTGGTAGACTTTTCGATCTTTTTGTCGGGAATGACAGGAACAATCCAATTGATTTTTAATTATTTATGTTTAATTACATTTTTTTTTACTTGTTTATTGCTGGTTATTATTGTTGAACGTTGATGCACTATAAATAGTACAAACAAGTGGCCCAACGAAACCAAGCACGAGCTTGTTACGCGCGGGCGCTATTAGCTTAGTGGGCAGTTATGGAGTTCGCGAAAAAAACGCAGATATCATAATGTAGAGACATTTATGAAAAAAATTGAAACTAAGTGCGGTGCAAATATGTTAATACAGTAGGTTTTAAGACAAGGATAGAGGTTGAAATGCAAATTTGATTATATAGATTATTATAATTATTACAAAGAACACGAAAGGGTTTATGACGGTCAAAATTTGAGGTACATCTTGAAAAGTTAAGAGGATGGTAGTTTCGGATTGGTCTAAAAGGCACATTAAAAGTAAAGCGGCTTACCAATTCTATGGAGTCAATATTTCCTTTGACAAGATTGTGTAGTTCCAAGCATGATTCTATGATTTGCCAGGGTAGGTAAATTAAGCAATAGTAATCTCTAGAGTAAGAAGGCAACCTTACGTTTTGATTCCAGTTCAAACCACGAAGGGCGAAAAGGAGATTTTTTTGTATTGACTCTATACGATCAATGTGTAGTTGATATTAGGACGGAAAAGGGAAGTAAACGATAATTTAATTTATGTCACGAAGAACTCCTAAATCGTTGACCGAATTTTTACGGTCCAGTGGCATATTATGAAGAGAATATGCGTAAAAAGTCTAAGTTACATTTAAGCCAATTCAGATTTAAGAGGTTAGATTGCCACCATCTCTGAAAACAATCAACATCATACTGTAAACCGAATACCGATTGCAAATTATTATAGGACAAAGAAAGTTTAATATCATCAGCATACAATAATACTCGAGAATGTATAATGACAGAAAGAAGATCATTGATGAATAAAGTAAATAGCAATGGGCCCAAAAGACTACCCTGAGGTACTCCAGATGTTACGTTAATCATGTTGGAAACTGCCTTTTTTAAAAATAACCCTCTGAGTTCTTTCATTCAAATAACTTGAAATCTAAGTTAAAAGATTATTCAAAAATCCGAGCTGATTTAATTTAAATAAAAGAAGACAATGGTTTACAAAATTTAAAGCCTTTCTTAAATCTGTATATATTAAATCAGTCTGCATTTTATTGCTAAATCCTTTAACTATATAGATGTCAATTCAAGTAGGTTCGCCTAACAAAACCATGTTGATATGGTGATATTATTGAGGAACACAAATGCTGCAAATGAGATGTTATAATGCGCTCAAATGCTTTAGCCTACAATTTAGAAATACCTTTATAATTTTGAACATCATAAATGTAAATATTATTACGTGTAGTACAAGGTGGGCCAAAAGAAGTCAACACATGTTGTATGGCTCGCATTTTTTTAAAATAAAAAAATCGATTTTCTTTTTGATTATTTTTACATGATATGTTTGAAATTTAATATCGAGAAAAAGATATCGGGCAAATGGGCGCCGTCAGAATTGGTTGACGAAGTGCACGATTTGTTGAACAAAATCATAACGAGCGATGAGGCTCATTTTCACCTCTGCGGATAGGTGAGCAAGCAAAGCTATCGCTTTTGGGACACCGAAAATCCACGTGATGCACCAAGAGCCGTTACACCCGCTCAATGTGCACGATTCGCTGTTCACGCTGTGCAAACGACAACAGTGGACTGTGCGCATTATACGGCCATGCTAACCGAGTTTCTGCCGCAATTGGACGCCCTGTTTAACCGTTCAATACAAATGCTCTTGACAAACTCACTGATTAAATTTCAGTATACTTCGGCTTGTCGAAGCTATCTTCCGCTCTCGTGAAAACTTAATTTTAAATTATTTTGTAGGTCCTTTGCTTATCGCCTACGTATGAGTTGGCAATTCAAACTGGTGAAGTGGCTGCACGAATGGGGCAGTTCTGCCCGGACATAAAACTAAGATTTGCCGTCCGGGGTGAAGAAGGTATGTTTTTTCGATTTTAATAATATAAATAATAAATAAATATATTTTATAAACCTTTTATCGATTCTGTTTTTAGTTGACCGAGCCAAAAAAATTAAGGAGCATATTCTGATAGGAACACCGGGAAAATTGTTAGATTGGGGGTTAAAATTCCGCCTTTATGACCTAAAAAAAATTACTGTTTTTGTGTTAGATGAAGCTGATGTAATGATAGCCACCCAAGGACATCATGATCAATGCATTCGAATTCACAAGTATGTATAACTTTAGTTAAAATTAGTCTATCGCGTGTAAACCACATTCGTTCGGTTGCTTTTTACCTTATGAAACAAACTAAACCCTAACAAAAATGTATTTTTATTTTATTTAATCAAATAATAAATAACACTTAAACTACATCTAATATATACAAGTATATATTATTTCTGTCTGCTTCTATACAGTTTGGAAGCTTAATTTAAAAGCTAGAAACTTGAAGCTTTCGCAATCGTCTTATTTTACATGTTCGCAGATCAGTTCGAAAACGGTTCAGATCGAAACTCTATATCCTATAGCTTTCGTAGAAAAAATCGGCTCAAAATTAATAATTTAGTTTTATTTTTATTTAATTTGAATATTTTTAATACAAAAAATGGGTTTACTTTATCATATAGCTGACACATCTTTTATATATATTTATTTTATTTCTTTGTCCTGAAACTTCAAGTTTAAACTTTTACATTAATGCGCCAGTCGCAAGTAACGAAAATTAATATTACCATGCTTTTAAGATCTTACTGTACTAACAATGGTTTCAAAGTTTTTTTTGCTGAAAGTGCTTTAACTTCTTATGTTTTTGTGTTTGTGTGCCAAGATAACTTTAAAGTTTGTTTTCGAATTGTCATGTGCCTGTAATTGATTTACTTTGGTTTGGTAAATGGTTCCAGAGCTTAGCAGCTAAAATGAAGAACTGTTTGTCAGAGCTTGCCAGTCTTATACGTATATTAACAATATTGGGAGAAAGAAAATCTTATAAGGACAAACAAATACTCAGGTTACTTTGTTACTATTATTTTACGTCAGAATATTAAGATTCTTAAATCAATCCAGGTATGAACATTAAGGTTAAATATGTTATTTGCGCTTTCTGTTACATGGTCCGTTCGTTTCAAATAGTAAACATATCGTGCAACATTGTTAAAAAGCTGGCTTTTTACGTCACAGTTTCCAAGTATTTCGAGCCCTTAAAAAGGGTAGGTATAACAATAGTTTTAATAATAAAAATTTGAATATTTGTTAGAAAAAAATACTGTAAGAAAAAAGACTGTGTTATGTATATTTGTCGTAACACTCCCATATGTTCGTCCGGGTGTTATATTGATATGGTCACGAAAGTGACTTATTAAAATAAATGCCTAAATTACTAGCACTTTCTAAACATATTTTCCTAATCAGCTTCGGTAGATAAATTGTTTGGATATTTTTCTTGTATATAACTAGGCTTTTTTATTTAGAAAGGTTTAGGCTCAGAACATTGTTCTTAGCCTAAATGCTAACACTCAAAAATGCAGTATTAAAATCCTTAATGCATTCATTTATTTGACCTAAAGGACGACTAGCATACAACTGAACATAATCTGCTTACATATGAACATTGGATAAGGACAAAACTTTTGACAGATCGTTAGCATATATAGTGAACGGCCCTACTACACATCCCGGTGGTACACCACGAGTAGCCATTTGTATCTTTGACACATTTTTCCCCCACAACACCAGCTTTTTGCCTATAAGAGATATATGATTTCATAATCCTTATAGCTGTCTAAAAAAAGTATACATATTTTGCATTTTGGTCAACAAAAGTATTTAGTATTGCTTCTTAAACATCACATTGACTTACACAAAATTCAAAACAATTAAACATTATCTACTAAAGACTCAATGGTCAGATATGAATTAAAATCAGGGCTGTGAACGCAGTTCAATTCACTAAAATGTTGAACACTATATTTTGGATTATGGAAAAAATGAGTTCAGTAGTTTTGAGAGCAGAACACTACTGCATTTATGAAGACCTTTTTTGTACACTACTGGACAAAATATTAAAGAAAATGAAGTTATAACGCCAATGCATTTCTTAATAGGTAGACCACCGTTAGATGAAGTCGGCTCAGTTAAAGACAATGAAAAAATGTGAATACTACTGTGGGCAAAAATATCATGTCAATGTCATTATCAGTAATATATTTACTCTTGTGTTTACCAAACGACCAAGAGTGCATTTTTCGATTTTTACAATGTATGGTTAATTGAGCACAGAAGTGCCATCAAATATTGTTTTCGGAATGAAAGCATAAATCCAAGTCCCATCTCCCGTTATAATGCATTTGAGCTTGTCTTAAATAAATAAATTAAATAAATAATAAGAGGCTAAATAAAATATATCAAAAAAAAATACCGTCCACCAAATTATATACCAATCTATGTAACTTATAAACAATACGCCTTATCTTGCCGGCCCGTGGCAGAATTTTCAACGAGAACACCAATTATCATATAATTATCATAAATTTAAGAGTTAGAATTCATGCCACTTTGTTAATCAATCGAGAGCAATAAATTAGAATTTGCGCGCTGCTAAACACTTGTAATCTTAATGTGCATGGCACTTGAGGCGAACCAAATATATTTTTTCCACACTGCACATAAAGGTCCTTACGTGCTTGCTGATCAGGCAAACTGAAAATCAGATCACAATTTAAACTTAAGAATTGAAGGTTTTTTTTTTTAAACGGAAATACCCTTTCAAATTCCAGTCTGCAATTATCGACGGTTGTAGATTCCGAAATCCATATTCCAAATTCATGATAATTCATGGCCATCGACGATCAAATTGTGGCAACCATAAAAGCAAGCAATCAGAATGAATGTGAAAATTTGAGCTCCTTAGTTAAGAGCCAGCATTTGAAGGAACCAGTTATAAAGTGTGAAGAAAAAATGTTCGTGTTTGCCGCGAACTCCATTCGGCGGGAAGCGGTATTAACAATTAATGAACTGTAATGCACTGTAACAAAGCTCGCACAAAGCGGGTGGCGAAGACAAAAACTCTGGCCATGTTTCTGTTTTTGCATCAAGAGAGTTGTAAAATGTAATAAACGCGCCGGTCTAATCGGCTCACTTTTACTTTATTAGGCCAAAAGCCTCTACTAACTTCACGACCACAGTCGGGAAAAGCCTGTAGTTAAGCGCGCACCGCCACACCCCGCTAATATTGCTTTCTCTCTCCACATCAGCGATCAGCACAGCCAAATTTAATAAGCATAAGATAGTGTTTTGCCGGCAGATTAGCGGTAGAGGACTTATTAATTCACTAACTTTGAAGAAATAGTTAGATTTTAAAAATGAGTATCTACCAATAAATACAGGGTGGCCCAGGAAAATGTTGCCTTTCAAAATGGGTTTTAAACAAAAACCGATGAAAATTTTCAAATTTTTTGTGTTAATTGCATTGCTTTCTTCCATTCGGGGAAAGAACGTAATACCGATAACCATTGACGGTTGCGGCGGCTCCTGCGGCAAGTTTTCGGAGCCCCAAATGCGACAATTCAGCTTATTGCCGCAACCACCGAGGTGGAAATTAGCTTAATCTAACAAAATAATTTTTCGATTAAAATGCCCTTAGTGCAGCTAAAAAGAGCGGTAAAAATTAAAGACGGTGCATGTTTTAAAGACAAATGAAATAAAATATAAAAACTAAACTGGTGGTGTCGAAGTTTGACTTAATCTTTTGTACGAGTCTAGGTTAAATCTCCCTTCTCCAAGATCTGCAAAGGGTGAAGCTAGTCTACTTACCGGGTCCTGACGATGTTCCTGTCTGTGTGCTGAGATAAAAAGAGACCCTTGATTACCCTATCCTTAGAAATTTCTGCTTTTTGGAAGGAATCATTTTGTATTCGCCTTTATAAAAAGGGGAATAAATCAAGTACAAGCTATAATAGCGGTATCTCCAATTTATCCGCTAACATCGTTCGCTTAAACGTTTAGAAATTACTTTATAACTGACGTATCTTACACTGATTTTAGCAAAGCATTTGATTACGTAAATCATTCGCTTATTGTACGGAAGTGAGACTTATTAGGGTTTTCAAACGATCTTACACGGATTTCCAGTTATCTGAGTGGTAGGACACAACGATTCCTTTTTAAAAGTTCAGGCGTGCCACAGGGAAGCCACATTGGCCCACATCTTTTTACATTATTTATTACATTATTATTACGCAGATGACGTTAAGTATTGTGGTATTGTGATATTGTGTTATTTTCCGTAGTTCAGACTTACAAAAGGATCCTAACGCCTTTCAAACATGGTTTTGTGGAAATCTATTAAATAGCGCCAAATGCAAAAGAATGACATTCTATCGGGCCGATCCACAGTATGCGATGTATACTTTGGATGGTTGTGTGTAGTCTTAGACTAATTAATGGCGTTGGCGTCCTCCTGGACCCAAAACTTAAATTTTTTGACCATATTTCGTCCATGGTGAATAAAGCCAGGGGAGCGCTTGTATTTATAAAAAGCTGATTAAAAGCATTTGATTATCCGTATGTAAGGTTATTACACCAGTCTCCAGTATGGTGTGCATATAGACCGAATAGAATCTGGGCAAAAAAACATATTAATTTTTGATCTACGGGGCATTAACTGGGATGCAAACCTTAGCTACTGTGTAACAAACCAAGAACAAACATTAGGGAGAAAAGCTTTAACGCACTGGTCAACAAAATGGTTGCGCTCACTAAAGGGAATTTTTTTAGGCACGGCTGCAAGATCCATATTTGGACAGCTAAATACCCTTCTCATACCCCGATGCCAGGGACGGAAAACCCACTTTACTCTTGTCTAGGAAACATTCTGCAGGTCCAAGGACAGTCACAAGGCACACTGGCATCTATGATGGTTACCATGTCATTCATGAAAACGACCATGTAAAAACTGGTTCAAAACCAAAACATTTTGTTCCAGTTGCTTGCAGCTAAGTAGTCCAAATAATTGATGGCAAATCTTCGAGTAACCGTGTAGAACGCCAATGGCTTTTTTTTTCTGAGTAAAAATCATATTGACATTATGCTACTGGTAGAGACGCACTTCACAAGCAATTTAACTCCGTCAGAAATTTAACTCCAAAGGAAGGCAAATATATAATATATAATATATATCATAAAACTGAGCAACAAATTTGACCATGTTTCCCCTGGTAGCCCCACGTACCCTAAACTAATAGATATTGCGGTGATAAAAAAACATTCCATGTTTTTTGGTTTTGGGCTTTCTCACAATATTGGTGAACGTAGAGGGGGATGGCCGAGTCCTCTGGAGGGTGCTGGAAGGTGCACAAGTCCTGTAGTTGAATGACGAGTCGTAGGTGTTTCGGTGTTTGGTAGGGGTGTGGGCGCAACCACTTTTATTCACTATGAAAATCGAACTGACTATTCTAACTTATTCTAATGCTATTGAGAGCGCAGTGGAGACTTCATGGAGACTTCGTGGTGGGGAAAAGGGAAGCTGGGTGAGAGCGGAGAGCAGATGGGGAGAGCGGAAAGCCGGGAATACCGGGTGCTCCTTCGTGGCCTGAACATTCCGCCCCCCTTGCAATCGCTAGCGTTGCAAAAGAAGATGGCTTCTAAGGTTGGTGGCAGGCGCCGGAAATGATCCACCCAAAAACCGTCTTCTGGGCGACCGGCAGTCCTTCGTCGACCATCAGGAACCCCGACTGGATCACCTTGGGGTACACGTCCGCCCCAAGAATGACAGAAATTGTGGCGGGAAGATAGAACCGCTCATCTGCGAGCTGTATGCCCTTAAATTTGGTACGGACGGCGTCGTTGAGTGTCCGAGTCGGTGTGCGAATGCCCACCTTGGGCTCGACTTTGAACACCACCTCCATCTTGGTCGTCCCGCATTTGGACTGTATCGTCGCGTTGCACACCTTGTCGTCACCAACACTGGTCGTTGGCAACCGAAATGCGGCGGCCCGAGAAGCGTCGATGCAGCTCACTGGTGTGCAAGGGTCGATTAAAGCTGCGGGCTCGAAAGTCTTGCTTCCGGTCTTCACCATCACCGAAGCAGTCGGAAGGACGTTGACGCTGTGACGTTGTAGCAGCGATGAAAGCGACGGAGCTGGTGTAGGGGAGGCTGAGCGCTGCCTTGACGTAGGCGTCGGGCGATTTGGCGGATTTTGCCGGCGCGAACGCTGCCCAGAATTAGACCGCTCATGCATATGCAGCAGCGTGTGGTGGTTCCGTTGGCACTTCTTGCATTTTCCACTGCGACAGTCAGCTTTCGAGTGGTCGTGGGCAAGACAGTTCGAGCAATACTTGTTTACCAAGACTGCACGAAGCCGCTTCTCAGCGCTCAGCTTCAGAAACCTGCTACACTTCCGTAGAGGATGGACTCCCTTGCAGACTCGGCAACGGTAGGATTTAATACCTCGAGTACGTCTGCCGTCCAGGGGTTCTTCGGTGGGTGTTCGGGGAGCCATTTTTCTGATCTAGATCATGGATGAATGAAGGTGAATAAAGGGAAATCATATTAGGAATTGTGGATAACAACTTAGGACTAAAAAAATGTGGGCCAATTTATTGTGGAAGTTTTGAAGGCTCCACAGGCAGAAGTACGACTTTGTTGATTGGACGTTTGACAACCCCGCGTGCCGTGCGGATGTCCACTACACGGACATTGCCATCGGCTCCTGGGAAGACAGAGTCAATTCTGCCGAGCCGCCACTCGTTGGAAGGCAAATTCTCGTCCTTTATGACAACCATGTCGCCGACGTGAAGATTCTTCGCGGGGGCCTGCCACTTATTGCGCTTGTGAAGTTCTTTAAGGTATTCTTCCTTCCATCGCATACGAAACTGTTGATGGAGAGCCTTTAGATGCTGCCAGCGGTTGATCATAGACCTGGTGTCCCCTTTGACTTCTGGTTCCACGGTAGACAGGAGAGGTCCTCCAACAAGAAAATGACCTGGTGTCAGGGCCAAGAGATCGGTAGGGTCTTCGGACATAGGGGAGAGTGGCCTGGAATTTAGGCAAGCTTCAATTTTTGCCAGAAGCGTCGAAAGCTCTTCGAAAGTATATTTTCGAGTGGCTGTGGACTTATAGAACAGTGTTTTAAAGCTTTTAACACCAGCTTCCCATAGGCCTCCCATGTGAGGGGCTCCCGGAGGTATAAATTGCCAGGTGAGCTGCTGATGACCATAGGCATCTGTCACAGACTCTTTTACAGCCTGAAGGAAGTCACGAGAAAGCAAGGCGGCAGCGCCAACGAAGGTTTTTCCGTTGTCAGACTGGACTTGTCGAGGACACCCTCTCCGGGAAACGAAGCGAGCGAAAGCGGCGAGAAACTTCTCGGTCGTGAGATCAGAGGTAGGCTCTAAGTGGATGGCCTTGGTGGAAAAACAAACGAACACTAACACATATCCTTTTGTTATGAGACACGCTCTTCCGGTATAATTTTTAATTTCGAATGGACCGGCGAAGTCCATTCCCGTGTACGTAAATGGTCGGGAGAACGACGCACGGTTTTTCGGCAAAGTGCCCATCAACTGTGTTTGTAGCCTTTTCTTGTAGATCACGCATACCTTGCAGGAGTTTACTATTGCCTTTACTAAGTTCTTTAGTTTTGGTATCCAGTATCTTGACCGAATGAGGCGTACCATTAACTGGTTGCCGCCATGGAGGGTTATGCGATGAGTGAACTGGACAAGAAGGCGAGAAAGTGGGCAGCTATATGGAAGGATAACTGGATGCCGTTCATCATATTGAAGGCTGTCGGAGGCCGTCACGCGACCGCACGCTCTTATCAGACCATGTTGATCTATGAACGGGTTCATGCTCAGGATAGAACTTGAAGAAGGCACAGAGCGCTTTTCACTTAAGCAGTGATAATCATGGGAGAAGTCTCTGCGCTGAGTATTCAGAATAAGTAGTCGTTCCGCGGCGGAAATTTCCGCCGCTAGCAGGTGCTTATCAGAGGGTGTTGCTTGTTTTTTGCATCGCTGGATGAAACGATTGACATAAGCGAGAACCCGCAGTGCTTTGTCGAACTTGGAGAAACGGTCAAGGAAATCTTCAGACGGAATAGTTGCGACGTGGGACTTAAGGGGACGTTTCTCTAGCTCGGTCGCTGGGGAATTGTCGCCCTGACTTGGCCATTGGCTGCGTGGCTTTTGCAACCATGCGGGACCATGCCACCAAAGAGGATTGTCGACCAATTCCTGAAGTGCTACCCCTCTACTGGCCAGGTCTGCGGGATTGTGTTCGGATTGAACATGCGACCACTTCTCGGCCTTTGTAGACTGGGTAATCTTGGTCACCCTATTGGCAACAAAAGTAGTCCACTGGCAAGCTGGCTTGTTTAACCATGCGAGCACAATGGTGGAGTCTGTCCAGCAGAGGAGTTCGGATGTGAGTATTGGCATACTCGGAAGAACACTTGCTGCCATTTCAGCCAGTAACAAGGCCCCGCAAAGCTCTAATCTGGGAAGCGATACCGTTTTTACCGGCGCAACTCGCGTCTTTGCAGTGAGAAGGTGCACCATAGTCGTATGCCCCACTTCCACTCGTACATAGATCGCAGCACCGTATGCCGTTTGAGACGCGTCACAAAAACCGTGATGCTCGACTTCTGGTCGGAAGGAGACCCACCTTGGAATGCGGATTCGATTTAAGGCAGAATAGCTTTGTAGAAAGCTCTGCCATCTCAGACACAGATCACTTGGAAGTTCGTCGTCCCACCCCAGGTCCTGCAGCCAAATCTCCTGCATGAAGATTTTCGCACGCACTACGAAGGGCGCGAGCCACCCTGCAGGGTCAAACAATTTGGCAATTTGTGACAGAACCTGGCGTTTTGTAAGGGACGATTCATCGGATAATTCGGGCGGAACAAAGAAATATTCATCAGATGTGGCTTTCCAACGGACACCGAGCGTTTTTGCCGTGCTTTCGGCATCGATCTCCAGAAAATCGGAGCGCAGGAGATGGTCACTCGGAATGTGAGCCAAAATATCCTTATGATTGGACGTCCATTTTCTCAATGGAAACCCAGCGGAGTTGAGGGCACTTTGTAGCTCTTGAATCGAGAGCCGAGCGTCTTCTTTAGAGTCGGCGCCAGCTAGGATATCATCTACATACATAAAATGACGAATGACATCACTCGCTTTAGGATGGCTGTGTTGTACGTCAGTTGCCAGTTGTTGAAGCACGCGAATGGCCAGGTACGGAGCGCAATTGACTCCAAAGGTGACCGTTTTCAACTCGAACTCTCGGATGTCCCCATCAGGATTACGGAACAATATCCGCTGGAAAGGCGTGTGCTTCGGATCTACCCAGATCTACCGATACATCTTTTCAATATCGGCGCTAAATACGTATTGAAAGTACCGCCACTTTAGGATTTGAATGGTAAGGTCGGACTGTAAGACTGGGCCAGCATGAAGGATATCATTTAAACTGGCCCCATTCGCAGAAGGACTGGATGCGTTGAATACTACGCGCAGCTTTGTAGTAGTGCTCTCAGGCATGATGTGGAAGATAGTACCTGGCGAAATCGTGGGTAGGAAAGACCTCTCTCATATGGTTCAGATCCAGATATTCTTGAATCACTGAGTCGTATCGTATCTTTAGAGGAATGTCTCTTTTTAAGCGTTGCTCGTTTCTCAAAAATTGAGATAACGCAAACGACCTGGAGTACCCTAACCCTGACCCTGGATGTTCCGGGTCGCGAAAAGGTAGGGTTACGACGTATCTGCCGTTCGCATCTCTCGTGGTCGTTCGGAGAAAATTATCTTCGCAAACGGAATCGGATTCCTTTACCAACTTTATTTGTAGATCCTCCACCTCCCAGAATTTGGTGAGGATTTTATCTAAGCTATTGTCGTACGCTTGGGAAATTTGCGTAGAGAAGGTGGCAATCTGACTCTGGGTGGAAGCGGATACTGGCCCAGTGAGCACCCACCCGAAAATTGTTTCTTGTCCAAGGAGGGAGCCACAGATGTTGGTTTTTGCCCCATTTAGGAGAACCGAAGGCAGAATGTCGGCTCCTATCAGAACATCTATCTGTGCGCTCTCATAAAACTTCGGATCCGCCAATGGTAAATCGGGAAGATTTCGAAGAAAGTCTTGCGGAATTGGGTAGGAAGGCAGATTCCCTGCCAGTTGAGGAAGGACATAGGCTGACGTCTCTAACTGCAGAGCGGGCCTACTTGGAGATCTGATTGTAAAATGACAGAGCTTCTTGGACTGGGCGGACACTGTCTGATTTAAGCCTGAGACTTGGGCTTGGACGACTTGGAAGGGTAATTTGAAAAGATTGAACAGACGCTCTGTCACAAATGTTGCTTCGGATCCTGAGTCGATAAGGGCACGAGCTTGGAAATTCGAACCCAGGTGGCAAATATTGATGATGGCTGTCCCCAGCAGAACCGATCTTGCACCTGACGCAAAACAGACTTGCACTCCCGACTGGTCATCGGAAGCGGCTGAGCCTTCTGTCGAAGTTGCTGGTCGTGACATGGGAACATCAGGCCGACTTGGAGGGCTGGCAAAAGGGTTGCTTCGGTGCAGCAGCGTATGGTGGCGACTGCGGCAGGTGAAGCAGCTGTGGGTGCTTGTGCAGTCCCGAAGCTGGTGCCCTCGGGCAAAGCAGTTCAAGCACAATTGCTTGTTTCGGATTTGGAGGAAACGTGGACAAGTGCGTATAGGGTGGCTTTCCTTTGAGCACAGATCGCAACGTCTCGGTTTCGGAACTATCTTAGTCTCATAAGAATTTATTCTGCTTAAAGACCCGCTAGCGTTCGTTGCTTTGGACTGCGAATGACTTGACCCAGAAGGTCGCACGTCATCTATGGCCTCGAGGGTTCGATGGCGCTCAGTGAGAAAGGTGTTCAGGTCAACCCATTTTGGAATTGCGGCTTTATCGTGCAAGGACTGCTCCCATAAGGAAAGTGTAAGCTTGGGGAGCTTTGACGAACACATATAGACAAGAATGCAGTCCCAATCTGTAATCAGGATTCCGGACAGTTCCAAGGCGTTCAGACAGCCTTGAATCGTAGTTTGCAGTTCCTTTAGAGCTGCCCCAGATTCTTGCGAAATCCACTGGAGGTTGAAGAGGATTTTAAGCTGGCTATTTACTAGCAATCGCTTGTTGTCGAACCGCTCAGTTAGGTTATCCCAAGCTGAGCGAAAGCCATCGTTGGTGAGAGGGGAATTTGCGATTATGGCATGCGCGTCACCGCTCGTTTTAGCGTTTAAGTGGAACAGCTTTTCCACAGGCGTGAGCCTTGGATTATTTATGTATATCGCTGTAAAAAGGTCCCGGAAAGTGGGCCAGCGAAGGTAATCGCCTGAGAAAACCTCTGTGTCGCACGGAGGCAGCCGACAGCCAGAGGAGATATAGTTCTGGGCAGGGGCTTGAGCTTGAGCTGGCGGACCTGTGCCCTGTTTGATTATATCTGTGAGCTGAGCGGCGTATCTCTAATACACTGTATAACAGTAGTTATACTTTGACTTGAGAGTGGGCAATGTGGAAGCTGCATCCTCGCCTGCTGCCGTAATGCACTCTGAGCATACGTCGAACTCTTTCTCCACCTTGTCCCATAACACTCGGACTTGCTCCCGACGGATTTGGAGCATGGAAACGCTTGGAGTTTCGTTCTGTTGGTTCTGCTTTCGAGATCGCTTAGACGATCTGAGACCGCAATGAACTTATTTAAAGCCAACTCGTAAGCAGTTGAAGCCATTTTTTGTATGGATCGAGTCACCCTTGAACTGGAAGTAGCGGGTTTGGCGTTTGGACTTAATGAACTTGGAGTTTTTGGCGTAGCCGGCTTCACCACGATGCTTGGTGGGCTCTTGGAGCTTTTGGTTGCCAGCGGCGAGAGCGTGGACTTGGTTTTGCTCAAGGGGGAAGCAGATACCTTTTTCTTATCGTCTCCACCGGGTATACTAAGACCAAAAAACGCTCGCGAATAGCTGTGGATCTCGCCACACTATGTTTGTGTCAGTTTGGATGAAAAAAATGCGGAATTGTAGGTGTGTGGAACGATTGGAATGGATCACGCTACTTGATAATGGTATTTTTGAGTTTTTTTTTGATTCGGACTTTTCCGGAATGTTGAAATTGGAATTTGAATTTTTCAATTAACCAGACGAGAAAAAATCAAATATGCGGAATTGTAGGTGTGTGGAACGATTGGAATAGGACACGCTACTTGAAAAATGGTATTTTAGTTGTGTCAGTTTGGATGTGAAAAAGACAGAATTGTAGGTGTGGAACGAGTTGAAAAAATAGTATTGCGAAGTTTTTATGGATTAGGTCTTTCCGGAATGTTGGAATTGGAAATTTGCAATTAACCAGACGAGAAAAAAAACACAAATATGCGGAATTGTAGGTGTATGGAACGATTGGAATGGGGCACGCTACTTGAAAAATTGTATTTTTGAGTTTTTATGGACTCTGACTTTTCCGAAATGTTGGAATTGTAATTGGAATTTTTCAATTACCCAGACGAGAAAAAAACAAATATTGATTTTTGTGCATAAGCCTCCTGTTTCTTTTTGCACCTCCGCCCATGAATATAGTATCTCTGAGTTTTTTATGGACTCGGGCTTTTCCGGAATGTTGGAATTGGAATTGGAATTTTTCAACTACCCAGACGAGAAAAAAAAACAAATATTGATTTTGTGCATAAGCCACCTGTTTCTTTCTGCACCTCCGCCCAAGAATAGCTGAAATCAAATATTTATATATGTATTTTGGTCAAATAACCATATGTAAGAGGCTGCACTGTAAATGTGTATTTTCGCTCAGAGTAAAATATGTAAGTATGAAGCCTCTGTAAATATGTACACTCGCTCAGAGAAAAATATGCAAGTATGAAGCTTCTGTAAGTATGTGTGCTCGCTCAGAGAAAAAATATGTAAGTCTGAAGCCTCTGCAAATATGTATTTTCGCTCAGAGACTAAAAATGTAAGTAGATCAGAGAGTAATATGTAAGTAAAAAATGCGATTGGACAATTTTGTATTTTATTTGCAGCGCCGACGGGAAAAATGTAAATGTATGGTTGCATGTAATTTTTTACCAGGAGAGGTGAAACATAGTTAATATTTCTTGTGTATTGTTTGTAATTGTGATTTTTTTGTTTTGGAGATAAGTGGACTGTAGAATGTATGTAAATGTGAATGTAAAATGTAACTTTGTGAGCGGGTCTCTACACAGTGAAAAAGAACAAAAACGAATGGGGGCCAATATTGCCGGAACACTTTAATTGAAAATTGTTATATTTTTTCACTGTGGCACGCGCAAAAAATTAACACTTTTTTTTAATTTAGGAGTTTGTAAAATTATTCGTAGGAATTTTTTGGAAAATTGCAGGTTGATGTATGAATGATGCACGGCCAACTGGACTTAGAATTTTTGTACATTAATATGCACAAAGGGGGGAACGATTAAGATGGCCGCACACAAATTTGAAGTTATTGATTGCCGTAATGTCGGATTGAAATCGGAATTTGATTTGACATGAATATCATCCAAAAAGTAAGACGAAATTGTATATTCGAAACACTTACTGGAGACCGGCAATTAATAATTTATTTCGTACTTATCTTGCTGTTGTATGTTGAAGAGGATCGAGCCACCGAAGCGGGGTCCAAAAGAAAAATATCCGGCTGACGGACCAAAAATGAACGTAGAGGGGGATGGCCGAGTCCTCTGGAGGGTCCTGGAAGGTGCACAGGTCCTGTAGTTGAATGACGAGTCGTAGGTGTTTCGGTGTTTGGTAGGGGTGTGGGCGCAACCACTTTTATTCACTATGAAAATCGAACTGACTATTCTAACTTATTCTAATGCTATTGAGAGCGCA
The DNA here is from genome assembly GCF_025200985.1 of Drosophila gunungcola. NCBI lineage: Eukaryota > Metazoa > Arthropoda > Insecta > Diptera > Drosophilidae > Drosophila > Drosophila gunungcola. The sequence goes on from NW_026453210.1 coordinate 390,434, forward strand.
GTGGAGACTTCATGGAGACTTCGTGGTGGGGAAAAGGGAAGCTGGGTGAGAGCGGAGAGCAGATGGGGAGAGCGGAAAGCCGGGAATACCGGGTGCTCCTTCGTGGCCTGAACAATTGGTATGGACCCTCTCTCAGGGTCCCGCTTGGTGATGCTCTCCCTGTACTGCTTGTGGGGAGCAGTTTGGACATTAAAAGCTGATGTCGCCAGTCTGCGTGTAGTGTTCTCATAGAAGCAGCGCTCTCTTCTGACTGAAAAACTTCATTGATGCTCTTTCGTTGTGAGAACTCTTCATTTTCTTCAGATACTGAACATTTATCAACAGCCTGTACGTATCCGCACTTCAATATGGTTTAAAGTTCTTACTAATTATATCAATTACCTTATGACGACACCAGCAAAGCGTTTTTCGCCTCTGTCCAGGCTGCCTGGCCAAACATTGATAGCACGATCTTTGATGACCAAACTTGCGTAAACAATGCATCGTTAAGCAGCTATTTTCGAAATATTGCTGGTATGCGTACTAAATCGCATTCTATATTTCTGGAAACCACTCAGTGTGAATATGGTTTCATTACGTTAGTTGAAACCTGGCTCATTTTGGGTTTCTATGACAATACATTTTTTGATCCGAATCCAAGTATTTCGCAAGTAAAAGCTGTTAAAACACAATGCTCTAGAGGTGGCTTCGTCTTTATAGATGTGCGGCGTAATCTGCGTTGCGCTTCTATTCGACTCTTAAATGAGGGCTCTCTTCTTGATAAAATTTGCGTGTCTCCCTCTGGACATTAGGAGCGGATATTCCTGGTGGTATCTTATATACCCCCAAGCATTAGCTTCGAGCTATACAAGGCTCATTTGGACAATATTGATTATACCTATCAGAATTTTGAAGAAAATCAGTACATCTGCGTTCTGGGCGACTTCAACCTTTTTAAAATTGTGTGGGCCGATGATACAGATTCCTCGGCGATGGTTCCCAGTAGTTCTTTTTAACATGGTATTAGATTAATAATGTATTTGATAGTTTAAACAATCTTTAAGACCTAATTTTTTTTAACCGTTAATTTAAGTTGATGTAGTCACCATTTATCGGAGTGCGATGCTTACCAACAGCCACTTTTAATTAAGTAAACCTGTCATATTTTTTTACCATGTAACTTGCCGGCGTCACTATTCTTCGTTAGTGCGAGCTGTTTAAATTCAATTCGGAAATATATTTCTAATGTTAACTGAAATAAGAACACTTTTTGCCTTTTCTCTCTACTATTATCAATAAGCATGTTGAAAATAGAGCTCCCAGTTCTTATAAATCTCCCTGTTCTAATAAAACTCCCTGGTTTACGCGCGGACTTAAAAAATAGAAAAATTTTAGAAACAAGTTTTATAAGCGTTATGCTGCAAGCGGAGATTCTGTATACTTTGATCGGTTCAAGCAACATAAGCTCGAATTCGGGTTCTTGAATAAATTTGTATATAGTCAATTAATTGCAGATGATTAACTGATTACTAACCCAATATCATTTTGGCATTTTGTAAATTCTAAAAAATCAATATCGCACATTCCTTCCGGAATATTGCTTGAAAAGGAATTAGCTTCCTTGAGGGTGGCTAATTTATTCGCTATGTTTTTTTTATCCAACTTTCAGCCATTATCTCCCTGGAATGATGAAGAAATATTGCGATCCATTGCCTCAGTGCTAAGCATAGGGAATTTAGATATCACTGATTCTGACTGTCATACAGCTGCTATGAGCATTAATGACTCGGAAATAAATTGGTTGCGCCGGCCTTTTTCATTTTGAAAAACTGTATAGACGTTCTCTGCGGCCCACTTAAAATCATTTTTAATAAATCTCTCTTTAGTACGGTGTTCATACAAAGATGGAAGCTTGCCACAGTTAATCCGATTTTCAACTACGATGTAAAAACTTAATTTCTACAATGTTTGAAAGAATTATGGCTAGGCAGCTGGTGTTTTTTGATGGGCGCATCATTAGCCCTAACCAGCATGGATTTATGCCAGGAGGGTCGACTACGACAAATATAGTTTTGTTAAATAGCTTCTGTATAAGTGTTTTTTAAGTCATAACCAAGTTTAAACAGATTTTTTCAAAGCGTTTGATAAAGTCTGTCTCAAAGCTCTATTGGCTAAACTTATGAAGATAGGCTTTCACTCTTCAATCCTAAACTGAATCAGATCCTATTTAAAGGACAGGGTTTATAGAGTGCAGAACAATGGTTTTTTTCTCTGGCCTCCCTCAAGGGAGTGCACTTGGCCCGCTGCTCTTCATTATATTTATTAATGATATGAGCCACTGCATTAAAAATTCAGTTTTGGATAGTCAGCTTCTCCAAAATGATTTAAAAAGATTTGGTAATTGGTGCTCCCGTAATTTACTGCCGCTAAACCTTTCAAAATGCTTTTTTGTTACGTACAATCCTCCTAATTTCCACGATCCCGCTCCTTCCTATTCTGCTAAATGTCGTCTTCTACATCTTTCTTCGCTTCAGGATCGCAGAAAAGTATCTGCTTCTATCTGCTCGGTGGCAGAATTGACTATCCAGCGTTGCAAGTATAATTAATATATCTTTCCCAGGTAGGTCTCTAAAAGCAATGGAGCCATTTCACATATCGATATGTAGGTCTAATTATGGTTTTAGTGAGCCTATGCGTTGAGCATTAAGACTATGCAATAACCTAACACCTCACATGTGCCTGGATCCGAGCTCCCCTTGAGATTACGTTAGGCTTGCATTTTTCAATTATTTTTCTACTATTAATGATTAGTTTCCTAGTTAAGTCTTAAATAAGAAGAGAGTAAAAAATTGTTCTGTTGGCGAAATAAATAAATAGGGAAGTCGAGCACGATTTGAGGCTAACGAGGCTAACCGTAGAGCTTCGGTTTCGCTAGCTGTTTTAACGACCGTTACAAGCGAAAGAATTTTAGCCTTGGTCACTATTTCTAATTCTTTCAACTCGTCTCCAAACGTGTCGCGTATCTATCTTCTCTATGCAGTCTTGCAATTGATTTGCCTTATCAATCAATGCATTTAAAACATCAAGCCAACCCCGAATCTAGCCGTTCTTTTAAGCGACGAATACTTCTAACTCGACTTTTAAATTTGTTTATTTATTTTTAAATTTTTCTGATTCCATTATTTTTTACTTTTATTTGTTCAAGAAAAATTTAAATAAATAAAAATCAAATAAAAATAAATAATTGAAAACCCAAACGATAAAATAATAAATAAATTTTCGAATCAAAACAACTCGTCAAAAAGAAAAACACAACAACAACCATTGCAGCGGCGGTCAAGCGAAAGCAAAACGCATCTGCAGCTGCTTATGTGTTTGACTATGTATTGGTAATGTATAGCGGCTGGGATTATTTTACGAGTTCAACGAGAAGAGGGTTAGGGTGGACGATTGTGATTGCAATAACCAATTTTAATATTTAATACATTTAGATTTCAATTGCGGCTCAAATAGGTTATGTTTTTAATAAATGTATGTAAATGTTAATTATTTGTAAAATTTTGCTTAAAATATATTGTGCATATGTTGTGGTTGTGCAATATTTAAATGTGTTTAATGCATGTACGTATGTGCCAATAATTGAAGGCGAGGTGCAAATTTTCAGCAAAAAGAACTCTTGCTTTCAATTTGTTGCACAAATACCTCAGGCTCTGCTTTCGGAGCTTTTAATCCGGGTGCCACTTGTCTCATGCAATCAGAGCTAACGCAGGGCATCCCTCGGTGGCGGCAGTATTGTCGAAGAAAAAAATACAGTATATCGCGACCGGCACGCTTTTTTTTTTTAGCAATTTTCGCTTGCCCAAATTTTTTGAGCAAACAAAAAAGAACACTCGCCGCGCGCAATTTTTTTTTATATCATATATATAATATTTATATATATATTTGTGCAAATTGGTTTGCAATTAAATTTCACTTTATTTGTTATGTGTTATTGTCACTCAAAACTTGCTGCCTTTAATGTATTGTTCACAGTCCACCCTGGGCCTAATATAACAAAAAAGAACATGGTGGTGTGAACTTTATTTTGGCAAAGCGATCGAAACGAATCAATAAAAAAGTACTTAGAACCTAGCTTAAAGAAGGTTGGCGAAGACGGGCCGAAATATGGCCAGGCCCTCTTGTTGAATATTGTTTTGGTTTTGTTTAGTTGTCAAATTTTATGTTGCCGTTGTATTTGCCGATGTATTTGGTCGACGACATCGTAGTCGGTTCCGCGATAAAAGCCGTTTCTGTCTCTGTTGTTAATTATGCTGCCGATGCTGGAGTTGTTGTTATTACTTTTGGTGCAATTGCAGACATTTTACCGCTGCATGTTGTTGGTGCACCAGTGGTCGAATCTGTTGACTGAGAACAGTGAGCAAGACCGTGCTCTTTGGCTTTCCAACGTCAGTAGGGCCGAGTTGCCCTTTGTAGACGTTTTTTGCACTTCGCTATCGCGTGTTGATATATACGAGAAGTACCCGTATTTTCGGATAACGGAGCTTCGACGCTCTTTATTTGGTTCGTTTGGTTTTGGAGATGACTTAGCCGTCGACATTTCGCCAAGTGTGGTGAGTGAGTGCTTTAGTAATCTGGAGATGTTCCTGACAGATGTTAATAGCGGTGAGGCTCATCCTCGTCTGGCACACTCATCTGCTCGTTCGTTCATGAACCGTATCTTGCTAGATTTGGCTAGGTTGATGCTAAACTGCATAGCCATCTCGGCCAGAGATCTGCGACAGTTTGATACTATTTGAGAGTTTGTGTTGGTCGCATAGATCTAACAGCCGCTTGGCTAAGCCGATTCTTGGTTCAGCACGCCTATGGCCTGGCTGACTGGCCCCTCACGTGGCTCCACCTTCACGGCCAGTCTTGCGTGGAAAGGTGTTGGTTGCATCTCTGCAGCTTGAAGAATTAGACAGCATGGACATTAGACAGCATCCACTCCTCTTCCAAGGGATCCGGCCTCCGGGATTTCCCTGGTCCACAAGTCCAATCAGAATGCTGTCCCGCGTAATGATCGCAATGACCTTAGATATTTTTGCCGCAGGCAATTTGAGAGATCGCTGCCTCTTTGGGTGTTTGTTCCTTGCACTCGGTCTTTCTTGGCCATAGTTTGGAAGTACAGCCCAGTCTTCCTTCTTCAGCCATTCCGCTTAGGTTTTGGCAATCATGCTCCTTTTGTGAGATCAGAGTGTCTGCGCGGCTGTCCGCTTCTCCGCATATGTAAATTTGCCATGCTCGTAAGGATGCGCAACAGTCTTGGCTGTACTTTGTAGAGGTACTGGCGGCCGACTGTTTGCCACCTGTCATCCCTAGTTTGGGATAGGGCCTTGTCGGCCAAGCCCCCCGAGCTGGTGCCAGCGCAAGTGGAGCCAACGCTCGCTGTGCCTGCAGCTGTTCCAGCCCCCTTCTTTATCGTCGTTTCGGGCTGAGTGCCCCGGCTCCATATTGTTATTTTTTATCATTGACTCCGTAATTTGGTCCCACGAGTTGCGTAGAAAGGGAAAGGTCCACCTAACCAGAGATCCGCGATGAACAGGGGGTCACCATCTCTCGGAGCACACCGATAGACACTAAGCTAAGCATAAAATAACTCCCACATAACTTGCCCTTTTTACAAAACTGTGGCGGTCTCCATTGCAAACCCATCATAAAAACGCAATCAGCTTCTCTTCTTGTCGTCCAAGTTGGCAAATGCCTCGATAGCATTATGGATGTCCTGCTGAGCATTAAAAAGTTGAGTAAATTCACTCATGTTCATTAATTTTAATTAATTTCTTTTGGATTTGCCAAAATTCAAAAGTAAACAAACCCAGATCAGCTGTTCGTGCCACTCACATGTCAGAGTAGCATTAACTAAATGCTAGTTCGCCATTTAGTCCACTAATGCGGCTATGGAATCAGGCTATTAATCGCTGTAATTTTAATTATTTATAGGCAAAATACAAACATAGCATAAACATAACTTATACAAAAAGCTGAAGTAATACAGCGTTATTAATTGTTAAATTTTTAAATGTTTGTATATGTAGGTTTTTTTTTTAAACTGCACTTCTTATCTTGATGGTCCTTTAAAGTATGTTCAAGCATGAACACGTATATATATATAAGTTTAAGAGATAAAAATAGCAGCCACTTGACTGAAACACAAAACACAAGCCATTCCGTGGGTTATCAGAAATAAGACAAAAATCCCAATTATAAGACTTTATGAACTCTGTGCATGTCACTTTGTCAATCGATCTAAATCCATAATTTACGATATGATATCCAAACCACGCAAGGGAGCATTTGTTACCTTGAGCCTTCAAAATTTTATTACTTTCCAATGGATCTGTGCGTGGGTCAAAATATAGCTCTCCCGCTAAGGGTAAACAGATGCGGTCTCTGCGTAGGCCATGGATAATTCTAGAATAAGAATCTCACTAACGTTACTTGCTTACAGAGACTTAGAGAAAAAAAATAGTCTGGTTGGTTTTGGCGACCTTTCTAACGTATATTAATTGTTAGCCGGCTCGAGGTCAGGATGTTGAAAAAATAAAACAATTTTTAATTTTGGTTATTTGTCAATATATTTTGAATGCTCTTTGGCAACTGTCTTCAGGACAACTATAAAATAATAACAACGATTTTAATATTCTTCACAAACAGAAACAATTTACTTTAGACATACATTTAATTTACACGTCTGCGTCCGGTGACGTGGAGTTGTAAACTAATTTTTCTTTCCCTAGTAAATGTCTATATAAATGAATGCAATTGTCAGTGTCCGTTTTGTAGTTCATCCGTATGTCTGTAGGTGTTTTTATAATATGTAGCACTTCTATGGTGAATCGTTTGGCATAGTGTTATTCTTGTGTTAAGATACTCGCCTCTCTGAAGTTCGGATTCCGATTTATCTACACGCTCGGATAATGCCGGGACGTATGTAATTGACATATATTTTTTGTTTTGACTGTTCTTACCGCTATTTTGTTTTGTTGTTTTGTGTTCCGATAATAATGTTTTTATCATGTGTCTTGGGAAATCATTGTCTGTCAAAATTGATTTTATCTCCTGAGTCGTCTCTTCGTGGTAATCCGTGTCTGAAATTTTGAGCATTCTCTGAATACAGCTTCTAGCTGTATTTATTATCATTTGTTTTGGGTGTTTTGAGTTGAAATTGATGATTTGTCCAGACGCAATTGGTTTCTTGAACCATTTTAATTTTAATCGGCTTCCACGTCTAATTATTACTGAGTCCAAATAAGCTAATTGATCGTTTGTAAATTTTATATTATTGGCGAAAGAGTTGAGCATGATCAGTGTAGTTTTAATGTCATCCTCTTGAATGATTGCGAACAGGTCATCTACGTATTTTGTCAGTAATCTTGGAGGTCGTCTTAGTTTTTCCAACGTGTTGTTCAGGAGAGTTTCCATTACAATATCTGCAATGACCGGTGAGGCTGGCGATTCCATAGGCATTCCTTTTAATTATGTGTAAAATTGTTTTCAAATTTGAAATATCTGTTTTATTGAATACAAAATTTTATTATGTCCATAAATATTGTTTGCGGTATTTTAAGTGTTTTTGTATTATTGTCCATTTGTTTTTAATTATATCCAGAGCTAGATCTGTCGGTATACTCGGAAATAATGCAATTACGTCAAATGAAATTAAAATTTCATCGTCGACAATATATGTGTTGTTGATTTTGTCTTTGAATTCTTCTGAATTTTTTATGTTATATTTGGAGTCTATTGTTATGTTTTTTTATATGTCAATTATGTATTTGTATAGTGCATAGGATGGTGATCCGATGGAGAAGCAGATTGGTCGTAGAGGGGTTCCTTCTTTATGAATTTAGGGTAGTCCATATATTGTTGGTGGTAAATCTGTGGTGGTTGTCAACTTATTTCTTTAGATTCTTGAGATAAGTTCCATTTTTGATAGTTTGTCCCTATTTCGTTATTTTTTGTTTGTAGTCTAGAGGTGGGGTATTTCCTTAAGGTCCTGCATGTGTTCATATCCTTAATATGTCCTTCATTTTTTGGTTGTAGTCATCTTTGTTCATAGCTACCGTCTTGTTGCCTTTGTCTGAGGTCAATATTAAAATATCGTCATTTTTTTAAGAAATCTCCTTGCTTGTCCCACTGTGTCTAGTATTGCACGATCAAATGCACTTTCTTGGTTTGATGTTTTGTGGTCTTTGATAAGGAAAAAGAATTGGTTTCGCTCCTCTTCTTTCTCATTGTCATTAATAGTTTTGAGGATTTCCTCTCCGTCCGCAATGTATTTTAAGAGAGGGAATTTCTTCTTCTCTATTGGGAGAGCGAACTTTGGACCCTTCGCCAAAAGTGATTGTATTGCTGGCGGGAAGCTCTGGTGTCCGTTTTGTTTACAAACCAATCAGCTGTTTTTTTGTTGTCCCTCATTATCCGAACGTGTAGATAAATCGGAATGCTACGACAAAGAAAACATAAGCATCGCACATAAACCGGACCACACATTAAAATCTATATACAACAGAACAAAATCAAAGATAAATGAAATTGACAAAAAAGACGTTATATATAAAATACCGTGCAACGGCAACAACAAAGAAAAATGCAACAAAATATTTATAGGAACAACAAAATCAAAACTAAAAACTAGACTAGCACAGCATAAATCGGACTTCAAAGCTAGACACCATACGAACGCTCAAAAAAAAGCACTCATGTCCCACTGTGCCAAGAATAATCACTCTCCGAACTTCGAAGAGGCGAGTATCTTAACTCAAGAATAACACTATGCCAAACGATTCACCATAGAAATGCTACATATTGTAAAAACACGTACAGACATATGGATGAACTACAAAACGGACACTGACAATTGAGCTCAAGTATATAGACATTTACTAGAGAAAGAAAAATTAGTTAACAACTCCACATCACCAGACGCAGACGTGTAAATTAAATGTATGTCAAATGTAAATTGTTTCTGTTTGTGAAGAATATAAAAATCGTTGTTCTTATTTTAAAGTTGTCCTGGAGACGGTTGCCGAAGAGCATCCGAAATATATTGACAAATAACCAAAATTAAAAATTGTGTTATTTTTTCAACATCCTGACCTCGAGCCGGCTAACAAGTAATATAGAAATAAAATAGTTTGAAATTATAATATTAGTTGAAAAGTATGTAACAGGCAGAAGGAAGCGTTTCCGACCCGCAAACCGCAAAAGTATGTCATATTTCTCTGAGACATGTTGGACCTTAGCTATTATGCTGTGTGGCAATAATGTTTGGTTATGATGTTGAAAATTTAATACTGTTTTGTATTAACGACGCGAAAACTTTTGACTGCAGTAGTTCGAGACGACTTATTTTGCGTTATTTGTGAAGAAACTATTTCGAAAACATGACGACGAATAGGAGTGGTTACAATGACTTTCGATTGATCACTAACTTTAATATTTCAATAATTTCTCTTAGAACCTAACTTATGCTACGGTGGCGAGAGACGGGGCGAATGCGCAAGAACGAACGGACGAAAGCTTTGTTGGCTCCCGCTCTTGCCCTACAACTAGTGATCTAAAATACAAGCGCCAAGTGCGCAAACACCGCCCCCTCTAAAGGGACGACGTCCTTCAGCCCAGAACAGGCAACAGGGCCAGTCGGTGGACAGCTCGCCGATACTCCCCGTCCTGCGTCCTGACGTCCGTCACGCGAACCTTGCTAGCGGCGCTGGCGTGCACCGCTACCACTCGTCCTATCCTCCACTGCTGGGGCGAAAGGTTGTCTTCTGCGACGACAACGATGTTGGGCTCCCCCTGGTGCCATTTGGACCGCTGCTGGAGGCTGGAGATGTACTCCCGGGACCATCGCTGCCAAAACCTGTGCATGAGAAACGCAACAACTCGCCATCGCCAAGCAGGTCATGCTGATCTGGTCCGGGAGCGCCGCTGATGGTGGGGCCAGAAGAGGGCCGCCGATGAGCAGATGCACGGGGGTCAGGGCTTCGCCGTCATTCGGGTCGCTGCTTAGAGCTCCGAGGGGCCTGGAGTTGAGCACGGCCTCCACGCTGGTGAGCAGAGTTCCAAGCTCCTCCGCGGTCAAGAGGTCTTGGCCTACCGCCCGAAGGAACAGGTGCTTCGCAGACTTCACACCTGCCTCCCATAGTCCGCCGAAGTGCGGTACTCTGGGCGGTATGAACGCAAACTCGCATCCTTTTTGTGATGCGAATGTTTCGATATCGCCCCCCTGCTCCTCCAGACGGGCTCGGAACTCTCTCATGTTGCAATCTGCGCCAACGAAGTTGGTGGCGTTGTCGCACCACACCTTCTCCGGAATCCCGCGACAACTCACGAACCTTTGAAATGCCAACAAGAACGCATCAGACACTAATTCTAAGTGGACCGCTTTGGAACAAGGCCACGTACGACTTGTACGGTGGCTTACCTCGGATACGATACGTTGTGCTGAAGGGACCACACAAATTAAACGGGCGGAGAGCATTAACTAGCCATATTTTCTCGCGCAGACGACTTACGAGGGCTCGTGGGCCAGAGTGACAGTTCGTAACGTGCAGGTATGACACATAGGATCTGACGAACTGTGAGCTTTTAGACAGCAACAACGGGATAGGAGCATTCAATAACCGACCCCCAACTCGTAGCAATGTCGAGGAACACCAATCTAATTTATTTCCCTGAAAAAAAGGGTTTAACTTTTAATATTCGTTGCTACCGGTTTATTTTTCCGAATTTTACTTATGTCGTCCCTGAATTCGACAATTTTTTCAAAAGCGAAATCCAGTTCTCTTTTTTCAAAGGGTTTCGACACCTTTCTGCACCTTTGAATAAAACGAAAAACCCACACGAACACTCTCAGAAGCTTCAGGTGCGACGAAAAGGACTCTGTTTTCTGAAGCACATAATTTGGATCTGGGCTGACTACGAGAGCTATTGCCGATTTGCGTAGCTCCATCGACATTACATCAACCGGCAGTTCGAAATGTTTATTTACAGGCCAATTATTTTCTGAGTCTAGCAAGAACGAAGCCCCACCGAACCAAATGGACGTTGTAAACTCCTTTACGTCACATCCTCGGGACACTATGTCTGCTGGGATGACTTTCGTGGGAACGTGTCTCCAAATTGCTTTCTCCGACCACTCCTAAATGTCTGCGACCCGGTTCGAAACAAAAACCGACAACGACGATGGATGGGTTTTGATCCAGTGTAAAGTGATCTCGGAGTCTGTCCACAGGAAAACATTCTCAATGGGACAATTTAGCAATGGCCTGACACGATTATAGAGATCTGCTAAAAGGTGAGCTGCACACAGCTCAAGGCGAAGGCAAAGTTTTCGTCTTGAGGGATGCTATGCTATGCGGTCAATAAAGAGACTTTCAAACCTTCAGCAGTTTGAGTCCGAACGAAGATGCACGCTCCATACGCTCACATGGAAGCGTCAGCGAAACCATGTATTTGAATCGGGATCTTGTGCTGACGAATCGCGATACCTTAATTTTAGGCAGCTGCAGAAGCGTCGCTTTAAACGTCTCCCACGATGTAAGCAACTGCATCGGTAGCGACTCGTCCCAATCTAATTTTCGAAGCCACAGTTCCTGCATCAACATCTTTTCCTTTGTGACCAAAGGACACAAGAGGCCAAGTGGGTCGAACAGTCGAGCAGTCACCGACGAAATATTTCGTTTTGTCGCGCGAAGATCCAGGAAAAAATTCAACCGAAATTGAAATACTCTTTAACCGGTAACCAAACCACGCCAAGGGTCTTGGTTACGTCTGAGTCTGCCATAAGTGGCATTACAGCGCTATCAGATGCGGATAACTCTGGGCAGTTTGAATACCACTTTGCCAATTCAAAGCCTGCCTCTTGCAAGACCTGAGAAACTTCGTCTCGAAGGCTTTGCAGGTCCTCAACGCATCCGGCGCCAGTCAACAAATCGTCAACATAAAAATCATTCTGAATAACCTTTGCGGCTTTTGGATGAGTTTCTTGCGCCATCTCTCCTAGCCGCATTAAACACCGAATCGCCAGAAAGGGTGCTGGCGAAGTTCCATATGTAACGGTGTTTAACTTAAAGATTTTCAGGGACTCAGAAGGATCTCGTCTCCATACTATGAGCTGGAAGTTTCGATCAGCTTCGTTCACCATCACTTGGCGATACATCTTTTTGACGTCGACCGCAAGGGCAAACTTATGCAATCTAAACCGAAGCAGAGTCGAGTACAGCTCCTCTTGGCTAGTTGGGCCTACCATCAAGATGTCATTCAACGCTACCTGCGTGAAAGTATGTCTCGGTGCATCGAAAACTACTCGCAACTTAGTTGAAGTACTTTGTGGCCGTAGTGCGGAGTATTCGGAATTTTGTCATTGGTGGAGGACATGTGGCCCATTAAAAACATATTCCTCCTAGAATTCAAGATAAATCTTCTTAAGCGAAGGGTCCTTTGACAATTTCCTTTCTAGCGAAAAAAATTTACGTTTCGCAACTTCGTATGACAAACCAAGGGTATTTGGGTCAGATTTAAAAGGCAAACGAATTGAAAATCTACCGGACGACAATCTTTGAGTGTTTTTCTCAAAGTGTTGTTGACAGAGTTGTTGCTCACTAGTATGGACTTTAGCCTTGTGTGGCAAGTCCTCCACAGACCAAAATTTCTGCAGGGTTGTGTCAATTGACTCCAACGCTTCCTCCTGGCAGCTTCCTTCGCGCTTTCATTATTTCCAGAGGCACATCTCCCTGAAACTATCCAGCCGGGAACTGTCTTTTGTAAGATGCGGAATTCAGGCCCCTGCTTTATCTGGCCAATAGATAAAAGTTCAAAGAATGTATCAGCGCCGATAAGCATATCTATTTTTTGGGGCTTGAAGAAGAACGGATCTGCCAACTGAATATTTTCAGGCACCCTCCACCCGCTGGTGTTCACCGCTTGATCCGGATGATAACCAGAAATACTTTTCATAGTCCAAAAATCGGACGACAATTGACTGTTCCCTACTGGCGACTTCACAATCGTGTGTATTTTTTTTTGTGGCTTGGCCATTAGTTCCACCAATGCCTCGCAAGCTCGTGCACACGTCCTCTCTTGTAATTTTGAGCCTCTGAGCGAACTCATCGGTAACAAAGTTTATTTGTGAACCAGAGTCGAGCAACGCTCGAGCTAATACAATCTCGCCGCTTTTGGTTTGGACGCTCAATACAGCAGTTACAAGAATGACTCGATCCGATGCATTCGCATGCAAAACATGCGACGTGGATGGAGACTCCTGCATGAGCTGAGAAGGGGGTGGCAACGCGAGATTTGTGTTTGGGGAATATATGTGTAGCAAAATGTGATGTGGCGAATTGCACACTCTACATCTGTTCGATTTGCATTTTTGACCGTGTGACCCTTACTTAAGGCATAAGGGTGCTCTTTTAGCGAAATCGAATCTTTGCTGAACTGTTAGGGCTGCGAAGGAAGCGCAGTTTCCAATCTGATGTTCAGCTGAGTTGCAATACACGCATTGAACAGAGTCGGTCCTGGCAGCGATAAACGAAAAACTCCTATTTTCATTCTTCTTAGGGTTAGATTGGTTCTGCTGAACAGTTTTGGGCTTGGAACCCTCTTCCGCTACCATGTGTTGGTATCGCCTGTTGAGGGCCGCCTCACATTCGCTCCAAAGTGGAAGCGAAGTATAATCTAACTGTTCTTCCCATTTTCTTTTAGTTCCTGCATCGACCTTGCTCATTACCAGATGTATTGAAATAGCATTAGTAAAGCATCATCCCCAATATACAGCAAGGAGTCATACAATTAAAAAGTGTCGATATGTTGTCAAAAAAAATAGGACAATCATTATTGTACACCCGCTTCAGGCTAGCAAGGGCTTTGGGATAATTTTCCGCAGTGCCCTGAAAGGCCCGAACTGTTCCTAAAGCGTCTCCAGCTAAACACGAAATTAAATGATAGAATTTTTCAATATCGTGTAAAGTGTCATCTTTATAACATTTTTAAATTCGGAGTGTTTTTCGCTAAAAGTTGGGAGAGCAACGCTCGGTAGACGGCATTGAGGCGGGCAATTTTCTGGCGGAACGGATTTCTCGATATTATTTTGTTTGCACTTATTTAAAATCAAAATCAGCAATGACTTTGTCATTACAGCCATCTCTTCATCTACATCTACATCTTTTGTATCTTTCACTTCTATTTGGTTTCGCAAAAGTGAAGGATTTTCAATGTGCGTATTTAGAATCTCTAATCGACACTAAAGCTTGACCGGATTTACTGATAATATAGCTTCTTTTAAATGGCGATAAGTTCGGTTAATACTTTTCTTGCAAACATCTCGTTAGTGTTTAAGCTCTTCGATATCCTTAGTTGCCATTGCGTTTATTTGTATTTATTTTGTTGGTATCGAAGAGGTGTTAAATATTTATTTTTATTAAATTATTTATTTGTTAAATAATATAATAAAAAATCAACGAGTAATATAACGATCGCACACAGTGTAAGGGAGCTAAGTGCCGAGAGAATTACAGCGAAAAATATCTAAATAGGGTTTTATATATTTTTTATATAAACCCTGCGACAGTATATGCCGCACGCACGCACTGTAGGGGAGCTAACGCTCAAGCTCAAGCGTACCGAAAAAACGAACAAACGTTTAGGCAGACCGAAAATTGCACTGCTGCAGCGATCGAGAACGAAAACGACCAAAGATAACTCGAAATAGCGGCAGCGGTGTCGGTGTGCGTGTGTATGTGTACGCGGCTAGCGGCTCTTCCTAGGCAAATGCTAACGGAGAATGATACACTGACCGATAACTAAGGGCAACGAATATATAAACCTGACGCCGAAATGCGCGCAAAAATTATGAAAAGCGCGGAAAAATTGGAAAGGCGCGGGAAAATTCTGAAAGGCGCGGGAAAATGTTCAGACAAAATGCGGCGAAAGTTATTGCCGCTAATTTTTGAGAGCTAAACTTTTCACAATTTGCACTTTTTACCAGCTGTTTTATTCATGCCCAATTATAAGACTTTATGAACTCTGTGCATGTCACTTTGTCAATCAATCTAAATCCATAATTTACGATATGATATCCAAACCACGCAAGGGAGCATTTGTTACCTTGAGCCTTCAAAATTTTATTACTTTCCAATGGATCTGTGCGTGGGTCAAAATATAGCTCTCCCGCTAAGGGTAAACAGATGCGGTCTCTGCGTAGGCCATGGATAATTCTAGAATAAGAATCTCACTAACGTTACTGCTTACAGAGACTTAGAGAAAAAAAATAGTCTGGTTGGTTTTGGCGACCTTTCTAACGTATATTAATTGTTAGCCGGCTCGAGGACAGGATGTTGAAAAAATAAAACAATTTTTAATTTTGGTTATTTGTCAATATATTTTGGATGTTCCTTGGCAACTGTCTTCAGGACAACTATAAAATAATAACAACGATTTTAATATTCTTCACAAACAGAAACAATTTACATTAGACATACATTTAATTTACACGTCTGCGTCCGGTGACGTGGAGTTGTAAACTAATTTTTCTTTCCCTAGTAAATGTCTATATAAATGAATGCAATTGTCAGTGTCCGTTTTGTAGTTCATCCGTATGTCTGTAGGTGTTTTTATAATATGTAGCATTTCTATGGTGAATCGTTTGGCATAGTGTTATTCTTGTGTTAAGATACTCGCCTCTCTGAAGTTCGGATTCCGATTTATCTACACGTTCGGATAATGCCGGGACGTATGTAATTGACATATATTTTTTGTTTTGACTGTTCTTACCGCTATTTTGTTTTGTTGTTTTGTGTTCCGATAATAATGTTTTTATCATGTGTCTTGGGAAATCATTGTCTGTCAAAATTGATTTTATCTCCTGAGTCGTCTCTTCGTGGTAATCCGTGTCTGAAATTTTGAGCATTCTCTGAATACAGCTTCTAGCTGTATTTATTATCATTTGTTTTGGGTGTTTTGAGTTGAAATTGATGATTTGTCCAGACGCAATTGGTTTCTTGAACCATTTTAATTTTAATCGGCTTCCACGTCTAATTATTACTGAGTCCAAATAAGCTAATTAATCGTTTGTAAATTTTATATTATTGGCGAAAGAGTTGAGCATGATCAGTGTAGTTTTAATGTCATCCTCTTGAATGATTGCGAACAGGTCATCTACGTATTTTGTCAGTAATCTTGGAGGTCGTCTTAGTTTTTCCAACGTGTTGTTCAGGAGAGTTTCCATTACAATATCTGCAATGACCGGTGAGGCTGGCGATTCCATAGGCATTCCTTTTAATTATGTGTAAAAATTGTTTTCAAATTTGAAATATCTGTTTTATTGAATACAAAATTTTATTATGTCCATAAATATTGTTTGCGGTATTTTAGTGTGTTTTTGTATTATTGTCCATTTGTTTTTAATTATATCCAGAGCTAGATCTGTCGGTATACTCGGAAATAATGCAATTACGTCAAATGAAATTAAAACTTCATCGTCGACAATATATGTGTTGTTGATTTTGTCTTTGAATTCTTCTGAATTTTTTATGTTATATTTGGAGTCTATTGTTATGTTTTTTTATATGTCAATTATGTATTTGCATAGTGCATAGGATGGTGATCCGATGGAGAAGCAGATTGGTCGTAGAGGGGTTCCTTCTTTATGAATTTAGGGTAGTCCATATATTGTTGGTGGTAAATCTGTGGTGGTTGTCAACTTATTTCTTTAGATTCTTGAGATAAGTTCCATTTTTGATAGTTTGTCCCTATTTCGTTATTTTTTGTTTGTAGTCTAGAGGTGGGGTATTTCCTTAAGGTCCTGCATGTGTTCATATCCCTTAATATGTCCTTCATTTTTTGGTTGTAGTCATCTTTGTTCATAGCTACCGTCTTGTTGCCTTTGTCTGAGGTCAATATTAAAATATCGTCATTTTTTTAAGAAATCTCCTTGCTTGTCCCACTGTGTCTAGTATTGCACGATCAAATGCACTTTCTTGGTTTGATGTTTTGTGGTCTTTGATAAGGAAAAAGAATTGGTTTCGCTCCTCTTCTTTCTCATTGTCATTAATAGTTTTGAGGATTTCCTCTCCGTCCGCAATGTATTTTAAGAGAGGGAATTTCTTCTTCTCTATTGGGAGAGCGAACTTTGGACCCTTCGCCAAAAGTGATTGTATTGCTGGCGGGAACTCTGGGTCCGTTTTGTTTACAAACCAATCAGCTGTTTTTTTGTTGTCCCTCATTATCCGAACGTGTAGATAAATCGGAATGCTACGACAAAGAAAACATAAGCATCGCACATAAACCGGACCACACATTAAAATCTATATACAACAGAACAAAATCAAAGATAAATGAAATTGACAAAAAAGACGTTATATATAAAATACCGTGCAACGGCAACAACAAAGAAAAATGCAACAAAATATTTATAGGAACAACAAAATCAAAACTAAAAACTAGACTAGCACAGCATAAATCGGACTTCAAAGCTAGACACCATACGAACGCTCAAAAAAAAGCACTCATGTCCCACTGTGCCAAGAATAATCACTCTCCGAACTTCGAAGAGGCGAGTATCTTAACTCAAGAATAACACTATGCCAAACGATTCACCATAGAAATGCTACATATTGTAAAAACACGTACAGACATATGGATGAACTACAAAACGGACACTGACAATTGAGCTCAAGTATATAGACATTTACTAGAGAAAGAAAAATTAGTTAACAACTCCACATCACCAGACGCAGACGTGTAAATTAAATGTATGTCAAGTGTAAATTGTTTCTGTTTGTGAAGAATATAAAAATCGTTGTTCTTATTTTAAAGTTGTCCTGGAGACGGTTGCCGAAGAGCATCCGAAATATATTGACAAATAACCAAAATTAAAAATTGTGTTATTTTTTCAACATCCTGACCTCGAGCCGGCTAACAAGTAATATAGAAATAAAATAGTTTGAAATTATAATATTAGTTGAAAAGTATGTAACAGGCAGAAGGAAGCGTTTCCGACCCGCAAACCGCAAAAGTATGTCATATTTCTCTGAGACATGTTGGACCTTAGCTATTATGCTGTGTGGCAATAATGTTTGGTTATGATGTTGAAAATTTAATACTGTTTTGTATTAACGACGCGAAAACTTTTGACTGCAGTAGTTCGAGACGATTTATTTTGCGTTATTTGTGAAGAAACTATTTCGAAAACATGACGACGAATAGGAGTGGTTACAATGACTTTCGATTGATCACTAACTTTAATATTTCAATAATTTCTCTTAGAACCTAACTTATGCTACGGTGGCGAGAGACGGGGCGAATGCGCAAGAGCGAACGGACGAAAGCTTTGTTGGCTCCCGCTCTTGCCCTACAACTAGTGATCTAAAATACAAGCGCCAAGTGCGCAAACACCGCCCCCTCTAAAGGGACGACGTCCTTCAGCCCAGAACAGGCAACAGGGCCAGTCGGTGGACAGCTCGCCGATACTCCCCGTCCTGCGTCCTGACGTCCGTCACGCGAACCTTGCTAGCGGCGCTGGCGTGCACCGCTACCACTCGTCCTATCCTCCACTGCTGGGGCGAAAGGTTGTCTTCTGCGACGACAACGAGCGCTCCCACGACGATGTTGGGCTCCCCCTGGTGCCATTTGGACCGCTGCTGAAGGCTGGAGATGTACTCCCGGGACCATCGCTGCCAAAACCTGTGCATGAGAAACGCAACAACTCGCCATCGCCAAGCAGGTCATGCTGATCTGGTCCGGGAGCGCCGCTGATGGTGGGGCCAGAAGAGGGCCGCCGATGAGCAGATGCACGGGGGTCAGGGCTTCGCCGTCATTCGGGTCGCTGCTTAGAGCTCCGAGGGGCCTGGAGTTGAGCACGGCCTCCACGCTGGTGAGCAGAGTTCCAAGCTCCTCCGCGGTCAAGAGGTCTTGGCCTACCGCCCGAAGGAACAGGTGCTTCGCAGACTTCACACCTGCCTCCCATAGTCCGCCGAAGTGCGGTACTCTGGGCGGTATGAACGCAAACTCGCATCCTTTTTGTGATGCGAATGTTTCGATATCGCCTCCTGCTCCTCCAGACGGGCTCGGAACTCTCTCATGTTGCAATCTGCGCCAACGAAGTTGGTGGCGTTGTCGCACCACACCTTCTCCGGACTCCCGCGACAACTCACGAACCTTTGAAATGCCAACAAGAACGCATCAGACACTAATTCTAAGTGGACCGCTTTGGAACAAGGCCACGTACGACTTGTACGGTGGCTTACCTCGGATACGATACGTTGTGCTGAAGGGACCACACAAATTAAACGGGCGGAGAGCATTAACTAGCCATATTTTCTCGCGCAGACGACTTACGAGGGCTCGTGGGCCAGAGTGACAGTTCGTAACGTGCAGGTATGACACATAGGATCTGACGAACTGTGAGCTTTTAGACAGCAACAACGGGATAGGAGCATTCAATAACCGACCCCCAACTCGTAGCAATGTCGAGGAACACCAATCTAATTTATTTCCCTGAAGAAAAGGGTTTAACTTTTAATATTCGTTGCTACCGGTTTATTTTTCCGAATTTTACTTATGTCGTCCCTGAATTCGACAATTTTTTCAAAAGCGAAATCCAGTTCTCTTTTTTCAAAGGGTTTCGACACCTTTCTGCACCTTTGAATAAAACGAAAAACCCACACGAACACTCTCAGAAGCTTCAGGTGCGACGAAAAAGACTCTATTTTCTGAAGCACATAATTTGGCTCTGGGCTGACTACGAGAGCTATTGCCGATTTGCGTAGCTCCATCGACATTACATCAACCGGCAGTTCGAAATGTTTATTTACAGGCCAATTATTTTCTGAGTCTAGCAAGAACGAAGCCCCACCGAACCAAATGGACGTTGTAAGCTCCTTTACGTCACATCCTCGGGACACTATGTCTGCTGGGATGACTTTCGTGGGAACGTGTCTCCAAATTGCTTTCTCCGACCACTCCTAAATGTCTGCGACCCGGTTCGAAACAAAAACCGACAACGACGAGGGATGGGTTTTGATCCAGTGTAAAGTGATCTCGGAGTCTGTCCACAGGAAAACATTCTCAATGGGACAATTTAGCAATGGCCTGACACGATTATAGAGATCTGCTAAAAGGTGAGCTGCACACAGCTCAAGGCGAGGCAAAGTTTTCGTCTTGAGGGATGCTATGCTATGCGGTCAATAAAGAGACTTTCAAACCTTCAGCAGTTTGAGTCCGAACGAAGATGCACGCTCCATACGCTCACATGGAAGCGTCAGCGAAACCATGTATTTGAATCGGGATCTTGTGCTGACGAATCGCGATACCTTAATTTTAGGCAGCTGCAGAAGCGTCGCTTTAAACGTCTCCCACGATGTAAGCAACTGCATCGGTAGCGACTCGTCCCAATCTAATTTTCGAAGCCACAGTTCCTGCATCAACATCTTTTCCTTTGTGACCAAAGGACACAAGAGGCCAAGTGGGTCGAACAGTCGAGCAGTCACCGACGAAATATTTCGTTTTGTCGCGCGAAGATCCAGGAAAAAATTCAACCGAAATTGAAATACTCTTTAACCGGTAACCAAACCACGCCAAGGGTCTTGGTTACGTCTGAGTCTGCCATAAGTGGCATTACAGCGCTATCAGATGCGGATAACTCTGGGCAGTTTGAATACCACTTTGCCAATTCAAAGCCTGCCTCTTGCAAGACCTGAGAAACTTCGTCTCGAAGGCTTTGCCGGTCCTCAACGCATCCGGCGCCAGTTAACAAATCGTCAACATAAAAATCATTCTGAATAACCTTTGCGGCTTTTGGATGAGTTTCTTGCGCCATCTCTCCTAGCCGCATTAAACACCGAATCGCCAGAAAGGGTGCTGGCGAAGTTCCATATGTAACGGTGTTTAACTTAAAGATTTTCAGGGACTCAGAAGGATCTCGTCTCCATACTATGAGCTGGAAGTTTCGATCAGCTTCGTTCACCATCACTTGGCGATACATCTTTTTGACGTCGACCGCAAGGGCAAACTTATGCAATCTAAACCGAAGCAGAGTCGAGTACAGCTCCTCTTGGCTAGTTGGGCCTACCATCAAGATGTCATTCAACGCTACCTGCGTGAAAGTATGTCTCGGTGCATCGAAAACTACTCGCAACTTAGTTGAAGTACTTTGTGGCCGTAGAACGCATTGGTGCGGAATGAAATAGTGCGGAGTATTCGGAATTTTGTCATTGGTGGAGGACATGTGGCCCATTAAAAACATATTC
Source organism: Drosophila gunungcola (assembly GCF_025200985.1). Lineage (NCBI taxonomy): Eukaryota > Metazoa > Arthropoda > Insecta > Diptera > Drosophilidae > Drosophila > Drosophila gunungcola. The sequence continues at coordinate 411,700 of NW_026453210.1, forward strand.
CTCCTAGAATTCAAGATAAATCTTCTTAAGCGAAGGGTCCTTTGACAATTTCCTTTCTAGCGAAAAAAATTTACGTTTCGCAACTTCGTATGACAAACCAAGGGTATTTGGGTCAGATTTAAAAGGCAAACGAATTGAAAATCTACCGGACGACAATCTTTGAGTGTTTTTCTCAATGTGTTGTTGACAGAGTTGTTGCTCACTAGTATGGACTTTAGCCTTGTGTGGCAAGTCCTCCACAGACCAAAATTTCTGCAGGGTTGTGTCAATTGACTCCAACGCTTCCTCCTGGCAGCTTCCTTCGCGCTTTCATTATTTCCAGAGGCACATCTCCCTGAAACTATCCAGCCGGGAACTGTCTTTTGTAACATGAATTCAGGCCCCTGCTTTATCTGGCCAATAGATAAAAGTTCAAAGAATGTATCAGCGCCGATAAGCATATCTATTTTTTGGGGCTTGAAGAAGAACGGATCTGCCAACTGAATATTTTCAGGCACCCTCCACCCGCTGGTGTTCACCGCTTGATCCGGATGATAACCAGAAATACTTTTCATAGTCCAAAAATCGGACGACAATTGACTGTTCCCCACTCGCGACTTCACAATCGTGTGTATTTTTTTTTGTGGCTTGGCCATTAGTTCCACCAATGCCTCGCAAGCTCGTGCACACGTCCTCTCTTGTAATTTTGAGCCTCTGAGCGAACTCATCGGTAACAAAGTTTATTTGTGAACCAGAGTCGAGCAACGCTCGAGCTAATACAATCTCGCCGCTTTTGGTTTGGACGCTCAAAACAGCAGTTACAAGAATGACTCGATCCGATGCATTCGCATGCAAAACATGCGACGTGGATGGAGACTCCTGCATGAGCTGAGAAGGGGGTGGCAACGCGAGATTTGTGTTTGGGGAATATATGTGTAGCAAAATGTGATGTGGCGAATTGCACACTCTACATCTGTTCGATTTGCATTTTTTGACCGTGTGACCCTTACTTAAGCAGTTAATGCATAAGGGTGCTCTTTTAGCGAAATCGAATCTTTGCTGAACTGTTAGGGCTGCGAAGGAAGCGCAGTTTCCAATCTGATGTTCAGCTGAGTTGCAATACACGCATTGAACAGAGTCGGTCCTGGCAGCGATAAACGAAAAACTCCTATTTTCATTCTTCTTAGGGTTAGATTGGTTCTGCTGAACAGTTTTGGGCTTGGAACCCTCTTCCGCTACCATGTGTTGGTATCGCCTGTTGAGGGCCGCCTCACATTCGCTCCAAAGTGGAAGCGAAGTATAATCTAACTGTTCTTCCCATTTTCTTTTAGTTCCTGCATCGACCTTGCTCATTACCAGATGTATTGAAATAGCATTAGTAAAGCATCATCCCCAATATACAGCAAGGAGTCATACAATTAAAAAGTGTCGATATGTTGTCAAAAAAAATAGGACAATCATTATTGTACACCCGCTTCAGGCTAGCAAGGGCTTTGGGATAATTTTCCGCAGTGCCCTGAAAGGCCCGAACTGTTCCTAAAGCGTCTCCAGCTAAACACGAAATTAAATGATAGAATTTTTCAATATCGTGTAAAGTGTCATCTTTATAACATTTTTAAATTCGGAGTGTTTTTCGCTAAAAGTTGGGAGAGCAACGCTCGGTAGACGGCATTGAGGCGGGCAATTTTCTGGCGGAACGGATTTCTCGATATTATTTTGTTTGCACTTATTTAAAATCAAAATCAGCAATGACTTTGTCATTACAGCCATCTCTTCATCTACATCTACATCTTTTGTATCTTTCACTTCTATTTGGTTTCGCAAAAGTGAAGGATTTTCAATGTGCGTATTTAGAATCTCTAATCGACACTAAAGCTTGACCGGATTTACTGATAATATAGCTTCTTTTAAATGGCGATAAGTTCGGTTAATACTTTTCTTGCAAACATCTCGTTAGTGTTTAAGCTCTTCGATATCCTTAGTTGCCATTGCGTTTATTTGTATTTATTTGTTGGTATCGAAGAGGTGTTAAATATTTATTTTTATTAAATTATTTATTTGTTAAATAATATAATAAAAAATCAACGAGTAATATAACGATCGCACACAGTGTAAGGGAGCTAAGTGCCGAGAGAATTACAGCGAAAAATATCTAAATAGTATACAGTATATGCCGCACGCACGCACTGTAGGGGAGCTAACGCTCAAGCTCAAGCGTACCGAAAAAACGAACAAACGTTTAGGCAGACCGAAAATTGCACTGCTGCAGCGATCGAGAACGAAAACGACCAAAGATAACTCGAAATAGCGGCAGCGGTGTCGGTGTGCGTGTGTATGTGTACGCGGCTAGCGGCTCTTCCTAGGCAAATGCTAACGGAGAATGATACACTGACCGATAACTAAGGGCAACGAATATATAAACCTGACGCCGAAATGCGCGCAAAAATTATGAAAAGCGCGGAAAAATTGGAAAGGCGCGGGAAAATTCTGAAAGGCGCGGGAAAATGTTCAGACAAAATGCGGCGAAAGTTATTGCCGCTAATTTTTGAGAGCTAAACTTTTCACAATTTGCACTTTTTACCAGCTGTTTTAAAATTTTAATACTATTTTGTATTAACAACGCGAAAACTTTGTGAACGCAGTAGTTCGAGACGATTTTAATTTGCGAGAAATTGTGAAACTATGTCGAAAGCGCGACGAAAAGGAGTGGCTACGATGATGTTCGATGGATCACTAACTATTATATTTCAATAATTTCTCTTAGAACCTAACTTATGCTACGGTGGCGAGAGACGGGGCGAATTCGCAAGAGCGAACAGACGAAAGCTTTATTGGCTCCCGCTCTCGCCCTACAACTAGTGATTTAAATACAAGCGCTGAGTGCGCAAACACATGCCCAATTATAAGACTTTATGAACTCTGTGCATGTCACTTTGTCAATCAATCTAAATCCATAATTTACGATATGATATCCAAACCACGCAAGGGAGCATTTGTTACCTTGAGCCTTCAAAATTTTATTACTTTCCAATGGATCTGTGCGTGGGTCAAAATATAGCTCTCCCGCTAAGGGTAAACAGATGCGGTCTCTGCGTAGGCCATGGATAATTCTAGAATAAGAATCTCACTAACGTTACTTGCTTACAGAGACTTAGAGAAAAAAAATAGTCTGGTTGGTTTTGGCGACCTTTCTAACGTATATTAATTGTTAGCCGGCTCGAGGACAGGATGTTGAAAAAATAAAACAATTTTTAATTTTGGTTATTTGTCAATATATTTTGGATGTTCCTTGGCAACTGTCTTCAGGACAACTATAAAATAATAACGATTTTAATATTCTTCACAAACAGAAACAATTTACATTAGACATACATTTAATTTACACGTCTGCGTCCGGTGACGTGGAGTTGTAAACTAATTTTTCTTTCCCTAGTAAATGTCTATATAAATGAATGCAATTGTCAGTGTCCGTTTTGTAGTTCATCCGTATGTCTGTAGGTGTTTTTATAATATGTAGCATTTCTATGGTGAATCGTTTGGCATAGTGTTATTCTTGTGTTAAGATACTCGCCTCTCTGAAGTTCGGATTCCGATTTATCTACACGTTCGGATAATGCCGGGACGTATGTAATTGACATATATTTTTTGTTTTGACTGTTCTTACCGCTATTTTGTTTTGTTGTTTTGTGTTCCGATAATAATGTTTTTATCATGTGTCTTGGGAAATCATTGTCTGTCAAAATTGATTTTATCTCCTGAGTCGTCTCTTCGTGGTAATCCGTGTCTGAAATTTTGAGCATTCTCTGAATACAGCTTCTAGCTGTATTTATTATCATTTGTTTTGGGTGTTTTGAGTTGAAATTGATGATTTGTCCAGACGCAATTGGTTTCTTGAACCATTTTAATTTTAATCGGCTTCCACGTCTAATTATTACTGAGTCCAAATAAGCTAATTGATCGTTTGTAAATTTTATATTATTGGCGAAAGAGTTGAGCATGATCAGTGTAGTTTTAATGTCATCCTCTTGAATGATTGCGAACAGGTCATCTACGTATTTTGTCAGTAATCTTGGAGGTCGTCTTAGTTTTTCCAACGTGTTGTTCAGGAGAGTTTCCATTACAATATCTGCAATGACCGGTGAGGCTGGCGATTCCATAGGCATTCCTTTTAATTATGTGTAAAAATTGTTTTCAAATTTGAAATATCTGTTTTATTGAATACAAAATTTTATTATGTCCATAAATATTGTTTGCGGTATTTTAGTGTGTTTTTGTATTATTGTCCATTTGTTTTTAATTATATCCAGAGCTAGATCTGTCGGTATACTCGGAAATAATGCAATTACGTCAAATGAAATTAAAATTTCATCGTCGACAATATATGTGTTGTTGATTTTGTCTTTGAATTCTTCTGAATTTTTTATGTTATATTTGGAGTCTATTGTTATGTTTTTTTATATGTCAATTATGTATTTGCATAGTGCATAGGATGGTGATCCGATGGAGAAGCAGATTGGTCGTAGAGGGGTTCCTTCTTTATGAATTTAGGGTAGTCCATATATTGTTGGTGGTAAATCTGTGGTGGTTGTCAACTTATTTCTTTAGATTCTTGAGATAAGTTCCATTTTTGATAGTTTGTCCCTATTTCGTTATTTTTTGTTTGTAGTCTAGAGGTGGGGTATTTCCTTAAGGTCCTGCATGTGTTCATATCCCTTAATATGTCCTTCATTTTTTGGTTGTAGTCATCTTTGTTCATAGCTACCGTCTTGTTGCCTTTGTCTGAGGTCAATATTAAAATATCGTCATTTTTTTAAGAAATCTCCTTGCTTGTCCCACTGTGTCTAGTATTGCACGATCAAATGCACTTTCTTGGTTTGATGTTTTGTGGTCTTTGATAAGGAAAAAGAATTGGTTTCGCTCCTCTTCTTTCTCATTGTCATTAATAGTTTTGAGGATTTCCTCTCCGTCCGCAATGTATTTTAAGAGAGGGAATTTCTTCTTCTCTATTGGGAGAGCGAACTTTGGACCCTTCGCCAAAAGTGATTGTATTGCTGGCGGGAACTCTGGGTCCGTTTTGTTTACAAACCAATCAGCTGTTTTTTTGTTGTCCCTCATTATCCGAACGTGTAGATAAATCGGAATGCTACGACAAAGAAAACATAAGCATCGCACATAAACCGGACCACACATTAAAATCTATATACAACAGAACAAAATCAAAGATAAATGAAATTGACAAAAAAGACGTTATATATAAAATACCGTGCAACGGCAACAACAAAGAAAAATGCAACAAAATATTTATAGGAACAACAAAATCAAAACTAAAAACTAGACTAGCACAGCATAAATCGGACTTCAAAGCTAGACACCATACGAACGCTCAAAAAAAAGCACTCATGTCCCACTGTGCCAAGAATAATCACTCTCCGAACTTCGAAGAGGCGAGTATCTTAACTCAAGAATAACACTATGCCAAACGATTCACCATAGAAATGCTACATATTGTAAAAACACGTACAGACATATGGATGAACTACAAAACGGACACTGACAATTGAGCTCAAGTATATAGACATTTACTAGAGAAAGAAAAATTAGTTAACAACTCCACATCACCAGACGCAGACGTGTAAATTAAATGTATGTCAAATGTAAATTGTTTCTGTTTGTGAAGAATATAAAAATCGTTGTTCTTATTTTAAAGTTGTCCTGGAGACGGTTGCCGAAGAGCATCCGAAATATATTGACAAATAACCAAAATTAAAAATTGTGTTATTTTTTCAACATCCTGACCTCGAGCCGGCTAACAAGTAATATAGAAATAAAATAGTTTGAAATTATAATATTAGTTGAAAAGTATGTAACAGGCAGAAGGAAGCGTTTCCGACCCGCAAACCGCAAAAGTATGTCATATTTCTCTGAGACATGTTGGACCTTAGCTATTATGCTGTGTGGCAATAATGTTTGGTTATGATGTTGAAAATTTAATACTGTTTTGTATTAACGACGCGAAAACTTTTGACTGCAGTAGTTCGAGACGATTTATTTTGCGTTATTTGTGAAGAAACTATTTCGAAAACATGACGACGAATAGGAGTGGTTACAATGACTTTCGATTGATCACTAACTTTAATATTTCAATAATTTCTCTTAGAACCTAACTTATGCTACGGTGGCGAGAGACGGGGCGAATGCGCAAGAGCGAACGGACGAAAGCTTTGTTGGCTCCCGCTCTCGCCCTACAACTAGTGATCTAAAATACAAGCGCCAAGTGCGCAAACACCGCCCCCTCTAAAGGGACGACGTCCTTCAGCCCAGAACAGGCAACAGGGCCAGTCGGTGGACAGCTCGCCGATACTCCCCGTCCTGCGTCCTGACGTCCGTCACGCGAACCTTGCTAGCGGCGCTGGCGTGCACCGCTACCACTCGTCCTATCCTCCACTGCTGGGGCGAAAGGTTGTCTTCTGCGACGACAACGAGCGCTCCCACGACGATGTTGGGCTCCCCCTGGTGCCATTTGGACCGCTGCTGGAGGCTGGAGATGTACTCCCGGGACCATCGCTGCCAAAACCTCTGCATGAGAAACGCAACAACTCGCCATCGCCAAGCAGGTCATGCTGATCTGGTCCGGGAGCGCCGCTGATGGTGGGGCCAGAAGAGGGCCGCCGATGAGCAGATGCACGGGGGTCAGGGCTTCGCCGTCATTCGGGTCGCTGCTTAGAGCTCCGAGGGGCCTGGAGTTGAGCACGGCCTCCACGCTGGTGAGCAGAGTTCCAAGCTCCTCCGCGGTCAAGAGGTCTTGGCCTACCGTCCGAAGGAACAGGTGCTTCGCAGACTTCACACCTGCCTCCCATAGTCCGCCGAAGTGCGGTACTCTGGGCGGTATGAACGCAAACTCGCATCCTTTTTGTGACGGGCTCGGAACTCTCTCATGTTGCGATCTGCGCCAACGAAGTTGGTGGCGTTGTCGCACCACACCTTCTCCGGAATCCCGCGACAACTCACGAACCTTTGAAATGACAACAAGAACGCATCAGACACTAATTCTAAGTGGACCGCTTTGGAACAAGGCCACGTACGACTTGTACGGTGGCTTACCTCGGATACGATACGTTGTGCTGAAGGGACCACACAAATTAAACGGGCGGAGAGCATTAACTAGCCATATTTTCTCGCGCAGACGACTTACGAGGGCTCGTGAGCCAGAGTGACAGTTCGTAACGTGCAGGTATGACACATAGGATCTGACGAACTGTGAGCTTTTAGACAGCAACAACGGGATAGGAGCATTCAATAACCGACCCCCAACTCGTAGCAATGTCGAGGAACACCAATCTAATTTATTTCCATGAAGAAAAGGGTTTAACTTTTAATATTCGTTGCTACCGGTTTATTTTTCCGAATTTTACTTATGTCGTCCCTGAATTCGACAATTTTTTCAAAAGCGAAATCCAGTTCTCTTTTTTCAAAGGGTTTCGACACCTTTCTGCACCTTTGAATAAAACGAAAAACCCACACGAACACTCTCAGAAGCTTCAGGTGCGACGAAAAAGACTCTATTTTCTGAAGCACATAATTTGGCTCTGGGCTGACTACGAGAGCTATTGCCGATTTGCGTAGCTCCATCGACATTACATCAACCGGCAGTTCTAAATGTTTATTTACAGGCCAATTATTTTCTGAGTCTAGCAAGAACGAAGCCCCACCGAACCAAATGGACGTTGTAAGCTCCTTTACGTCACATCCTCGGGACACTATGTCTGCTGGGATGACTTTCGTGGGAACGTGTCTCCAAATTGCTTTCTCCGACCACTCCTAAATGTCTGCGACCCGGTTCGAAACAAAAACCGACAACGACGAGGGATGGGTTTTGATCCAGTGTAAAGTGATCTCGGAGTCTGTCCACAGGAAAACATTCTCAATGGGACAATTTAGCAATGGCCTGACACGATTATAGAGATCTGCTAAAAGGTGAGCTGCACACAGCTCAAGGCGAGGCAAAGTTTTCGTCTTGAGGGATGCTATGCTATGCGGTCAATAAAGAGACTTTTAAACCTTCAGCAGTTTGAGTCCGAACGAAGATGCACGCTCCATACGCTCACATGGAAGCGTCAGCGAAACCATGTATTTGAATCGGGATCTTGTGCTGACGAATCGCGATACCTTAATTTTAGGCAGCTGCAGAAGCGTCGCTTTAAACGTCTCCCACGATGTAAGCAACTGCATCGGTAGCGACTCGTCCCAATCTAATTTTCGAAGCCACAGTTCCTGCATCAACATCACAAGAGGCACAAGAGGCCAAGTGGGTCGAACAGTCGAGCAGTCACCGACGAAATATTTCGTTTTGTCGCGCGAAGATCCAGGAAAAAATCCAACCGAAATTGAAATACTCTTTAACCGGTAACCAAACCACGCCAAGGGTCTTGGTTACGTCTGAGTCTGCCATAAGTGGCATTACAGCGCTATCAGATGCGGATAACTCTGGGCAGTTTGAAAACCACTTTGCCAATTCAAAGCCTGCCTCTTGCAAGATCCTGAGAAACTTCGTCTCGAAGGCTTTGCAGGTCCTCAACGCATCCGGCGCCAGTCAACAAATCGTCAACATAAAAATCATTCTGAATAACCTTTGCGGCTTTTGGATGAGTTTCTTGCGCCATCTCTCCTAGCCGCATTAAACACCGAATCGCCAGAAAGGGTGCTGGCGAAGTTCCATATGTAACGGTGTTTAACTTAAAGATTTTCAGGGACTCAGAAGGATCTCGTCTCCATACTATGAGCTGGAAGTTTCGATCAGCTTCGTTCACCATCACTTGGCGATACATCTTTTTGACGTCGACCGCAAGGGCAAACTTATGCAATCTAAACCGAAGCAGAGTCGAGTACAGCTCCTCTTGGCTAGTTGGGCCTACCATCAAGATGTCATTCAACGCTACCTGCGTGAAAGTATGTCTCGGTGCATCGAAAACTACTCGCAACTTAGTTGAAGTACTTTGTGGCCGTAGAACGCATTGGTGCGGAATGAAATAGTGCGGAGTATTCGGAATTTTGTCATTGGTGGAGGACATGTGGCCCATTAAAAACATATTCCTCCTAGAATTCAAGATAAATCTTCTTAAGCGAAGGGTCCTTTGACAATTTCCTTTCTAGCGACAAAAATTTACGTTTCGCAACTTCGTATGACAAACCAAGGGTATTTGGGTCAGATTTAAAAGGCAAACGAATTGAAAATCTACCGGACGACAATCTTTGAGTGTTTTTCTCAAAGTGTTGTTGACAGAGTTGTTGCTCACGAGTATGGACTTTAGCCTTGTGTGGCAAGTCCTCCACAGACCAAAATTTCTGCAGGGTTGTGTCAATTGACTCCAACGCTTCCTCCTGGCAGCTTCCTTCGCGCTTTCATTATTTCCAGAGGCACATCTCCCTGAAACTTTCCAGCCGGGAACTGTCTTTTGTAAGATGCGGAATTCAGGCCCCTGCTTTATCTGGCCAATAGATAGAAGTTCAAAGAATGTATCAGCGCCGATAAGCATATCTATTTTTTGGGGCTTGAAGAAGAACGGATCTGCCAACTGAATATTTTCAGGCACCCTCCACCCGCTGGTGTTCACCGCTTGATCCGGATGATAACCAGAAATACTTTTCATAGTCCAAAAATCGGACGACAATTGACTATTCCCTACTCGCGACTTCACAATCGTGTGTATTTTTTTTTGTGGCTTGGCCATTAGTTCCACCAATGCCTCGCAAGCTCGTGCACACGTCCTCTCTTGTAATTTGAGCCTCTGAGCGAACTCATCGAGCTTATACAAACTCGCCGCTTTTGGTTTGGACGCTCACAACAGCAGTTACAAGAATGACTCGATCCGATGCATTCGCATGCAAAACATGCGACGTGGATGGAGACTCCTGCATGAGCTGAGAAGGGGGTGGCAACGCGAGATTTGTGTTTGGGGAATATATGTGTAGCAAAATGTGATGTGGCGAATTGCACACTCTACATCTGTTCGATTTGCATTTTTTTGACCGTGTGACCCTTACTTAAGCAGTTAATGCATAAGGGTGCTCTTTTAGCGAAATCGAATCTTTGCTGAACTGTTAGGGCTGCGAAGGAAGCGCAGTTTCCAATCTGATGTTCAGCTGAGTTGCAATACACGCATTGAACAGAGTCGGTCCTGGCAGCGATAAACGAAAAACTCCTATTTTCATTCTTCTTAGGGTTAGATTGGTTCTGCTGAACAGTTTTGGGCTTGGAACCCTCTTCCGCTACCATGTGTTGGTATCGCCTGTTGAGGGCCGCCTCACATTCGCTCCAAAGTGGAAGCGAAGTATAATCTAACTGTTCTTCCCATTTTCTTTTAGTTCCTGCATCGACCTTGCTCATTACCAGATGTATTGAAATAGCATTAGTAAAGCATCATCCCCAATATACAGCAAGGAGTCATACAATTAAAAAGTGTCGATATGTTGTCAAAAAAATAGGACAATCATTATTGTACACCCGCTTCAGGCTAGCAAGGGCTTTGGGATAATTTTCCGCAGTGCCCTGAAAGGCCCGAACTGTTCCTAAAGCGTCTCCAGCTAAACACGAAATTAAATGATAGAATTTTTCAATATCGTGTAAAGTGTCATCTTTATAACATTTTTAAATTCGGAGTGTTTTTCGCTAAAAGTTGGGAGAGCAACGCTCGGTAGACGGCATTGAGGCGGGCAATTTTCTGGCGGAACGGATTTCTCGATATTATTTTGTTTGCACTTATTTAAAATCAAAATCAGCAATGACTTTGTCATTACAGCCATCTCTTCATCTACATCTACATCTTTTGTATCTTTCACTTCTATTTGGTTTCGCAAAAGTGAAGGATTTTCAATGTGCGTATTTAGAATCTCTAATCGACACTAAAGCTTGACCGGATTTACTGATAATATAGCTTCTTTTAAATGGCGATAAGTTCGGTTAATACTTTTCTTGCAAACATCTCGTTAGTGTTTAAGCTCTTCGATATCCTTAGTTGCCATTGCGTTTATTTGTATTTATTTTGTTGGTATCGAAGAGGTGTTAAATATTTATTTTTATTAAATTATTTATTTGTTAAATAATATAATAAAAAATCAACGAGTAATATAACGATCGCACACAGTGTAAGGGAGCTAAGTGCCGAGAGAATTACAGCGAAAAATATCTAAATAGGGTTTTATATATTTTTTATATAAACCCTGCGACAGTATATGCCGCACGCACGCACTGTAGGGGAGCTAACGCTCAAGCTCAAGCGTACCGAAAAAACGAACAAACGTTTAGGCAGACCGAAAATTGCACTGCTGCAGCGATCGAGAACGAAAACGACCAAAGATAACTCGAAATAGCGGCAGCGGTGTCGGTGTGCGTGTGTATGTGTACGCGGCTAGCGGCTCTTCCTAGGCAAATGCTAACGGAGAATGATACACTGACCGATAACTAAGGGCAACGAATATATAAACCTGACGCCGAAATGCGCGCAAAAATTATGAAAAGCGCGGAAAAATTGGAAAGGCGCGGGAAAATTCTGAAAGGCGCGGGAAAATGTTCAGACAAAATGCGGCGAAAGTTATTGCCGCTAATTTTTGAGAGCTAAACTTTTCACAATTTGCACTTTTTACCAGCTGTTTTATTCATGCCCAATTATAAGACTTTATGAACTCTGTGCATGTCACTTTGTCAATCAATCTAAATCCATAATTTACGATATGATAGCCAAACCACGCAAGGGAGCATTTGTTACCTTGAGCCTTCAAAATTTTATTACTTTCCAATGGATCTGTGCGTGGGTCAAAATATAGCTCTCCCGCTAAGGGTAAACAGATGCGGTCTCTGCGTAGGCCATGGATAATTCTAGAATAAGAATCTCACTAACGTTACTTGCTTACAGAGACTTAGAGAAAAAAAATAGTCTGGTTGGTTTTGGCGACCTTTCTAACGTATATTAATTGTTAGCCGGCTCGAGGACAGGATGTTGAAAAAATAAAACAATTTTAATTTTGGTTATTTGTCAATATATTTTGGATGTTCCTTGGCAACTGTCTTCAGGACAACTATAAAATAATAACAACGATTTTAATATTCTTCACAAACAGAAACAATTTACATTAGACATACATTTAATTTACACGTCTGCGTCCGGTGACGTGGAGTTGTAAACTAATTTTTCTTTCCCTAGTAAATGTCTATATAAATGAATGCAATTGTCAGTGTCCGTTTTGTAGTTCATCCGTATGTCTGTAGGTGTTTTTATAATATGTAGCATTTCTATGGTGAATCGTTTGGCATAGTGTTATTCTTGTGTTAAGATACTCGCCTCTCTGAAGTTCGGATTCCGATTTATCTACACGTTCGGATAATGCCGGGACGTATGTAATTGACATATATTTTTTGTTTTGACTGTTCTTACCGCTATTTTGTTTTGTTGTTTTGTGTTCCGATAATAATGTTTTTATCATGTGTCTTGGGAAATCATTGTCTGTCAAAATTGATTTTATCTCCTGAGTCGTCTCTTCGTGGTAATCCGTGTCTGAAATTTTGAGCATTCTCTGAATACAGCTTCTAGCTGTATTTATTATCATTTGTTTTGGGTGTTTTGAGTTGAAATTGATGATTTGTCCAGACGCAATTGGTTTCTTGAACCATTTTAATTTTAATCGGCTTCCACGTCTAATTATTACTGAGTCCAAATAAGCTAATTAATCGTTTGTAAATTTTATATTATTGGCGAAAGAGTTGAGCATGATCAGTGTAGTTTTAATGTCATCCTCTTGAATGATTGCGAACAGGTCATCTACGTATTTTGTCAGTAATCTTGGAGGTCGTCTTAGTTTTTCCAACGTGTTGTTCAGGAGAGTTTCCATTACAATATCTGCAATGACCGGTGAGGCTGGCGATTCCATAGGCATTCCTTTTAATTATGTGTAAAAATTGTTTTCAAATTTGAAATATCTGTTTTATTGAATACAAAATTTTATTATGTCCATAAATATTGTTTGCGGTATTTTAGTGTGTTTTTGTATTATTGTCCATTTGTTTTTAATTATATCCAGAGCTAGATCTGTCGGTATACTCGGAAATAATGCAATTACGTCAAATGAAATTAAAACTTCATCGTCGACAATATATGTGTTGTTGATTTTGTCTTTGAATTCTTCTGAATTTTTTATGTTATATTTGGAGTCTATTGTTATGTTTTTTTATATGTCAATTATGTATTTGCATAGTGCATAGGATGGTGATCCGATGGAGAAGCAGATTGGTCGTAGAGGGGTTCCTTCTTTATGAATTTAGGGTAGTCCATATATTGTTGGTGGTAAATCTGTGGTGGTTGTCAACTTATTTCTTTAGATTCTTGAGATAAGTTCCATTTTTGATAGTTTGTCCCTATTTCGTTATTTTTTGTTTGTAGTCTAGAGGTGGGGTATTTCCTTAAGGTCCTGCATGTGTTCATATCCCTTAATATGTCCTTCATTTTTTGGTTGTAGTCATCTTTGTTCATAGCTACCGTCTTGTTGCCTTTGTCTGAGGTCAATATTAAAATATCGTCATTTTTTTAAGAAATCTCCTTGCTTGTCCCACTGTGTCTAGTATTGCACGATCAAATGCACTTTCTTGGTTTGATGTTTTGTGGTCTTTGATAAGGAAAAAGAATTGGTTTCGCTCCTCTTCTTTCTCATTGTCATTAATAGTTTTGAGGATTTCCTCTCCGTCCGCAATGTATTTTAAGAGAGGGAATTTCTTCTTCTCTATTGGGAGAGCGAACTTTGGACCCTTCGCCAAAAGTGATTGTATTGCTGGCGGGAACTCTGGGTCCGTTTTGTTTACAAACCAATCAGCTGTTTTTTTGTTGTCCCTCATTATCCGAACGTGTAGATAAATCGGAATGCTACGACAAAGAAAACATAAGCATCGCACATAAACCGGACCACACATTAAAATCTATATACAACAGAACAAAATCAAAGATAAATGAAATTGACAAAAAAGACGTTATATATAAAATACCGTGCAACGGCAACAACAAAGAAAAATGCAACAAAATATTTATAGGAACAACAAAATCAAAACTAAAAACTAGACTAGCACAGCATAAATCGGACTTCAAAGCTAGACACCATACGAACGCTCAAAAAAAAGCACTCATGTCCCACTGTGCCAAGAATAATCACTCTCCGAACTTCGAAGAGGCGAGTATCTTAACTCAAGAATAACACTATGCCAAACGATTCACCATAGAAATGCTACATATTGTAAAAACACGTACAGACATATGGATGAACTACAAAACGGACACTGACAATTGAGCTCAAGTATATAGACATTTACTAGAGAAAGAAAAATTAGTTAACAACTCCACATCACCAGACGCAGACGTGTAAATTAAATGTATGTCAAATGTAAATTGTTTCTGTTTGTGAAGAGTATAAAAATCGTTGTTCTTATTTTAAAGTTGTCCTGGAGACGGTTGCCGAAGAGCATCCGAAATATATTGACAAATAACCAAAATTAAAAATTGTGTTATTTTTTCAACATCCTGACCTCGAGCCGGCTAACAAGTAATATAGAAATAAAATAGTTTGAAATTATAATATTAGTTGAAAAGTATGTAACAGGCAGAAGGAAGCGTTTCCGACCCGCAAACCGCAAAAGTATGTCATATTTCTCTGAGACATGTTGGACCTTAGCTATTATGCTGTGTGGCAATAATGTTTGGTTATGATGTTGAAAATTTAATACTGTTTTGTATTAACGACGCGAAAACTTTTGACTGCAGTAGTTCGAGACGATTTATTTTGCGTTATTTGTGAAGAAACTATTTCGAAAACATGACGACGAATAGGAGTGGTTACAATGACTTTCGATTGATCACTAACTTTAATATTTCAATAATTTCTCTTAGAACCTAACTTATGCTACGGTGGCGAGAGACGGGGCGAATGCGCAAGAAGCGAACGGACGAAAGCTTTGTTGGCTCCCGCTCTCGCCCTACAACTAGTGATCTAAAATACAAGCGCCAAGTGCGCAAACACCGCCCCCTCTAAAGGGACGACGTCCTTCAGCCCAGAACAGGCAACAGGGCCAGTCGGTGGACAGCTCGCCGATACTCCCCGTCCTGCGTCCTGACGTCCGTCACGCGAACCTTGCTAGCGGCGCTGGCGTGCACCGCTACCACTCGTCCTATCCTCCACTGCTGGGGCGAAAGGTTGTCTTCTGCGACGACAACGAGCGCTCCCACGACGATGTTGGGCTCCCCCTGGTGCCATTTGGACCGCTGCTGGAGGCTGGAGATGTACTCCCGGGACCATCGCTGCCAAAACCTCTGCATGAGAAACGCAACAACTCGCCATCGCCAAGCAGGTCATGCTGATCTGGTCCGGGAGCGCCGCTGATGGTGGGGCCAGAAGAGGGCCGCCGATGAGCAGATGCACGGGGGTCAGGGCTTCGCCGTCATTCGGGTCGCTGCTTAGAGCTCCGAGGGGCCTGGAGTTGAGCACGGCCTCCACGCTGGTGAGCAGAGTTCCAAGCTCCTCCGCGGTCAAGAGGTCTTGGCCTACCGTCCGAAGGAACAGGTGCTTCGCAGACTTCACACCTGCCTCCCATAGTCCGCCGAAGTGCGGTACTCTGGGCGGTATGAACGCAAACTCGCATCCTTTTTGTGACGGGCTCGGAACTCTCTCATGTTGCGATCTGCGCCAACGAAGTTGGTGGCGTTGTCGCACCACACCTTCTCCGGAATCCCGCGACAACTCACGAACCTTTGAAATGACAACAAGAACGCATCAGACACTAATTCTAAGTGGACCGCTTTGGAACAAGGCCACGTACGACTTGTACGGTGGCTTACCTCGGATACGATACGTTGTGCTGAAGGGACCACACAAATTAAACGGGCGGAGAGCATTAACTAGCCATATTTTCTCGCGCAGACGACTTACGAGGGCTCGTGGGCCAGAGTGACAGTTCGTAACGTGCAGGTATGACACATAGGATCTGACGAACTGTGAGCTTTTAGACAGCAACAACGGGATAGGAGCATTCAATAACCGACCCCCAACTCGTAGCAATGTCGAGGAACACCAATCTAATTTATTTCCCTGAAGAAAAGGGTTTAACTTTTAATATTCGTTGCTACCGGTTTATTTTTCCGAATTTTACTTATGTCGTCCCTGAATTCGACAATTTTTTCAAAAGCGAAATCCAGTTCTCTTTTTTCAAAGAGTTTCGACACCTTTCTGCACCTTTGAATAAAACGAAAAACCCACACGAACACTCTCAGAAGCTTCAGGTGCGACGAAAAAGACTCTATTTTCTGAAGCACATAATTTGGCTCTGGGCTGACTACGAGAGCTATTGCCGATTTGCGTAGCTCCATCGACATTACATCAACCGGCAGTTCGAAATGTTTATTTACAGGCCAATTATTTTCTGAGTCTAGCAAGAACGAAGCCCCACCGAACCAAATGGACGTTGTAAGCTCCTTTACGTCACATCCTCGGGACACTATGTCTGCTGGGATGACTTTCGTGGGAACGTGTCTCCAAATTGCTTTCTCCGACCACTCCTAAATGTCTGCGACCCGGTTCGAAACAAAAACCGACAACGACGAGGGATGGGTTTTGATCCAGTGTAAAGTGATCTCGGAGTCTGTCCACAGGAAAACATTCTCAATGGGACAATTTAGCAATGGCCTGACACGATTATAGAGATCTGCTAAAAGGTGAGCTGCACACAGCTCAAGGCGAGGCAAAGTTTTCGTCTTGAGGGATGCTATGCTATGCGGTCAATAAAGAGACTTTCAAACCTTCAGCAGTTTGAGTCCGAACGAAGATGCACGCTCCATACGCTCACATGGAAGCGTCAGCGAAACCATGTATTTGAATCGGGATCTTGTGCTGACGAATCGCGATACCTTAATTTTAGGCAGCTGCAGAAGCGTCGCTTTAAACGTCTCCCACGATGTAAGCAACTGCATCGGTAGCGACTCGTCCCAATCTAATTTTCGAAGCCACAGTTCCTGCATCAACATCTTTTCCTTTGTGACCAAAGGACACAAGAGGCCAAGTGGGTCGAACAGTCGAGCAGTCACCGACGAAATATTTCGTTTTGTCGCGCGAAGATCCAGGAAAAAATCCAACCGAAATTGAAATACTCTTTAACCGGTAACCAAACCACGCCAAGGGTCTTGGTTACGTCTGAGTCTGCCATAAGTGGCATTACAGCGCTATCAGATGCGGATAACTCTGGGCAGTTTGAATACCACTTTGCCAATTCAAAGCCTGCCTCTTGCAAGACCTGAGAAACTTCGTCTCGAAGGCTTTGCAGGTCCTCAACGCATCCGGCGCCAGTCAACAAATCGTCAACATAAAAATCATTCTGAATAACCTTTGCGGCTTTTGGATGAGTTTCTTGCGCCATCTCTCCTAGCCGCATTAAACACCGAATCGCCAGAAAGGGTGCTGGCGAAGTTCCATATGTAACGGTGTTTAACTTAAAGATTTTCAGGGACTCAGAAGGATCTCGTCTCCATACTATGAGCTGGAAGTTTCGATCAGCTTCGTTCACCATCACTTGGCGATACATCTTTTTGACGTCGACCGCAAGGGCAAACTTATGCAATCTAAACCGAAGCAGAGTCGAGTACAGCTCCTCTTGGCTAGTTGGGCCTACCATCAAGATGTCATTCAACGCTACCTGCGTGAAAGTATGTCTCGGTGCATCGAAAACTACTCGCAACTTAGTTGAAGTACTTTGTGGCCGTAGAACGCATTGGTGCGGAATGAAATAGTGCGGAGTATTCGGAATTTTGTCATTGGTGGAGGACATGTGGCCCATTAAAAACATATTCCTCCTAGAATTCAAGATAAATCTTCTTAAGCGAAGGGTCCTTTGACAATTTCCTTTCTAGCGACAAAAATTTACGTTTCGCAACTTCGTATGACAAACCAAGGGTATTTGGGTCAGATTTAAAAGGCAAACGAATTGAAAATCTACCGGACGACAATCTTTGAGTGTTTTTCTCAAAGTGTTGTTGACAGAGTTGTTGCTCACGAGTATGGACTTTAGCCTTGTGTGGCAAGTCCTCCACAGACCAAAATTTCTGCAGGGTTGTGTCAATTGACTCCAACGCTTCCTCCTGGCAGCTTCCTTCGCGCTTTCATTATTTCCAGAGGCACATCTCCCTGAAACTTTCCAGCCGGGAACTGTCTTTTGTAAGATGCGGAATTCAGGCCCCTGCTTTATCTGGCCAATAGATAGAAGTTCAAAGAATGTATCAGCGCCGATAAGCATATCTATTTTTTGGGGCTTGAAGAAGAACGGATCTGCCAACTGAATATTTTCAGGCACCCCTCCGCTGGTGTTCACCGCTTGATCCGGATGATAACCAGAAATACTTTTCATAGTCCAAAAATCGGACGACAATTGACTGTTCCCTACTCGCGACTTCACAATCGTGTGTATTTTTTTTTGTGGCTTGGCCATTAGTTCCACCAATGCCTCGCAAGCTCGTGCACACGTCCTCTCTTGTAATTTTGAGCCTCTGAGCGAACTCATCGAGCTTATACAAACTCGCCGCTTTTGGTTTGGACGCTCACAACAGCAGTTACAAGAATGACTCGATCCGATGCATTCGCATGCAAAACATGCGACGTGGATGGAGACTCCTGCATGAGCTGAGAAGGGGGTGGCAACGCGAGATTTGTGTTTGGGGAATATATGTGTAGCAAAATGTGATGTGGCGAATTGCACACTCTACATCTGTTCGATTTGCATTTTTTGACCGTGTGACCCTTACTTAAGCAGTTAATGCATAAGGGTGCTCTTTTAGCGAAATCGAATCTTTGCTGAACTGTTAGGGCTGCGAAGGAAGCGCAGTTTCCAATCTGATGTTCAGCTGAGTTGCAATACACGCATTGAACAGAGTCGGTCCTGGCAGCGATAAACGAAAAACTCCTATTTTCATTCTTCTTAGGGTTAGATTGGTTCTGCTGAACAGTTTTGGGCTTGGAACCCTCTTCCGCTACCATGTGTTGGTATCGCCTGTTGAGGGCCGCCTCACATTCGCTCCAAAGTGGAAGCGAAGTATAATCTAACTGTTCTTCCCATTTTCTTTTAGTTCCTGCATCGACCTTGCTCATTACCAGATGTATTGAAATAGCATTAGTAAAGCATCATCCCCAATATACAGCAAGGAGTCATACAATTAAAAAGTGTCGATATGTTGTCAAAAAAAATAGGACAATCATTATTGTACACCCGCTTCAGGCTAGCAAGGGCTTTGGGATAATTTTCCGCAGTGCCCTGAAAGGCCCGAACTGTTCCTAAAGCGTCTCCAGCTAAACACGAAATTAAATGATAGAATTTTTCAATATCGTGTAAAGTGTCATCTTTATAACATTTTTAAATTCGGAGTGTTTTTCGCTAAAAGTTGGGAGAGCAACGCTCGGTAGACGGCATTGAGGCGGGCAATTTTCTGGCGGAACGGATTTCTCGATATTATTTTGTTTGCACTTATTTAAAATCAAAATCAGCAATGACTTTGTCATTACAGCCATCTCTTCATCTACATCTACATCTTTTGTATCTTTCACTTCTATTTGGTTTCGCAAAAGTGAAGGATTTTCAATGTGCGTATTTAGAATCTCTAATCGACACTAAAGCTTGACCGGATTTACTGATAATATAGCTTCTTTTAAATGGCGATAAGTTCGGTTAATACTTTTCTTGCAAACATCTCGTTAGTGTTTAAGCTCTTCGATATCCTTAGTTGCCATTGCGTTTATTTGTATTTATTTTGTTGGTATCGAAGAGGTGTTAAATATTTATTTTTATTAAATTATTTATTTGTTAAATAATATAATAAAAAATCAACGAGTAATATAACATAATTACAGCGAAAAATATCTAAATAGGGTTTTATATATTTTTTATATAAACCCTGCGACAGTATATGCCGCACGCACGCACTGTAGGGGAGCTAACGCTCAAGCTCAAGCGTACCGAAAAAACGAACAAACGTTTAGGCAGACCGAAAATTGCACTGCTGCAGCGATCGAGAACGAAAACGACCAAAGATAACTCGAAATAGCGACAGCGGTGTCGGTGTGCGTGTGTATGTGTACGCGGCTAGCGGCTCTTCCTAGGCAAATGCTAACGGAGAATGATACACTGACCTATAACTAAGGGCAACGAATATATAAACCTGACGCCGAAATGCGCGCAAAAATTATGAAAAGCGCGGAAAAATTGGAAAGGCGCGGGAAAATTCTGAAAGGCGCGGGAAAATGTTCAGACAAAATGCGGCGAAAGTTATTGCCGCTAATTTTTGAGAGCTACACTTTTCACAATTTGCACTTTTTTCCAGCTGTTTTGTTCATGCCCTAAATTGGTGCTCACTACGACGAAAGTTGGGGGAATTAAGTTCGCACTAATTGGGTCGACGACGATTATTTTATTTGCTTGTTTATGGGCCAAAGCGATTCACATATAATTCGAAATATAATATGTTTATTGCAGAATTTTGGTTGTTAGTACATGCAAATTTTTATTTCTTGGTTAGAATGCTCACTATCTACCGATTTTTACACGAATGCAAAAAGTTGAAAGATGGGCCAAAACACAATTGACAAAACGCCACAGATTAACTTTCAACTTTTAGCACTCTATACCTGGTTGGCCGACTTGATAATTGCAACTTCCTTTTTTACTTCCATTTGGCGGCAGCAGCAAATTAAGCAATTAAATTTGCAGAAACGTTTGGGGCAACTCAAGAAACGGCAGAAAATTTCCAGCGATGAAATATTGGTGAATTTAATTTTTTTTGACCGAACCGACACGAATAATTTGGTTTTGGGTATTGTTGGTAATTTTTACAGTTTTCAAACCCTCGCCCAAAGTCAACAACACCCGGTCACACTTATTCGACGGAGTTATCATTCGCCGATAATCATCGCCTATGACCCGATTATCCAAAACGGGACTATCGTCATCGTCCTATCTGGTCACACTAACCGGCACCTATATAGGCAGAGGCCCGGCCTCCGGCCAGTCACTTGCGTTGCGACGACTCTCGAGGAAACATCGCCAAGGAAGAATATCCGGGTAATTGTTCTGGTACATAGTCTTAGTGGTGGTGGATCCGTAAGAGTGCGGCTCTACGAGGATCACCCGGTGTGATTTGCGAATACGCACCCAGGCCCGGTCGTGATCACTGACCCCGGAGCGGTTTGCGTAATTTCGGCACATCTCACTGAGTTCCTCCCAAAAGTCACGTTTCCGACTCGGGAGCCGAAAATAATACGGAATTAATGGCAGGTGGAAACTAACGATGCAGGTCAAAACTAACGATGCCCTACATTCCCACTGTTCACACCAAAAATATTTTATGATGCACTTTTTATATTTTATTAAAATTAGTTCTTTATTCTGTTTATCGTTCGCTGTCATTTGTCGAGTGCCTCGGCCTCTGTTCTTCGCTTAGCTTAGTTCTGTCTGCTGCGCAGTCGGCGCTGTCGGTCAAGCGGGCAGCGCCGCAACCGCCTTATGTTTTAGCTTATGTTTACCTCCGAGAGCGGCGCTCACAGAGAGAGACGGAGAAGAAATATGTGCATACATGGATATAATTGTTGCCGTCGCCAACTGTGGGAATAAGCTGGCGCGACTTATCACTCGCTGTAGCGTGTGTGGTCAAATTACGTTTGCTGATCCTGCAGATTTGGATCACATTGTTGCCGATGGTACAGTGTGTACTCTGTATGCATGCACACTACATCTTCCTCCTTTTGAAAAATAACGTAATATACGAAGTGTTGCCTACTTGGGAGGATTGTTACCGCAGTTTAAGCCGTCACTGTCAATATTTGGAGAGCAGTGTTAAACGATCATCTGATGAGAGGCCAAAAGAAATGATCACACAGAATAGGAGAGCCTTTGTTGCGGCACAGGGTGGTTCTAAAAAAATGTTCTGCTACTGATCACGCTCTCACTCAGTGCTCTTCATTTAGTTCACTAGACTGGCAGGATACATTTATTTTCATCAAGCAGTCCGCTCCATGCATAAATTGTTTGCGCATCGGCCAATTGGCGAGCAGATGTCCAAGTAGATCGCGATGTCGCGTTTGTCAAGGCTTACATCACACTATTCTTCATACAACTGCTCATCCAGAGCAAGCAACACAGATTGTTGCCCACAGTTCTCAGCAGGAGCAGGAACCCACACATGCGGTTTCCATGCTTGCGCGTCATTTGAGGCGCACTTTAATTCCTACGGCAGTAGTGTTGATTAGGGATAAGTTCGGAATATTTCAGCCAGCCAGAGCTTTGCTTGACTCAGGCTCTGAAATAAATTTCATCTCTGAAGAGTTGGCCAAGCTCCTTCAGCTCAGATTCGAAAGACAGAAGTATGACATTTCTGGCATAGGTGATGTCAGAACGCAGATAAGGTTTTCTGTCTCAACAACTATTCGATCACGACTATCAGTAAATGGATGGCATTTACAACTCGCTTTAGCGAAGACAATGTCGCTTAATCAACCAGAGCGTTTCGTTGACACTTCAAAATGGAACATACCTACAGAGATTGACCTTGCAGATCCAGGATTCTACATGCCACACAAGATTGATTTACTCATCAGCACACAAGAGTTTTTTGATTTACTTTTAAATGGCAAAATTTCTCTGGGTCCTGGCCTTCCTTGCCTGGTCAATACTGCACTTGGTTGGATCGTTGGCGAAAAGGTTTCTGAAATTCCGCAATCACAAATCGTCACATGCAACATGGCACGTTCCACGGAGCTGCCAGATGCATCAGAAAGGTTTTGGCTAATAGAGGAGTTTGATTCGCACCATAATTGTTTCACCGTAGAAGAGGAGGATTGCGAACGGCATTATTTGGCAAACACAAAGTTTCTAACATCTGGACGGGTCCAAGTTTGCTTGCCCTTTAAAGAGAACCTTCACAAGCTAGGAAAGCCTTTTCAAATAGCCAAATCCCGGTTTCTTCAAAATGAACGCAGGTTGAGCCGCAACCCGTTGATAAGAGAGATGTAAGTGGAAATCATGAAGGAATACATAGCTCTGAATCACATGCAATTGGCATCTGATTTCGACTCGCAGAAGACCCATTATGTAATCCCGCATCATGGAGTCCTTAGATCAGAAAGCACGACTACCAAGCTGCGTTTTGTGTTTGATGCATCGTGCAAAACAACGTCGAACTTTTTTTTGTTGTTGATGATTGGGCCAAGCATCCAGCAAAATCTTATCTTAACACTTCTAGTCTTTCGCTTACATCGTCATGCACTTGTAGCGGATATCTGCAAGATGTATCACCAGTTTGAAGTATCACCAGACGATCGTATGTATCAACTTGTTCTCTGGAGAGAATCCTCTGCTGCGCCTCTGGAATTGTTTCAGCTCAGCACTGTTACGTACGGCATGTCCTGCGCACCATTTCTAGCAATCAGGTGCTTGAAATATATTGCGGATCACTTCTCAAAGCAGTTTCCCATCGGAGCAGCCGTACTTAAGGAAGAGATGTACGTCGATGACCTCCATACTGGAGCAGACAGTGTCGAAGGGCTTCATCTCAAGGCTGCAGAGGTCACCAGCATACTTTCTAAGGCTGGATTAGAGCTTGCAAAATGGAACACAAGCAAAATAGAAGGCAATGGAGCAGAGTTTCAATTCAATGTTGATACCAAAGATGTAACGAAGACATTGGGCACGCGTGGCAGCCCGAACTAGATGTGTTCTATTTTAGGTATACACTACCTACAATCACTGTCATCACCAAGCGGAGCATCGTTTCACTTGTAGCTCACCTGTACGATTTGCTAGGGCTCGTATAACCAGTCGTTATTCGATGCAAAATATTGGTCCAAGAGTTTTGGATGCACCGTCTAAACTGGGACGATCCACTTCCCTCTGAGCTTCCCAGTGAAAGCGAATCGAAGAAGATTTGTACAATTTTCCAACTATCGAAATTCCAAGATTTATTAACTCGTCACCAGGAAATCTATCGGAAATACACGAATTTTCAGATGCGTCGCAGCGAGCTTATGGCTGTTGCCTATATCTACGAACAAACTTAAATGGGGAGTTCAAATCAATATTAATTATCGCAAAGTCTAAAGTCTAAAGTCTAAATAAAGGCAATTTCATTGCCGCGGCCGTGCGCCGCATATTTATTGTGTCAAACATGGGCCAAGGTTAAGGAAAAATTTGAAAATTACATTAATAACGTTTTCTTTTGTACAGATTCAAGAATTGTTCTACAGTGGCTATCCATGGACTCGTCCAGGCTGAACTGTTTTGTCGCCAACCGGATTTCTGAGATGCAATCAACCACTTCAAGCATTACTAGGAGGCACGTTCTGGGCAAGGACAATCCCATGGACATAGTGTCAAGATGCTGCGCAGCATCTGAGCTTATGGAAACTATATGGACCAAGCTTCTTAACTTATCTGGATGTCCTCAACTTGTGCAAAATTCTCAGGACACCGAGGAAGAGTTGGAGATGCGGAAATCAACAGTACTCACATGTACCGATAGTGTCAGCAAAGAAGATGTATTCGATTACATTATCAACAAGTTCTCATCCTATCGGCGCATTTTGCGAGTCATAGCTTTCGTGTTGCGCGTCTTCAACCGAATCAAGGCTAACAGGAAATTGAAAGTAGTCGATGTAATTAATACATCAGCAACTGAATTGCACATATCTAGCAGAAGACCTATTTCAACGAAATCCAGCAGCTCAAGGAAACAAGATTTTAAAACCCGAGTTTCAAAAACTAAATTCATTCCTAGCAGCGATTGACGGATCAAACCGTTCTAAAGCCAAGGCGTCCATTTCACTCGATGCCAAATTTCCTGTTCTTCTTCCAAAGGATCATTGCTTAACATTAAAATTTGTTGAATATCTGCACCGGCAGCACATGCACGCTGGACCAAAGGCTCTCATTGGAATTCTGCGACTCCAGGCTTGGATTGTAAACGCCACAGAAATCGTTCGAAAGATTGTACGGCGCTGCACACACTATTACCATTATAAGCCGCGTATAATGGAACAAATAATGGGATCACTTCCAGGTGATCGCTTTCATTCACAACGACCTTTTTTTTGTAACTGGATTCGACCTATGTGGACCGTTGCCACATCATACCGCATTCGAAGCAAAGTTCCATATAAAGCATACATGGCCCTTTTTTATAAGCTTTTCGTCAAAAGCAACCCACATAGAACTCATTTCCAATCAGTCTACTCATAACTTTATTCTTTGTTTAAAGCGCTTCGTCAGTCGCAGAGGTGTCCCACTACGCATCTATTGTGACAATGTAACTAATTTCGTCGGGGCACGATCTCAGCTTAATGACTTTAAGCAGCAGCTGTTTGACGAAGCCAACACATTGAATGTACATAGCTTCAGCAGCATCATCCCTCCGCGAGCTCCCCACTTTGGCGGCTTGTGGGAGGCCGCAGTGAAGTCCATGAAGACCTTGATGATCAAAAACTTGGGCAACACTGGGCTAACGTACGAGAAGCTTTAAACGATTGCAATCGAGGCGGTGGCAATCTTAAACTCAAGACCAAGGGCACCCCTATCCGAAGACCCGAACGATGGAGAGCCACTTCGCCCGGCGCACCTGCTGATTGGGTCCTCTCTGATGTCTGTTCCGGAGCCTTCAATTGACGAGAGCAGACCATTCTATCTTACGCGGTGGCAGCGCGCAACATACTTGAAGCAGCAGTTCTGGGAGCTATTTAGGCGTGATTATTTACACACACTTCAGGCGCGCTCCAAATGGCTCAAACCCGATGCCAACATTCAAATTGGTCAAATTGTAATAATTCACGAGGATAATACACCTCCCAAGGAGTGGATCCTGGGTCGCATCACCAAAACCTTGTTGGAGCTAATGGACGAGTAAGAGCGGCCGAGATCAAGGTGAAAAATGGAACCATTCGTAGACCCATCTGCAAGATAGCGCCCCTGCCTGAGCAAATTGGTGCTTGTTTGTTTGTTTATAAATAACTTTTTTTAAAAACAATTGGTTAATTTGAATTCTTTGCCAACTTGTACTACTTAATTTCCCTTCACTGTAATCATATGTTTGCATTTTTAATTCGCTCTTATACATATAGCTCACACATGTACATATCGCTCATTGCAAGCTCAAACTTGAACATTAAAATCAGTGCATATTAGAGATCGGAACAACTCGGGCGTTTTACTTTGATAACTCTGCATTTGGGCGGAGTCCACACAAAAATTAATACCTTTTAATGAAGTAAATTAATAAAGTAGTCCGGTTTTTGTTAAAAAATAAAACTTTAACAAATTTATACTTAACAAAATAGTAAAGTGTTTAATGCAGATCAATAAAATTTAATAAAATTTGGGAATTATATGTTCTATGAATTAAACGGTTTTAAACTATCTTTATGTTCTATCTGCTCTTTATTTTTAATTGATTTCAATTACTACATGGGGTCCTAATACTGGTTATCTAATTTATGACCTGTATCGTTTTTTAATAAAACCTTATTTTCTATTTCTAGTTTAAAATCTTTATGAATGTCATATAGTTGTTTTTGCCGTTTTTTATTTTGTTCAATCATTGATCGTGCTCTTTTATATGCATTCTCGAGTCTGAACTTTGATTCTTCGCCATAATCATCTATATTATATAGTGGTGTAGTTTTGTCATTAGTGTTAAGTGAAATATTTAATTTAGGCGTTTTACTAAAATCAAGCTCATATGGACAGTAGTCATGTACCATAGAGGGTGTAGTGTTAAAACAATATGTAAAGTAAATAAGGCAAACATCCCAATCTGTTTTGTCGGACGAGATGTATGATCTGACGTATTCGTTAAATGTTCTGTGACTTCTTTCGATTGTACCTAAAGTCTGGTGTTGGTGTGCGGTAGAAGTTATGTTTTTAATGTTTAGATATTTACATAAATCATTGATTACTGAATTCTTATATTTGGCTCCCATGTCCGTAATAAATGTATTCATTGGACCGTACTTTAGAATAAAGAATTCAAATAAAGCCTTTGCTATAGTTTTTGCACTTTTATCCGGTATTGAAATGGCAACAAGGTATTTTGTTAAGTCACAAATTGACTGCGTTTTCATTTCCTTCTTCTGATTTAGGTAATGGACCGATCGCATCCACTAATACTCTATCAAATGCCTTAAGAGGTGTTTCTGTAATAGTCAAGGGCGTTTTGGCCTGTTGTTTACGTGGTTTGCAACGTCACGTGTCATGTTTTTCCAATAATAATGTCGTTTTATTTTTGCTAGCGTTTTCGTAATTCCTGTCTAGACAGTAGAGCTTCTTTTTATGTTTTGTTTATTATTGTGGTTACCGGCTTGAGTAGTGCTACTCTTAAGTTCATTAATATTTTGTTGCCCATATTTTTTCATATGCCTATTGAAATAATTTCAAAGATTTTCTCGCTCGGCGCCATCTTAAGTTGCATTTGGAAAAATTGATCTAAATCGAATATTTCATTGGTATATAGATCATCAACTTTTATTCTTGCATATATCATTTTTCCATTTTTAAGGGAACAATTTGATGCTGTTAAATGCAAGGTCACTACTTTTTTAACATTTTCAATGCGAATGACGTCAAATATTTTGGGCTTTGGTTTTGCAAATCTGAACTGATTTTGAAACTGCGCAGTTTTAATTTTTCCGTCTACTTAGTAGTCTTGTAGTGACTTTTAAAATTTGTCTATTAATATCTTTAAGTTCTTCGATGCTTATCCTTGATAAGGCATCTGCCCCATAATTGTTCTTTCCCTTAAGGTACTTTCTTTCATTCTTGTTAATTTAGAAGTTGGGTTTTTCATTGAAAATAAATATGTTAAAAGCTTATGATCTGTTTTAATGGTGAAGGGTTTA
The DNA here is from genome assembly GCF_025200985.1 of Drosophila gunungcola. Taxonomy (NCBI): domain Eukaryota; kingdom Metazoa; phylum Arthropoda; class Insecta; order Diptera; family Drosophilidae; genus Drosophila; species Drosophila gunungcola. Next base: position 439,615 of record NW_026453210.1, read on the forward strand.
CCACAAAAATATGGTCTGAAATGATTTACAGCCCAATGTATTTCTGCTAGTTCTTGTTCAGTTGTTGACTTATTACTGACGCTTTTTGTAAATGTTCTAGAGGCAACTGTTGTTATACTGAATTCTTTATCGAAATCTGGGTATTGTAAGAGGGTTGGTTGATTTAATGCATTTTTAAAATATTCAAAGGCTTTTTGACATTTGTGTTTCCAATTAATGTAAAATTTTTCTTGCAAAGGTGAGTTAAGTGTCTTGAGTAGTGAGAAAAATCATCAGGTAAAATTCCTTTATTTATTTAATAAAAAATTAATATTTTTATGGATGTAGTTTGAGATTGTGTTTTCGGCATAGGGTAAATACGTTAGTTAAATTTTTGATCATATGATTTTCAGAACAACCTTTTACAACAAGGTCATCCATGAAAAGGAAAGCTTGTGATGGTTCTAATCACGAACAGGCTAGTGTCATCATCCTTTGAAAAGTATTAGGGTATTTTTATACCCTGGGGTAATCGTTTGAAACGGTATGCAAAAGTGCTCGTTGAAAATGAAGTTATGTCCCTGGAGTCTTTTTCTAATTTATTTTGATGGAATCCGAAAATTAAATCCAGACATGAAAAATTTTTGAATGTATAATGGGAATGTTGATCTCTTGATCGAAGTTCTCGGGTCTAGCTATTAACCAGTCATGATCTGTTGGAAAATCAAGTTGGCAATTTAATATTTTAGGAAGTGCATTCCTATTATACCATCACAGGGTATTGAAAAGTCGTCTTTAACTATTTGAAATTTGAAAGGGATTATACATTTTCCTGTTTGTATTTCTATAAATGTTAAACCTTTTGATTTAAGAGAACCTTCTCCTATTCCAGACATTGTTATTATTTTTGGTGTGTCTATGTCATTATAGTTATCAGAATTTATTTTTAGAAGACTTAAATCAGCACCTGTATCTACTAAAAGGGTTAAGTGTGTTTTAGTGTGATAGTTATTTATTTGTATATATATGTTGAGACTGAGATTTATTTTATATATAGTTGGTTTGTGTGGCCTTTTCTTCTTAAGGAATTTTTTAATTTTCCTGTTTGGCTTAAATAGCTTTTACTTGAGCATTTGAGTTTCCTCTATTATTTGAGTTATTTCGGAGAACCTCTTCGGTTTCCGCTGTTATTATGTTGGTTTTGATTTCCATAGTAATTCTGCTTTTGATATTGGCCTTGGCCATAACTTCCTCGATTATTATTATATTAATAATATTGGCCTCTACCGCGATAATTTCCCTGGTAGAAGTTATTTCTACCGCGTATGAAATTACCTCGATAGTTTTCTCTTCCATTGCCTCTATAATAACTTCCTCCGTTGTTTGTATACATTACACTGTGGTTATTTGTTTCTTGGGTACTGCAGTGAATGTATTTAGTTATAGCGTCATTCATATAATTGAATGAGCTAGCTTCCAAAATTATTCGGTTTTTCCGCTTTCGCAACACTTTGTCAAAGTAGATATTGCTTTGTTTGTGCTGAATTTGACAGCCTGTTCTGCATTTAGTCCTTCGTTGATATAAGATGCTACTAGTAATTTGCGAAGGTTATCAAGTTCGTTTGTGAATTGAGTGGCTGTTTTTCCCCTTTGTTAGATATTTGCCATTTTAGCTTTTAGTACCTCTGAGGTTTCGCCAACAAATGTGCTTTGGAATAAGCACAATTGTAAGCTCATTTTGGACCTTGTAAAGCGTTGACCCAATTATTTTGGATTTAATTACTTCTATAGCAATTTGTTCGTATGGTCCTTTGTCATTTTGACTAATTTTATTGGGGTTATGAATCGCTATAAATTTATTTTTCTTCCATCGAATTCAGGTACTGCATTTGAATTATTTTTGATGTACGCCCTTTGATCGGATGCTTCGTTGGCCATTGGGCAAGGTTTATTTTCTGCTACGCTATGTCAGAATCAGAATCTGTTATTTCTTGATCTGGTAGCTCAGGATGAATTAGGATGGCGGGAATTGTTAGATCGTTTAAATAATTTTCTTTTATTTACGCGTCATCGGAATCAAACTCTTCTTGTTCCTCTAGGTCAATGTCTTCGGCTTCTATTGATTTCGGTTCTTGTTGCAATGTCAGTGGTGTGTTTAGGAAAGTCGGAACTGTTATATTCAAACTATATTTTTCTTTTATACTTATCAAATTTTATCGTAATTTGATCAAAAATGTAGATACTTGGGACCAATGTGCTTTTTCTAACTTGTCTCGTTGGTCATATATTAGTGAACGAGCTTTGTTGAAGCAAGTTAATAATATTTCTGCATGTTTGTTTTTTTCTGAATCGACTTGTTTTTCGTCAAAGACTTATAAGATGCCTCGTCATCACTCGGGTCTGGGCCCGTGAGACTGAGGTTGGGTTCCGGCGAGATTGGGAGTTCTTCGGTCGGATCCTCCGTCGGTCGAAAGGGCATCCGTATCCAACACGAGGTGAAGTGTACTTGTAGCAGCTGCGTCCAATGTCTGTGTCGTAGCTTTCAATGTTTTCGAAATAGCGGTACGGAACGACTCCGTAGCCGGTTCCGTCGTCCCTTGGCGTGTCGTGTCCACCGCTGTCCCGCTCGTTGTCGTACTGTGGCCCATCACTGTCGTCGCTGCCATCCGGAACATATGCCTCCTGGGATGGGGCATAGCGTGGTGTGGCAGGACGCGAGGATAAGAAATTCCCTCATCATGGTGAGGAGGGGTGGTGTTCGCGCGTTCGTGAGCTGCGTCCGACTCACTGGATGACTTGGCACGTGGAGGCTTCGTCTGGGTACGCTGTGGGTATCCCGACCCGCTACACAGGCGCTGATTTCAGGGCTTTGGTGACGGAGCTCATGGCGGAGTGGCGTCACTGACGCTGTCGCTGCAAAGGTCAAAAATCTCTTGGTCGTAGCTTCCTGCAAAATATTTAAAATTAGGCGTATCTAGCTTTGGATTTGAATATATATTTAATTAAATAAAAATGGGGCAGGATGTTGTTTAGTCTACTGCTGGGGACTTGTGTTTACTCGACTGCTGGGGACTTATGTGGAGTTGTGGTGTCCTATTACTGTATACTTATCATTCGATAATGATTCATAGTTGTAGGGTAGCATGGGGTGTATGTGTTATGTGTTTATACAATTGTAGAGTAGTGTAGGGTATGATGATTATACATGTACTGTGTAATTATAAGTAGGCGTGTACTAAGTCTGTGGGACCGTGGATATGTCACTCCCCTAACCTTTGAATTTGGCCTGTCGCTGAGGACAGAATGATCTGATCATTTACAATTTGGTCCGGGATCGGCTGCTTCTTTTGTTTTTTTATATTTAACAATGAGTTGCTTAGATATGCTCTTAAATTTATAAATGACATACAGAATTAAACTTAAAATTGTGATAACAAAAGATGTAAGACATATGATTTGGAACACGCTGTAATATTTTACATTTGATTCAATTATTTCTTTTGTCTGAATGTATGCCAAAAGTTCTATTTTGGTTACGTTGTTAACAATATAAATATAATATAAATTGACTGTGTAAAATCTGAAAAGTGGTTTGAAATTATAAACTCATTTATTTGCATAGTAAAATTCTTGATTTTAAAATGTTGTTTCCTTGAATAGAGACTCTATGTTTTATACAGTTTTGATTAATTGACATTTTTATTTGCATTCAGTATGTTCTGTTTAAAAATCGCGACTAAACATTTGTCGAAAATTTATTAGTCTGTATGTGTGTAATATACCTTATCCTCGTAAATATAAAACTTATTGAATATAGGTTCGGTGAGAATGTAGTTGGACTCATCGGGATATGGGACTTTTTCAAGAACTGGAACTTCTGTGATTTCGCTAGGATCATGGGAAATAATTAAAATTTCGTTTGTATCTGTTTTGAGCAAAGTAGATGTTTTAATTTTTAGTAATTTTTCAGAATTTACTTGTTTCAGATAATCGTGTTTAAGTAATTTCGGATTAAAAATTCCCAGTCTCGTGAGTTGCATACCTATTTCTATATCCTCGATGTACTCGGTGAATGGTTGCATATTAAAGATTTGAACTGCTTGTTGCTGATCTTTCTCCTTTTCTGTTTTGAATTTGTTGATAATATCTACTCCACTGTTAATCATGTCTACGATCATATTCAAATCATGATTCTGAGCAGAATTTTCTGACAAATTGTTGATCTTTTGCTCTAACTGATCCCTGTCATCTTGATCTAGCGTGCCGAATAGGTATTTGTACACCTTTCCTACCATATTTACCAGACCTCGTTTGTTTCTATTAATTATCCTCAAACCTTTTATTTTCCTTTTTTAGTTTTACGACTAGGTACACTATTAGGATTATGTCGGGAAAGAATTTCGCCTCTTTCAATAAGTTCTCGAACATTAGCATGGTCTTTTTGAGTTTACTTCTATACTATTCCCTTGAACCGTCGTGAAGAGGGTGAACTGCCAGACAGATCGTTATCCCATATCGTTAAATACCTTCATGATAGCTCTACTCGCTTCTAACCAATCTCTACTTTTACCTTCAATTTATGTAGCAAATTTCGAATAGATATATATGCACGAAAGGAAGATTTGATTCCCTGTGTGATAAAAATCAATAACATGTTTAAACCCTTGCAAAGAATATTATAATTTCAGTCAGAAGTTTGCAACGCAGTGAAGGAGACATCTCCAACCCTATAAAGTATATATATTCTTGATCAGCATCACTAGGCGAGTCGATCTAGCCATGTCCGTCTGTCCGTCCGTTTCTACGCAAACTAGTCTCTCAGTTTTAAAGCTATCTGCATGAAACTTTCCCAAAAGTTGTCTTTCTATTGCAGGTAGTATATAAGTCGGAAGGAGCCGGATCGGACGACTATAGCTATAGCTAAAAAATTAAAACTGCTGTTTTAAAAATTTTCTATTAGTTCTTCGAAATATAGTAATGGTTAAATATTTCCGAATTACGGTTTAAATTTCATCACAATCGGACGACTATAGAACATAGCTCCCATAGGAACAATCGAAAAAAGAAATAAAAAAAAAATATAACTGCTGTTTTTTAATTTTTTTTTTTAGTTCTTCGACATATAGTAATGGTTAAATATTTCAGAAATACGGTTTAAATTTCATTAAAATCGGACGACTATATCATATAGCTCCCATAGAAATAATAAAAATATCTAAAATAACTATCTAATAATTGAGCTGCAAATCATCATAGCTTCAATGTTTTTAAACATATACGCAAGTAAATCATAATTTTAATTTTTATAATAACAAAGTGTATATATTCTTGATCAGCATCACTAGGAGAGTCGATCTAGCCATGTCCGTCTGTCCGTCCGTTTCAACGCAAACTAGTCTCTCAGTTTTAAAGCTATCTGCATGAAACTTTCCCAATAGTTGTCTTTCTGTTGCAGGTAGCATATAGCTCCCATATGAACAATCGGAAAAATAAATAAAAAGAAATTATAACTTTGGTGTTATAGTAATTGGTTATTATTTATGAATTTCGGCTTAAGTTTCATCAAAATCGGACCACTATAGCGAATGGCTCCCATAGGAACAATCATAAAAAAAATAAAAAAAATATAACTTTGGTGTTTTTTAATTTTTTAATTTTAGATTAAAATTGGATCCGAAGTTATCAGTATCTTTAACCGTTCAAATGATTCTATGTATTCTCTGCATTTGGTATTGATTACCGCTCCTTTTTTCAACTTAAGGAGCAACTACCCTAGCAAGTTACCTTAAACTACCTTAGCAAAGTTAGGAATGAATTTGCGATAGAACCCACATAATCCCAAAAATGATTTTATTTGTTTTGAAATTTTTAGTAATGGAACATTTGTGAGTGCGTTTGTTTTGTTTGGGTTAGGTCGAATTCCGTGTCCTAGGAATTCTGTATCTTTCTTCATGAACTCACATTTGTCCAATTGCAATTTTAAATTAGCGTCCCTTAATTTTCCAAAGACTTTCCATAGTGGTAAAATATGTTCCTCCAATAAAGTGGAGTAAATTATGATATCGTCCAAGTATACTAAACCATCCTTGTAGATTAAATCTTCCAACAAATCGTTCATGCATCTCTGAAAAGTTGCCGCTGCATTTTGAATGCCAAAGGGCATGCAGGTATATTCGTAGTGCCCATGTTTGGTTGAAAACGCTGTATTTGCAATTAAGTTTCACTCCATCTGTAATTGGTGGAAACCTTTAGCTAAATACTGACATTACCCTAATTTATCAAGAATTTCGTCCATTCTAGGAATCGGAAAATTGTCATTGAATGTTATTTCATTAAGATTCCTATAGCCGACTATTAGTCTGAACTTTGGTTTACCTAAGACATCTGCCTTCTTGGGGACTACCCAAATAGGTAAACAAAAGGGGGACTTAGACTTTCGAATGATGCACTGCTCCATAATTTCCTTAATTTTTTTTGTTTACCTTCTGATCAACGTTCTGGGGGTATTTGTATGGTTTACGATAAATAGGATCTTCATGCTGGGCTTGGATAGTATGCTTGATTGTACTAGTAAAAGTCAACTTCTCAACTTCCTTGTATTGAATGTATCCATTCTCGTATAAGACCTTCTTCAAACATTCCACCTCCTCAACATTGAGATGTTCGAGTCTGAACTCGTTACATTCCCGTAATTCGTTATTGATCGCGAAGTTAATTGTTTCATCAGCGATAGATGTGGAATCGGATTGCGTTGCACTTTCGTCCTCTGAATCTTTGCTGGTTGTAGGAGTAAGGCACTTTGGTGTTTGTTTTGGTATAAACCTTCCTTGATTTTGGATTGAGGGACTTAGCTGGTGCGGTCTCATCCTTTTTCTTTGGGTCAAGGCATCTTGCTGATGCGGTCTCTCCCTTTTCCTCCTCGTACCTGATTTTATAGGTCTTTGAACCTAAAGTTACAGGTTCCTTCTCATAGTCAATCTTTGCTTTGGTATCTTCTAAATATTGACGACCTAACAGGAAATCAAATTTGTGAGAAAATTTATGCACCTAAAATTTTTGTTCGGACGGACATGTACCAGTGGGCTTGATTATTATGCTCTTGTTTAATCTTATTGGACCCTTTATTGTGTATACCGTGAGCTTTTCTTCTGTTTCTTTTAAATTTGCAAAATTTTCCCTAATGTGATTGATGGACAATCCTGTGTCGATCATACCTTTGTAAAGATTGTTCTGATATGTGATATTTACATATCGACTGACTCTTCCTCTTCTCCCGTGTCCGAGGTTTTCGAGGCAATTTGATGAAAATTTGCGCCTACGCCTAGAAGGTTGGTAATTCAAGGGGTTATTCTGCCTACCTTGGTTTAAACTGTTCCAAAAATTTTTATATGTTTGTGGGTCAGTAACGGTAGGGTTACTTGAATTACGATTCTGAGTATTTCTATCCGAATTGTTAGCTTGATTAGATTGATAATTATTTTGATTAGTTGATGAATAATACGCACTCGTATTATGTTTGTCATTGTTATACCTTTTATTGTTACTTTGATTTTTATTTCCCTTGTTCTTGCGATTATGAAAATGAGATTTTTGTAAATAAACGTCTTCAGGATTTTCATCATAAGGACCTAGTCCCATGGTGGCTTGTTTTAATTTTGGGATAGTATCAATTTCTTTGCGAGCCAACGACATGTACATTCTGGTAATTTTCTGTCAATGGTGGTTTTGATAGTCCCCTTCAACATTTCTGAATAATTACTTTTAATTACAGGGTCACTTTCTAACTCTAACTTATCAAAAATATTACGATGTTGAACTTCCAGCGACTGGATGTATAAGGTGTCTTCCAATTGTTGTACAAGCGTTACATAGGGCCAGTGATCCTTAAACGATGTTGATAGGGAATTGTTTCCAACCGCACGAGATTTTTTCGGTTTTGAATACTACACGCACGTAGATTCTTTTGCGGATCAAGCTTTGAATCACTGTTTTTAATCCTGGTCTGGATAGCTAGTTGTACTAAAATGACTCTTAAAATTTTGATCCTACTGGCTGCGCCAAATAAATGCTCGAATAATTCGTAAATTAAAAAAAAGTATTTTTTATTTTATTTAACCGAATTAATACAAGATTATTTATAATGAAGAACACCGACCAATTGCTCTTTATTAATTTGATAATTTTATTTTCGTGCTGTCGAGTCCGAACTTCGAGCGTGTGAAAAATGGTGCAGGATGTTTTCACAATAAAAGTTTTTTAGTCAATGCTTATCATTCGATCATTATTCATAGTTGTAGGGTAGCATGGGGTGTATGTGTTACGTGTTTGTACAATTGTAGGGTAGTTTAGGGTACGATGATTATACATGTACTGTGTATTTATAAGTAGGCATGTGCTAAGTCTGTGGGACTGTGGATATGTCACTATATAAATGTAAGTAACTTGTCTGAATTCAGAGTCAAACAAAAATACTAGGAATTTTGTTTTAATGGGAGGCTAAAGCAGTCGTGGACGCACAGACTCAATATTTGCTTTGCCCTTTTTTTTACTCTTTAAAAAGAAAATAGTGTGCAAGTGAGAGTTTTTAGAGTTTCCGCCAAAAAATCGACTTTTGGACCATAGTGCATTGTAAGTGCTTCCGGTAGATCGTTCCTTTTCTTTAGGGTAGACATCGGATTTTTGAAAATTTGAAATTTTGTTTCGCTTATTAATAAAATAAATGTCTATTTGGTGTATATACTGGCGTATTAAGTTAATTGCCTAGCAGATCAGTTGTAACAAAAAATAAGAGTATGCGTAGTATTGGCTGTCTTCTGTTCACATTTGCCGTCCATAAATTGATTTCCTGTTTAGTTGATTTCTTAGTTCTTTTTTGCAGTTTTAAAGTTGCTTTGATTGTTCGATTGTTCTTTTTTGTTAAGTTGTTTATTTTATGTAACCCCCTTTTTGTTAAATTTTAAAAAATTTCGAATTCGTTGGTTTTAATACATTCTATTGGTTTCACCTTTTCACTTTTATAAATTTTTCAAAGTCTTCTAATTTTTGCCTTTGTCTTTTCAGTTTTGAACTTTTTTTAAGTTGTTTTTTGTTATGTTATATTTAATAACGGCAGTTTTTTTTAACAATTTCTCCCTTCACTTTTATAACTTTCAACCAATTTTGGGATATTTTTGTTTAATTTAGGTTTTAATTTATTTGTTATAAATTTTATTTTTAGTTTTTCGCGACACCTTTGATTTTCAATTTTTTATAACAATTTCTTCACTTTTATAAATTAAAAAATTCCGAGATCTTTATATTTTTTTGGGTTTTAAATTTATTTTATACATTTTATTGTAAGTTATTCTCGGACGTTTTCTATTATTATTTTATTATATAAATATATTTTATTTATAGTCTTTTGATTTTTATGTTTTCTATTTCGAACTCACTTTCTGTTTATCCTTTCGAGTAAGCATTTGCAACTGATACCGAAAGCGCCAGTTAAATGTCGATTAATAAATATACATTTGATTGTTAAAACTGTTGAGAATAAACTGAATTTTATTCAGATTTTGATTCTTCAAGAAAATTATGCTCTGTCGCATCAAAGCGATATTAACAAAAGGAAAAGTACTTATACAATGTGTGGGTCAATTCTGCCGTCGCATGGGCAACCGCAAAGGAAATTCACTTTACGATAGTAAACTCTGTGAGGAAGAATGGTGGGGTATTTCATTCCAAAGACGTATGTAAATGCAATTGTGTGGACTCCTTTGTACTGCACTGACTAAGAATGGGAAATTGCTCATAAAATTATTTTCTGTCTCCTTCTGTCAGCTTACAGTGTGATCGGTCTTTTTTTTCGCTATTTATCTTTGCGCCGAATGCAATTTCGAAGTTACCGCTACACAGCTGCGTAGCTTTAAAGCCGTCCATTGCTCACCTGTGTTATGCAACGGGTGGCTGAAGTTGTAGGCTGGATCAGTAGTTTAACCGATTTCCACGATTGAAAAAACGCGCGATTTATGACCAGTAAACAGTGGTTTTGTTTGAATTTTTTGGTATTAACTTGATGATAGAGCCTTCAAAGTAGGCACATTAATTGCAAAAATTAAATTTAACCATGCCCACTTTTCTGCCGCTGACATAACCTCAAAAATGTTTTTTGTAATTAAAGTTAATTTAATGTATATAACTAAATTTAAAAAACGGTTTTATTATTCTGAATTCGGTTAATTTTTTTTAACCTTTAAATTATTAATTTCAATACGGTTTTTTTTTTTGTTTTTCTACACTCAAAAAAATGTTAGCCCGAAATCACCCATTTTTTTAGGCCAATTTTTCCTAAATAAATGTTTTCTTTAATTTAGGGCAATTTTCTTTAACTTAAGAACGTGATTGTTAATTTTAGGGCTATATTTCTAAAAATTGTTCATAAATTAGACGCAAATTTTGTTTAAAACAAGGTCAAGGCGTGTTACTTCTTACTTTAAGGGCAATCTTTCTTAAATTTAGAGCGAATTTTATTGGAGCAATTATTTTATTAATTGTTTTTTACACAACATTTTTTTTTGTGGTTTGTTTTACAGATGTGGTGCAGAAAGGTAGGATAGTATTAGCGGTTGGCTACAACTCGAGATATAAAATAAAACTTTAAAAGACAGCCGACAAAAACTTCAAAAAATCTTTTAAAAAAAATGTCCCAGAGATATCTAGAAGTCGTACTCTACCAGAATTTTTTATTTTTGGGGGTATTTATTTTTTTTTCATTTTGAAAACCAAACCAATTTAACAATCTCAAACTTACACAGCCATACAAAAGCCATTATGTACCACAAATTGAAAATATGCAGTCGGGAAAACGCACACTGATATGAATCGCCATTGAGAAAACGAAAAATGCAAAAATATTAAGAAATAGTCAAATGACAATCGAAAACTGTAAACAATCACGAAAGACAAAGGCTTTCATGGTCATATATGACCTTTAAAAAATGAGAAGGCTTGTCAGTATATTATCGATTATAAAAAGATCCGTCACTTTCCGCAGATAAACTTAAGGGTGAATTTGGGGGAACACAAGTAAAACCTTAGATGAACAAGTTGTTGACGCACATAAGTGGTACAAAAATCTAGGTTAAAACATTTATTTTCACAAAAACACAAATCAACCTAGTTTTTATTTATTATACAAGTTTAAGTTATTACTAAAGCTTTAAAATCCATTAAAAATAATTTTAAGTTATGAACTTAAGTTCATAACTTGAAAAATACACTTTGCTTCGAAATATTTTGAGCAAAGAACAAAAATGAACATTTTAAAGACAAGTTGTTGTGTACAAGGATTCAAAAAAAAAATTGATGAGGGCGGCACCACTGTGCAGTGTCGTCATTTCTATCCTAATATTGCACCAACTCCTCAGTGTGTCTAGTGTTTCCATCGTCAAGCTTTTTATGTTTGTCAAAGATTGTTTTTCCACTGTTATGTTTGTGTGATATTGCGTTTACCTTTCAATTGTATACTTAGACCTTCTAGTGATGGTGATGAATTAAAACGTTTAATTCCCGAGTTTGAGTGGACTGTTTTATTTTTATTTTAACCAGACGGTTTCTGTGTGTCCGACATGTTTGGCTGTAGTCTTATCACTAAGAAATCTCAAGAGTGTGGCGCAGCACAAATGGTATATAACACTAAATAATACGAAAACTTAAGTTGAATACAAATATATGAATTCAGAATAACGGCTGCAAAGCGTTTATCAACAAGTGTCATTCTCGTTCTCTCTCTTTCTCGATGTCCAAATCTGTACATTTCGGCATCTGTACATTTCAACTGTGGCTGCGCTAATGCAGTTGTTTTTTTTTGATTTTTGGTTCGGTTTCGGTTTGTGTCTGGTATTTCTTCAGCCTCTTTCGCTTTTATAATTAATAAAATGTCGTCTACATATTTTTAAATATGCTTTATGTGAATAATTTTGTCATCTAATTCCAGAATCTCGTCTAGGTTGTTATCAAAAAAAAAATATATATATAATTAAAAACTTGAACTACAAGTTTAGTTTCTAAAAAATGTATTTTTTATTTTTTAAAAAGTTAACTAGTTACAACTCTTTTATTTATGAGAAAACTACTAATTGATTTTAAGTCTTGAACTGAACTGATTCTTAAATCTAATTAACTTGTGGATCAAGACTCGGTTTCCGAAAGCTTTCAATCTTCTGAGTGAGTTATTTTTAATTGAGTGAACTTTATATTTCGATTGAGTGAGCTTTGATTTTAATTGAGTGAACGAGAGGTCTGTGTCTTATCTTGTTTACAGGTTTTAAGGAGACGCAATTTGAATCTGGCAATAGTGTAAGAACGTGGCGTTGAAATTTTATCAGCGGCGCGAGTTTAGATAATGTTTACAATAACAATATAAAAACATAATAAATAATAAATAATAAGAAATAAATAATAAATAACAATAATCAACTAATCAATACTCAGCGCTTTGTGCGGCGTCCAGATCCAATATGACGATTTGGATCCCAGACCAGTCCAAAAGTCTTAGTTATGTCCATCCATTAATTTTTCAAAATGCCACAAAATTCCACGGCAATTATGTCGGGGTCACCAAAATATTATGAGTTGGCGAGCTTGTTCAACAACAATTGGTTAATAATTAATAAACGACAGTTGAGTTCAAATTCAAGTGTTGCTTTATTTTAGTTTATTATATTTTCGTGGGTTGCCGTGGAGTTTTTCTTTTTGCTTAGAAGATTCTGCGATCGCTGGAGTTCGAAATGTAAGTGACTTCAATGGAGGCGAAAGAGAGGATTAACACTCTTTCATTGAGCGATAGAGAATTCGCTATATTTATAAAAGGTGACTCTCCTGCAAGGAAAAATGAGGCCGGGCTATGTGGATTTAAATTTATGTGTAGGTTATCAGCAGCTGCACATTTTTCGCAATCTGCAGTTTGCAAACTTCTCTTTTTCAACGAAGTGGACGATTCTGAGAACGAGGAAACCGACGAAGAGAAGGAAAATGACGAAGACAGCCAAAATGATGATGAAATTAGAAGTGTAATTTCAACAGGAGTAGAAATACCTTCTACAGGCGGAAGGAAGAGAAAGTCGAATTCACAACGAATCAAGGAAGTTGATATGCCGCGTTTTGCTCTAAGTTTTCGAGACATAGAAGGGTCAATTAAACATTTTGTTGGGAGTGATGAAATTCCAGTTGAGGTATGGATAAGCGACTTTGAAGATCAAGCCTTACTTATGGGTTGGAATGCGCTACAAACACTTATCTTCCCCAAAAAGTCACTTAAAGGTGTCGCTAAGATGTTTATATTGAGCGAAAAGGAATTAAATTCGTGGAAAGCATTAAAGGAGTCTTTGCTAAATGAGTTCAGGTAGAGAGTAAGCAGCAAACAAATACACATGCAACTAGGAGAGAGCAAACGAAAATGTGCAAGAAGTGTGAAAGACAAAAACGCTTTTGCAGCAAAAAGTGGTTCAAAAGGTGGCAAAAAGAAAGTTGTTTGCTACAACTGTGGTGAAAAGGGACATATTTCTGGTGGCTGCAGCAACAAAGAAAAAGGAAGAAAGTGTTTCAAGTGCAACAAATTTGGACACATTTCCAAGAATTGTCCACAAAGTGAAAAGGCAGTCGCAGAAAGCAAGCCCAACGCGCCAGTTTTAAGTGAGCACAGTGACATGACGAGCAAAGCAGTTTCAATTCAAAATCAGAATTGCGTGGCGCTGTTTGATACGGCCAGCAAGTTCAAGATTTTGCGCGAAGACTTATACAAGCAGTTAGCTTTGCCAAGGTTGAAAGAGTGCAGTGTATATCTAATTGGATTTGGAAAAGATCGCAATGCCAATAAGATCAAGCCGATTGGACATTGTAAGCAAGCAGTATCGAATGACAACAGTGTTTATGACTTGAACTTCTTCATAGTTCCGTGTGATTGTATGGACACTCGTTTGATAATTGGGGAGAACTGTGCTTGCAAGCAGAAGTTTCGTTCAGTCCAAGTGGTTTGCGTGTACGAAAGTTGAGCAATCTTGACGAAGATGAATTGGAATCCAATTTAATGCAAATCGAAGCAGTGCTTGACAACGAAGAACTCGATATTAATTAATCAGTCAGTGAGTATGCAAGGAAAGAGGTGCGTGAACTAATAAATAAGTACTTTCCTAAACCATCGAAGTCAACAAACATTGAAATAAAAATCATTTTAAACGACGATAGCCCAATTTTTTCGCGTCCGCGTAGACTTGCATTCGCTGAAACGAAAGTAATTGACGATCAGATCGAGCAGTGGCTCTCAAACGGCGTAATCGAAGAGTCCGATTCTGAATTTACAAGCCCGGTAGTGCTTGCTAAGAAAAACGACGGTTCCCAACGACTTTGTGTGGATTTCAGGCGTATCAACAAGGTAATAATAAAAGACCATTTTCCGTTGCCCCTGATTGACGACCAGCTTGATCGCTTACAAGAAGCTATGATGTTTATCACGATTGACTTAAGGAATGGCTTTTTCATGTGCCAGTAGCCGATTCCAGCAAGAAGTACACCTCATTCGTGACCCAAAACGGGCAGTACCAGTTCCTTAAGGTGCCTTTTGGTTTGTCAAACTCACCTGGAGTGTTTCAGAGACACATCAATGCGATTTTCCGAACGCTGACTCGGAGAGGAATCGCTGTCCCTTACGTTGACGATATCATTATACCAGCAAAGGACGAAAAGGAGGCTGTATCGAACCTCAAAGAAGTTATAGGAACTTGCAGCAACTATGGGCTAGAACTCAACCTAAAGAAATGTCATTTCCTGCAGACCCGTATTCAGTTTTTAGGTCACATCATCGAGAATAAAACAATTTCCCCGACGCCTCAGAAGATCGATGCCGTTTCCAAATTCAAGACTCCACAAAATCTCTAGCAGCTAGAGAGTTTTCTGGGTCTTACCGGATACTTTAGAAAGTTTATCTACAACTATGCTCTTATTTTTACACACATCATCGAGAATAAAACAATTTCCCCGACGCCTCAGAAGATCGATGCCGTTTCCAAATTCAAGACTCCACAAAATCTCAAGCAGCTAGAGAGTTTTCTGGGTCTTACCGGATACTTTAGAAAGTTTATCTACAACTATGCTCTTATTTCGAAACCCCTGACTGATCTGACTAAAAATAAAGCAAATTTCGTAATTGGCCCAAAAGAAGAGAATGCGATTGAATCCTTAAAAAAGTACTTGACTTCCACCCCTGTTTTGGCAATTTACAACCCGAAGTATGACACCGTGGTACATACTGATGCATCAATCGATGGTTTTGGCGCCGTGCTTTTGCAAAAATCACCAGATGACGGCCAATTTCACCCTGTCTACTTCATGAGTAGGAAAACAACGGATGCTCAGCGAAAATATTCAAGCTACGAATTAGACGTGTTAGCGATTATTGAGGCCATAACAAAGTTCAGAGTGTATCTCCTTGGAATTCCATTAAAGATAATCACAGATTGTAATGCTTTCGCGAAGACGCTAGGAATGCAAAGCCTGTGCACTGGGGTAGCAAGCTGGGTACTTTTGCTCCAAGAGTACGACTACAAAGTTCAACACCGTTCAGGTTCACGTATAAAGCACGTTGATGCCCTATCTAGGTACCCAATAATGACGATCGTTGACGACTCCATTGCCCTTGGTTTCAAGCAAGCGCAAGAAAAAGATGAACACCTGAAAGCGATCATTAAAATTCTAGAAGACTCCAACTCACCATATGAAGACTATTTTCTGAAGGCCGGTGTGCTGTACAAACTTTTCAAGGACTTAGAACTAATTGTAGTTCCGAAGGACATGCAGAAGCAGATCATTGGTAGAGCACATGACCGAGGACACTTTGCTATTAAAAAACGAAGGCGCTGATTTGCAACGAGTATTTTATCGAAATCTTTGACGAAAAAATTCAGAAGTACATCGACTGCTGCATTCCGTGCATTTTGACCAACCGCAAGCGTGGCAAACAGGAGGGCTGGTTACATCCATTACACAAAGAGGATTTCCCGCTGCATACCTATGAGATTGATTTCTTGGGTCCACTAGACTCCACAAGCAAAAATTACAAGCACATTCGCCGTAGTCGACTCCTTTACGAAATTCTGTTGACTGTACCAAGTCAACCACTGCCAGCGAAGTCATAGCCAAACTACGAGGCCAAAGTTATATATTTGGTAACCCAGCTTGCATTATATCGGACCGAGGCTCAGCTTTTACCGCGCAAGACTATCTTGAGTATTGCGAAGACGAAGGCATAAAGGTGGTGAAATCAACGACAGGCCTACCACGTGTTAACGGACAAGTGGAAAGACTGAATGCCATCATTATTTCGTTTCTATCTAAACTGAGTGTGGATGATCCCACAAAGTGGTACAGACTTGTCGATCGAGTTCAACAAGCCATTAACTCCACTTTTTCGAGAAGCATCGACGCCACTCCTTTTGAGGTTCTAATCGGAATCAAAATGAGAAACAAAGATGACCAGAAGCTTCAAGAAAATATCAACAACGAGTCCATAGCCTTGTTTCAGAACACGCACAACGACCTTCGACTCAAGGCAAAAAGTCAAATTTTGAAAATCCAAATTGAAAACAAGAAGACCTACAACTTACGACGTAAACCGGCAAAGACTTATAAGATTGGTAAACTAGTAGCCATTAAACGAACGCAGTTTGGCGGCGGTCTCAAACTAAAGCCGAAGTATTTGGGTCCTTACGAAATAACCAAAGTGAAGCACAATAATGCCTATGATGTCCAAAAAGTCGGCAACTCAAATGGACCAAAAATTTCTTCAACCTGTGCAGAGTACCTTAAGCCGTGGCCCACCCTCGAAGACAAAGACGAAACATTCGAGGCGAATGTTTAATCAGAATGGCCGAATGTGGGAGTGAGATTGCATTATGCCCCGAATCCCTCCCATAAAACCCCAGCATTCGTATGACATTACGCCCTGGACAACGAGAGAAGCAGCTAAAACTAAGAAGACGAGTAAATGGTCAAAAGACGCATTCCAAAGGAAGACGAGCCGATGGATAAGAGGACGACGATCACTCAAAGAGATGTGACAACGAGGAGACGAGCAGAGCAACATATCGAGAGGACGAGCGTCAGTTGCTGACGCTTCCTTGCATTCCAAAGGAAGACGAGCCGATGGAAAAGAAGACGACGATCACTACAAAGAGATGTGACAAGGAGGAGACGAGTAGAGCAACATATCGAGAGGACGAGCGTCAGTTGCTGACGCTTCCTTGCATTCCAAAGGAAGACGAGCCGATGGAAAAGAAGACGACGATCACTACAATGAGATGTGACAACGAGGAGACGAGCAGAGCAACATATCGAGAGGACGAGCGTCAGTTGCTGACGGGATCGAGTAAAGACCCCACATTTGGGAGCTCGCCGGGAAGTATCCGAGGAAACCTGAAGGTGAAAATGAAAAGTGACTAAAGACGACTGTGAGAATAACATTTTTTTTTCTGAACTATGGCTTGCCTGAAGTGCATCGAAAGAAAGCATTTGGGCACTTCACAAATTCATATTCGAAGGAAAAGGGAACAAAAACAATCGCAAACGTTTACGTGAATTTGCTGGCTTTCAGTATGACGAAAATGACGCAATTTATAAATCCAAATGTGTATACATACACGCGAAATTGAAAGACAAAAATTTGATATCAATATGCGCAGTTTTGGAAATTAACTACGACGTAGAAAATTTGCAGCTGCACATTTTTCGCAATCTGCAGTTTGCAAACTTCTCTTTTTCAACGAAGTGGACGATTCTGAGAACGAGGAAACCGACGAAGAGAAGGAAAATGACGAAGACAGCCAAAATGATGATGACTAAAAATAAAGCAAATTTCGTAATTGGCCCAAAAGAAGAGAATGCGATTGAATCCTTAAAAAAGTACTTGACTTCCACCCCTGTTTTGGCAATTTACAACCCGAAGTATGACACCGTGGTACATACTGATGCATCAATCGATGGTTTTGGCGCCGTGCTTTTGCAAAAATCACCAGATGACGGCCAATTTCACCCTGTCTACTTCATGAGTAGGAAAACAACGGATGCTCAGCGAAAATATTCAAGCTACGAATTAGACGTGTTAGCGATTATTGAGGCCATAACAAAGTTCAGAGTGTATCTCCTTGGAATTCCATTAAAGATAATCACAGATTGTAATGCTTTCGCGAAGACGCTAGGAATGCAAAGCCTGTGCACTGGAGTAGCAAGCTGGGTACTTTTGCTCCAAGAGTACGACTACAAAGTTCAACACCGTTCAGGTTCACGTATAAAGCACGTTGATGCCCTATCTAGGTACCCAATAATGACGATCGTTGACGACTCCATTGCCCTTGGTTTCAAGCAAGCGCAAGAAAAAGATGAACACCTGAAAGCGATCATTAAAATTCTAGAAGACTCCAACTCACCATATGAAGACTATTTTCTGAAGGCCGGTGTGCTGTACAAACTTTTCAAGGACTTAGAACTAATTGTAGTTCCGAAGGACATGCAGAAGCAGATCATTGGTAGAGCACATGACCGAGGACACTTTGCTATTAAAAAACGAAGGCGCTGATTTGCAACGAGTATTTTATCGAAATCTTTGACGAAAAAATTCAGAAGTACATCGACTGCTGCATTCCGTGCATTTTGACCAACCGCAAGCGTGGCAAACAGGAGGGCTGGTTACATCCATTACACAAAGAGGATTTCCCGCTGCATACCTATGAGATTGATTTCTTGGGTCCACTAGACTCCACAAGCAAAAATTACAAGCACATTCGCCGTAGTCGACTCCTTTACGAAATTCTGTTGACTGTACCAAGTCAACCACTGCCAGCGAAGTCATAGCCAAACTACGAGGCCAAAGTTATATATTTGGTAACCCAGCTTGCATTATATCGGACCGAGGCTCAGCTTTTACCGCGCAAGACTATCTTGAGTATTGCGAAGACGAAGGCATAAAGGTGGTGAAATCAACGACAGGCCTACCACGTGTTAACGGACAAGTGGAAAGACTGAATGCCATCATTATTTCGTTTCTATCTAAACTGAGTGTGGATGATCCCACAAAGTGGTACAGACTTGTCGATCGAGTTCAACAAGCCATTAACTCCACTTTTTCGAGAAGCATCGACGCCACTCCTTTTGAGGTTCTAATCGGAATCAAAATGAGAAACAAAGATGACCAGAAGCTTCAAGAAAATGTCAACAACGAGTCCATAGCCTTGTTTCAGAACAGGCACAACGACCTTCGACTCAAGGCAAAAAGTCAAATTTGGAAAATCCAAATTGAAAACAAGAAGACCTACAACTTACGACGTAAACCGGCAAAGACTTATAAGATTGGTAAACTAGTAGCCATTAAACGAACGCAGTTTGGCGGCGGTCTCAAACTAAAGCCGAAGTATTTGGGTCCTTACGAAATAACCAAAGTGAAGCACAATAATGCCTATGATGTCCAAAAAGTCGGCAACTCAAATGGACCAAAAATTTCTTCAACCTGTGCAGAGTACCTTAAGCCGTGGCCCACCCTCGAAGACAAAGACGAAACATTCGAGGCGAATGTTTAATCAGAATGGCCGAATGTGGGAGTGAGATTGCATTATGCCCCGAATCCCTCCCATAAAACCCCAGCATTCGTATGACATTACGCCCTGGACAACGAGAGAAGCAGCTAAAACTAAGAAGACGAGTAAATGGTCAAAAGACGCATTCCAAAGGAAGACGAGCCGATGGATAAGAGGACGACGATCACTCAAAGAGATGTGACAACGAGGAGACGAGCAGAGCAACATATCGAGAGGACGAGCGTCAGTTGCTGACGCTTCCTTGCATTCCAAAGGAAGACGAGCCGATGGAAAAGAAGACGACGATCACTACAAAGAGATGTGACAAGGAGGAGACGAGTAGAGCAACATATCGAGAGGACGAGCGTCAGTTGCTGACGCTTCCTTGCATTCCAAAGGAAGACGAGCCGATGGAAAAGAAGACGACGATCACTACAATGAGATGTGACAACGAGGAGACGAGCAGAGCAACATATCGAGAGGACGAGCGTCAGTTGCTGACGGGATCGAGTAAAGACCCCACATTTGGGAGCTCGCCGGGAAGTATCCGAGGAAACCTGAAGGTGAAAATGAAAAGTGACTAAAGACGACTGTGAGAATAACATTTTTTTTTCTGAACTATGGCTTGCCTGAAGTGCATCGAAAGAAAGCATTTGGGCACTTCACAAATTCATATTCGAAGGAAAAGGGAACAAAAACAATCGCAAACGTTTACGTGAATTTGCTCGCTTTCAGTATGACGAAAATGACGCAATTTATAAATCCAAATGTGTATACATACACGCGAAATTGAAAGACAAAAATTTGATATCAATATGCGCAGTTTTGGAAATTAACTACGACGTAGAAAATTTGCAGCTGCACATTTTTCGCAATCTGCAGTTTGCAAACTTCTCTTTTTCAACGAAGTGGACGATTCTGAGAACGAGGAAACCGACGAAGAGAAGGAAAATGACGAAGACAGCCAAAATGATGATGAAATTAGAAGTGTAATTTCAACAGGAGTAGAAATCCCTTCTACAGGCGGAAGGAAGAGAAAGTCGAATTCACAACGAATCAAGGAAGTTGATATGCCGCGTTTTGCTCAAAGTTTTCGAGACATAGAAGGGTCAATTAAACATTTTGTTGGGAGTGATGAAATTCCAGTTGAGGTATGGATAAGCGACTTTGAAGATCAAGCCTTACTTATGGGTTGGAATGCGCTACAAACACTTATCTTCCCCAAAAAGTCACTTAAAGGTGTCGCTAAGATGTTTATATTGAGCGAAAAGGAATTAAATTCGTGGAAAGCATTAAAGGAGTCTTTGCTAAATGAGTTCAGGTAGAGAGTAAGCAGCAAACAAATACACATGCAACTAGGAGAGAGCAAACGAAAATGTGCAAGAAGTGTGAAAGACAAAAAAGCTTTTGCAGCAAAAAGTGGTTCAAAAGGTGGCAAAAAGAAAGTTGTTTGCTACAACTGTGGTGAAAAGGGACATATTTCTGGTGGCTGCAGCAACAAAGAAAAAGGAAGAAAGTGTTTCAAGTGCAACAAATTTGGACACATTTCCAAGAATTGTCCACAAAGTGAAAAGGCAGTCGCAGAAAGCAAGCCCAACGCGCCAGTTTTAAGTGAGCACAGTGACATGACGAGCAAAGCAGTTTCAATTCAAAATCAGAATTGCGTGGCGCTGTTTGATACGGCCAGCAAGTTCAAGATTTTGCGCGAAGACTTATACAAGCAGTTAGCTTTGCCAAGGTTGGAAAAGATCGCAATGCCAATAAGATCAAGCCGATTGGACATTGTAAGCAAGCAGTATCGAATGACAACAGTGTTTATGACTTGAACTTCTTCATAGTTCCGTGTGATTGTATGGACACTCGTTTGATAATTGGGGAAGAACTGTGCTTGCAAGCAGAAGTTTCGTTCAGTCCAAGTGGTTTGCGTGTACGAAAGTTGAGCAATCTTGACGAAGATGAATTGGAATCCAATTTAATGCAAATCGAAGCAGTGCTTGACAACGAAGAACTCGATATTAATTAATCAGTCAGTGAGTATGCAAGGAAAGAGGTGCGTGAACTAATAAATAAGTACTTTCCTAAACCATCGAAGTCAACAAACATTGAAATAAAAATCATTTTAAACGACGATACCCCAATTTTTTCGCGTCCGCGTAGATTTGCATTTTCTGAAACGAAAGTAATTGACGATCAGATCGAGCAGTGGCTCTCAAACGGCGTAATCGAAGAGTCCGACTCTGAATTTACAAGCCCGGTAGTGTTTGCTAAGAAAAACGACGGTTCCCAACGACTTTGTGTGGATTTCAGGCGTATCAACAAGGTAATAATAAAAGACCATTTTCCGTTGCCCCTGATTGACGACCAGCTTGATCGCTTACAAGAAGCTATGATGTTTAGCACGATTGACTTAAGGAATGGCTTTTTCATGTGCCAGTAGCCGATTCCAGCAAGAAGTACACCTCATTCGTGACCTAAAACGGGCAGTACCAGTTCCTTAAGGTGCCTTTTGGTTTGTCAAACTCACCTGGAGTGTTTCAGAGACACATCAATGCGATTTTCCGAACGCTGACTCGGAGAGGAATCGCTGTCCCTTACGTTGACGATATCATTATACCAGCAAAGGACAAAAAGGAGGCTGTATCGAACCTCAAAGACGTTATAGGAACTTGCAGCAACTATGGGCTAGAACTCAACCTAAAGAAATGTCATTTCCTGCAGACCCGTATTCAGTTTTTAGGTCACATCATCGAGAATAAAACAATTTCCCCGATCGATGCCGTTTCCAAATTCAAGATTCCACAAAATCTCTAGCAGCTAGAGAGTTTTCTGGGTCTTACCGGATACTTTAGAAAGTTTATCTACAACTATGCTCTTATTTTTACACACATCATCGAGAATAAAACAATTTCCCCGACGCCTCAGAAGATCGATGCCGTTTCCAAATTCAAGACTCCACAGAATCTCAAGCAGCTAGAGAGTTTTCTGGGTCTTACCGGATACTTTAGAAAGTTTATCTACAACTATGCTCTTATTTCGAAACCCCTGACTGATCTGACTAAAAATAAAGCAAATTTCGTAATTGGCCCAAAAGAAGAGAATGCGATTGAATCCTTAAAAAAGTACTTGACTTCCACCCCTGTTTTGGCAATTTACAACCCGAAGTATGACACCGTGGTACATACTGATGCATCAATCGATGGTTTTGGCGCCGTGCTTTTGCAAAAATCACCAGATGACGGCCAATTTCACCCTGTCTACTTCATGAGTAGGAAAACAACGGATGCTCAGCGAAAATATTCAAGCTACGAATTAGACGTGTTAGCGATTATTGAGGCCATAACAAAGTTCAGAGTGTATCTCCTTGGAATTCCATTAAAGATAATCACAGATTGTAATGCTTTCGCGAAGACGCTAGGAATGCAAAGCCTGTGCACTGGAGTAGCAAGCTGGGTACTTTTGCTCCAAGAGTACGACTACAAAGTTCAACACCGTTCAGGTTCACGTATAAAGCACGTTGATGCCCTATCTAGGTACCCAATAATGACGATCGTTGACGACTCCATTGCCCTTGGTTTCAAGCAAGCGCAAGAAAAAGATGAACACCTGAAAGCGATCATTAAAATTCTAGAAGACTCCAACTCACCATATGAAGACTATTTTCTGAAGGCCGGTGTGCTGTACAAACTTTTCAAGGACTTAGAACTAATTGTAGTTCCGAAGGACATGCAGAAGCAGATCATTGGTAGAGCACATGACCGAGGACACTTTGCTATTAAAAAACGAAGGCGCTGATTTGCAACGAGTATTTTATCGAAATCTTTGACGAAAAAATTCAGAAGTACATCGACTGCTGCATTCCGTGCATTTTGACCAACCGCAAGCGTGGCAAACAGGAGGGCTGGTTACATCCATTACACAAAGAGGATTTCCCGCTGCATACCTATCAGATTGATTTCTTGGGTCCACTAGACTCCACAAGCAAAAATTACAAGCACATTCGCCGTAGTCGACTCCTTTACGAAATTCTGTTGACTGTACCAAGTCAACCACTGCCAGCGAAGTCATAGCCAAACTACGAGGCCAAAGTTATATATTTGGTAACCCAGCTTGCATTATATCGGACCGAGGCTCAGCTTTTACCGCGCAAGACTATCTTGAGTATTGCGAAGACGAAGGCATAAAGGTGGTGAAATCAACGACAGGCCTACCACGTGTTAACGGACAAGTGGAAAGACTGAATGCCATCATTATTTCGTTTCTATCTAAACTGAGTGTGGATGATCCCACAAAGTGGTACAGACTTGTCGATCGAGTTCAACAAGCCATTAACTCCACTTTTTCGAGAAGCATCGACGCCACTCCTTTTGAGGTTCTAATCGGAATCAAAATGAGAAACAAAGATGACCAGAAGCTTCAAGAAAATATCAACAACGAGTCCATAGCCTTGTTTCAGAACACGCACAACGACCTTCGACTCAAGGCAAAAAGTCAAATTTTGAAAATCCAAATTGAAAACAAGAAGACCTACAACTTACGACGTAAACCGGCAAAGACTTATAAGATTGGTAAACTAGTAGCCATTAAACGAACGCAGTTTGGCGGCGGTCTCAAACTAAAGCCGAAGTATTTGGGTCCTTACGAAATAACCAAAGTGAAGCACAATAATGCCTATGATGTCCAAAAAGTCGGCAACTCAAATGGACCAAAAATTTCTTCAACCTGTGCAGAGTACCTTAAGCCGTGGCCCACCCTCGAAGACAAAGACGAAACATTCGAGGCGAATGTTTAATCAGAATGGCCGAATGTGGGAGTGAGATTGCATTATGCCCCGAATCCCTCCCATAAAACCCCAGCATTCGTATGACATTACGCCCTGGACAACGAGAGAAGCAGCTAAAACTAAGAAGACGAGTAAATGGTCAAAAGACGCATTCCAAAGGAAGACGAGCCGATGGATAAGAGGACGACGATCACTCAAAGAGATGTGACAACGAGGAGACGAGCAGAGCAACATATCGAGAGGACGAGCGTCAGTTGCTGACGCTTCCTTGCATTCCAAAGGAAGACGAGCCGATGGAAAAGAAGACGACGATCACTACAAAGAGATGTGACAAGGAGGAGACGAGTAGAGCAACATATCGAGAGGACGAGCGTCAGTTGCTGACGCTTCCTTGCATTCCAAAGGAAGACGAGCCGATGGAAAAGAAGACGACGATCACTACAATGAGATGTGACAACGAGGAGACGAGCAGAGCAACATATCGAGAGGACGAGCGTCAGTTGCTGACGGGATCGAGTAAAGACCCCACATTTGGGAGCTCGCCGGGAAGTATCCGAGGAAACCTGAAGGTGAAAATGAAAAGTGACCAAAGACGACTGTGAGAATAACATTTTTTTTTCTGAACTATGGCTTGCCTGAAGTGCATCGAAAGAAAGCATTTGGGCACTTCACAAATTCATATTCGAAGGAAAAGGGAACAAAAACAATCGCAAACGTTTACGTGAATTTGCTGGCTTTCAGTATGACGAAAATGACGCAATTTATAAATCCAAATGTGTATACATACACGCGAAATTGAAAGACAAAAATTTGATATCAATATGCGCAGTTTTGGAAATTAACTACGACGTAGAAAATTTGCAGCTGCACATTTTTCGCAATCTGCAGTTTGCAAACTTCTCTTTTTCAACGAAGTGGACGATTCTGAGAACGAGGAAACCGACGAAGAGAAGGAAAATGACGAAGACAGCCAAAATGATGATGAAATTAGAAGTGTAATTTCAACAGGAGTAGAAATACCTTCTACAGGCGGAAGGAAGAGAAAGTCGAATTCACAACGAATCAAGGAAGTTGATATGCCGCGTTTTGCTCTAAGTTTTCGAGACATAGAAGGGTCAATTAAACATTTTGTTGGGAGTGATGAAATTCCAGTTGAGGTATGGATAAGCGACTTTGAAGATCAAGCCTTACTTATGGGTTGGAATGCGCTACAAACACTTATCTTCCCCAAAAAGTCACTTAAAGGTGTCGCTAAGATGTTTATATTGAGCGAAAAGGAATTAAATTCGTGGAAAGCATTAAAGGAGTCTTTGCTAAATGAGTTCAGGTAGAGAGTAAGCAGCAAACAAATACACATGCAACTAGGAGAGAGCAAACGAAAATGTGCAAGAAGTGTGAAAGACAAAAAAGCTTTTGCAGCAAAAAGTGGTTCAAAAGGTGGCAAAAAGAAAGTTGTTTGCTACAACTGTGGTGAAAAGGGACATATTTCTGGTGGCTGCAGCAACAAAGAAAAAGGAAGAAAGTGTTTCAAGTGCAACAAATTTGGACACATTTCCAAGAATTGTCCACAAAGTGAAAAGGCAGTCGCAGAAAGCAAGCCCAACGCGCCAGTTTTAAGTGAGCACAGTGACATGACGAGCAAAGCAGTTTTAATTCAAAATCAGAATTGCGTGGCGCTGTTTGATACGGCCAGCAAGTTCAAGATTTTGCGCGAAGACTTATACAAGCAGTTAGCTTTGCCAAGGTTGGAAAAGATCGCAATGCCAATAAGATCAAGCCGATTGGACATTGTAAGCAATCAGTATCGAATGACAACAGTGTTTATGACTTGAACTTCTTCATAGTTCCGTGTGATTGTATGGACACTCGTTTGATAATTGGGGAAGAACTGTGCTTGCAAGCAGAAGTTTCGTTCAGTCCAAGTGGTTTGCGTGTACGAAAGTTGAGCAATCTTGACGAAGATGAATTGGAATCCAATTTAATGCAAATCGAAGCAGTGCTTGACAACGAAGAACTCGATATTAATTAATCAGTCAGTGAGTATGCAAGGAAAGAGGTGCGTGAACTAATAAATAAGTACTTTCCTAAACCATCGAAGTCAACAAACATTGAAATAAAAATCATTTTAAACGACGATACCCCAATTTTTTCGCGTCCGCGTAGATTTGCATTTTCTGAAACGAAAGTAATTGACGATCAGATCGAGCAGTGGCTCTCAAACGGCGTAATCGAAGAGTCCGACTCTGAATTTACAAGCCCGGTAGTGTTTGCTAAGAAAAACGACGGTTCCCAACGACTTTGTGTGGATTTCAGGCGTATCAACAAGGTAATAATAAAGACCATTTTCCGTTGCCCCTGATTGACGACCAGCTTGATCGCTTACAAGAAGCTATGATGTTTAGCACGATTGACTTAAGGAATGGCTTTTTCATGTGCCAGTAGCCGATTCCAGCAAGAAGTACACCTCATTCGTGACCCAAAACGGGCAGTACCAGTTCCTTAAGGTGCCTTTTGGTTTGTCAAACTCACCTGGAGTGTTTCAGAGACACATCAATGCGATTTTCCGAACGCTGACTCGGAGAGGAATCGCTGTCCCTTACGTTGACGATATCATTATACCAGCAAAGGACAAAAAGGAGGCTGTATCGAACCTCAAAGACGTTATAGGAACTTGCAGCAACTATGGGCTAGAACTCAACCTAAAGAAATGTCATTTCCTGCAGACCCGTATTCAGTTTTTAGGTCACATCATCGAGAATAAAACAATTTCCCCGATCGATGCCGTTTCCAAATTCAAGATTCCACAAAATCTCTAGCAGCTAGAGAGTTTTCTGGGTCTTACCGGATACTTTAGAAAGTTTATCTACAACTATGCTCTTATTTTTAGACACATCATCGAGAATAAAACAATTTCCCCGACGCCTCAGAAGATCGATGCCGTTTCCAAATTCAAGACTCCACAGAATCTCAAGCAGCTAGAGAGTTTTCTGGGTCTTACCGGATACTTTAGAAAGTTTATCTACAACTATGCTCTTATTTCGAAACCCCTGACTGATCTGACTAAAAATAAAGCAAATTTCGTAATTGGCCCAAAAGAAGAGAATGCGATTGAATCCTTAAAAAAGTACTTGACTTCCACCCCTGTTTTGGCAATTTACAACCCGAAGTATGACACCGTGGTACATACTGATGCATCAATCGATGGTTTTGGCGCCGTGCTTTTGCAAAAATCACCAGATGACGGCCAATTTCACCCTGTCTACTTCATGAGTAGGAAAACAACGGATGCTCAGCGAAAATATTCAAGCTACGAATTAGACGTGTTAGCGATTATTGAGGCCATAACAAAGTTCAGAGTGTATCTCCTTGGAATTCCATTAAAGATAATCACAGATTGTAATGCTTTCGCGAAGACGCTAGGAATGCAAAGCCTGTGCACTGGAGTAGCAAGCTGGGTACTTTTGCTCCAAGAGTACGACTACAAAGTTCAACACCGTTCAGGTTCACGTATAAAGCACGTTGATGCCCTATCTAGGTACCCAATAATGACGATCGTTGACGACTCCATTGCCCTTGGTTTCAAGCAAGCGCAAGAAAAAGATGAACACCTGAAAGCGATCATTAAAATTCTAGAAGACTCCAACTCACCATATGAAGACTATTTTCTGAAGGCCGGTGTGCTGTACAAACTTTTCAAGGACTTAGAACTAATTGTAGTTCCGAAGGACATGCAGAAGCAGATCATTGGTAGAGCACATGACCGAGGACACTTTGCTATTAAAAAACGAAGGCGCTGATTTGCAACGAGTATTTTATCGAAATCTTTGACGAAAAAATTCAGAAGTACATCGACTGCTGCATTCCGTGCATTTTGACCAACCGCAAGCGTGGCAAACAGGAGGGCTGGTTACATCCATTACACAAAGAGGATTTCCCGCTGCATACCTATCAGATTGATTTCTTGGGTCCACTAGACTCCACAAGCAAAAATTACAAGCACATTCGCCGTAGTCGACTCCTTTACGAAATTCTGTTGACTGTACCAAGTCAACCACTGCCAGCGAAGTCATAGCCAAACTACGAGGCCAAAGTTATATATTTGGTAACCCAGCTTGCATTATATCGGACCGAGGCTCAGCTTTTACCGCGCAAGACTATCTTGAGTATTGCGAAGACGAAGGCATAAAGGTGGTGAAATCAACGACAGGCCTACCACGTGTTAACGGACAAGTGGAAAGACTGAATGCCATCATTATTTCGTTTCTATCTAAACTGAGTGTGGATGATCCCACAAAGTGGTACAGACTTGTCGATCGAGTTCAACAAGCCATTAACTCCACTTTTTCGAGAAGCATCGACGCCACTCCTTTTGAGGTTCTAATCGGAATCAAAATGAGAAACAAAGATGACCAGAAGCTTCAAGAAAATATCAACAACGAGTCCATAGCCTTGTTTCAGAACACGCACAACGACCTTCGACTCAAGGCAAAAAGTCAAATTTTGAAAATCCAAATTGAAAACAAGAAGACCTACAACTTACGACGTAAACCGGCAAAGACTTATAAGATTGGTAAACTAGTAGCCATTAAACGAACGCAGTTTGGCGGCGGTCTCAAACTAAAGCCGAAGTATTTGGGTCCTTACGAAATAACCAAAGTGAAGCACAATAATGCCTATGATGTCCAAAAAGTCGGCAACTCAAATGGACCAAAAATTTCTTCAACCTGTGCAGAGTACCTTAAGCCGTGGCCCACCCTCGAAGACAAAGACGAAACATTCGAGGCGAATGTTTAATCAGAATGGCCGAATGTGGGAGTGAGATTGCATTATGCCCCGAATCCCTCCCATAAAACCCCAGCATTCGTATGACATTACGCCCTGGACAACGAGAGAAGCAGCTAAAACTAAGAAGACGAGTAAATGGTCAAAAGACGCATTCCAAAGGAAGACGAGCCGATGGATAAGAGGACGACGATCACTCAAAGAGATGTGACAACGAGGAGACGAGCAGAGCAACATATCGAGAGGACGAGCGTCAGTTGCTGACGCTTCCTTGCATTCCAAAGGAAGACGAGCCGATGGAAAAGAAGACGACGATCACTACAAAGAGATGTGACAAGGAGGAGACGAGTAGAGCAACATATCGAGTGGACGAGCGTCAGTTGCTGACGCTTCCTTGCATTCCAAAGGAAGACGAGCCGATGGAAAAGAAGACGACGATCACTACAATGAGATGTGACAACGAGGAGACGAGCAGAGCAACATATCGAGAGGACGAGCGTCAGTTGCTGACGGGATCGAGTAAAGACCCCACATTTGGGAGCTCGCCGGGAAGTATCCGAGGAAACCTGAAGGTGAAAATGAAAAGTGACTAAAGACGACTGTGAGAATAACATTTTTTTTTTCTGAACTATGGCTTGCCTGAAGTGCATCGAAAGAAAGCATTTGGGCACTTCACAAATTCATATTCGAAGGAGAAGGGAACAAAAACAATCGCAAACGTTTACGTGAATTTGCTGGCTTTCAGTATGACGAAAATGACGCAATTTATAAATCCAAATGTGTATACATACACGCGAAATTGAAAGACAAAAATTTGATATCAATATGCGCAGTTTTGGAAATTAACTACGACGTAGAAAATTTGCAGCTGCACATTTTTCGCAATCTGCAGTTTGCAAACTTCTCTTTTTCAACGAAGTGGACGATTCTGAGAACGAGGAAACCGACGAAGAGAAGGAAAATGACGAAGACAGCCAAAATGATGATGAAATTAGAAGTGTAATTTCAACAGGAGTAGAAATACCTTCTACAGGCGGAAGGAAGAGAAAGTCGAATTCACAACGAATCAAGGAAGTTGATATGCCGCGTTTTGCTCTAAGTTTTCGAGACATAGAAGGGTCAATTAAACATTTTGTTGGGAGTGATGAAATTCCAGTTGAGGTATGGATAAGCGACTTTGAAGATCAAGCCTTACTTATGGGTTGGAATGCGCTACAAACACTTATCTTCCCCAAAAAGTCACTTAAAGGTGTCGCTAAGATGTTTATATTGAGCGAAAAGGAATTAAATTCGTGGAAAGCATTAAAGGAGTCTTTGCTAAATGAGTTCAGGTAGAGAGTAAGCAGCAAACAAATACACATGCAACTAGGAGAGAGCAAACGAAAATGTGCAAGAAGTGTGAAAGACAAAAAACGCTTTTGCAGCAAAAAGTGGTTCAAAAGGTCGCAAAAAGAAAGTTGTTTGCTACAACTGTGGTGAAAAGGGACATATTTCTGGTGGCTGCAGCAACAAAGAAAAAGGAAGAAAGTGTTTCAAGTGCAACAATTGGACACATTTCCAAGAATTGTCCACAAAGTGAAAAGGCAGTCGCAGAAAGCAAGCCCAACGCGCCAGTTTTAAGTGAGCACAGTGACATGACGAGCAAAGCAGTTTCAATTCAAAATCAGAATTGCGTGGCGCTGTTTGATACGGCCAGCAAGTTCAAGATTTTGCGCGAAGACTTATACAAGCAGTTAGCTTTGCCAAGGTTGGAAAAGATCGCAATGCCAATAAGATCAAGCCGATTGGACATTGTAAGCAAGCAGTATCGAATGACAACAGTGTTTATGACTTGAACTTCTTCATAGTTCCGTGTGATTGTATGGACACTCGTTTGATAATTGGGGAAGAACTGTGCTTGCAAGCAGAAGTTTCGTTCAGTCCAAGTGGTTTGCGTGTACGAAAGTTGAGCAATCTTGACGAAGATGAATTGGAATCCAATTTAATGCAAATCGAAGCAGTGCTTGACAACGAAGAACTCGATATTAATTAATCAGTCAGTGAGTATGCAAGGAATGAGGTGCGTGAACTAATAAATAAGTACTTTCCTAAACCATCGAAGTCAACAAACATTGAAATAAAAATCATTTTAAACGACGATACCCCAATTTTTTCGCGTCCGCGTAGATTTGCATTCGCTGAAACGAAAGTAATTGACGATCAGATCGAGCAGTGGCTCTCAAACGGCGTAATCGAAGAGTCCGATTCTGAATTTACAAGCCCGGTAGTGCTTGCTAAGAAAAACGACGGTTCCCAACGACTTTGTGTGGATTTCAGGCGTATCAACAAGGTAATAATAAAAGACCATTTTCCGTTGCCCCTGATTGACGACCAGCTTGATCGCTTACAAGAAGCTATGATGTTTAGCACGATTGACTTAAGGAATGGCTTTTTCATGTGCCAGTAGCCGATTCCAGCAAGAAGTACACCTCATTCGTGACCCAAAACGGGCAGTACCAGTTCCTTAAGGTGCCTTTTGGTTTGTCAAACTCACCTGGAGTGTTTCAGAGACACATCAATGCGATTTTCCGAACGCTGACTCGGAGAGGAATCGCTGTCCCTTACGTTGACGATATCATTATACCAGCAAAGGACGAAAAGGAGGCTGTATCGAACCTCAAAGAAGTTATAGGAACTTGCAGCAACTATGGGCTAGAACTCAACCTAAAGAAATGTCATTTCCTGCAGACCCGTATTCAGTTTTTAGGTCACATCATCGAGAATAAAACAATTTCCCCGACGCCTCAGAAGATCGATGCCGTTTCCAAATTCAAGATTCCACAAAATCTCTAGCAGCTAGAGAGTTTTCTGGGTCTTACCGGATACTTTAGAAAGTTTATCTACAACTATGCTCTTATTTTTACACACATCATCGAGAATAAAACAATTTCCCCGACG
This sequence comes from Drosophila gunungcola, assembly GCF_025200985.1. NCBI lineage: Eukaryota > Metazoa > Arthropoda > Insecta > Diptera > Drosophilidae > Drosophila > Drosophila gunungcola. Next base: position 471,691 of record NW_026453210.1, read on the forward strand.
CCTCAGAAGATCGATGCCGTTTCCAAATTCAAGACTCCACAAGAATCTCAAGCAGCTAGAGAGTTTTCTGGGTCTTACCGGATACTTTAGAAAGTTTATCTACAACTATGCTCTTATTTCGAAACCCCTGACTGATCTGACTAAAAATAAAGCAAATTTCGTAATTGGCCCAAAAGAAGAGAATGCGATTGAATCCTTAAAAAAGTACTTGACTTCCACCCCTGTTTTGGCAATTTACAACCCGAAGTATGACACCGTGGTACATACTGATGCATCAATCGATGGTTTTGGCGCCGTGCTTTTGCAAAAATCACCAGATGACGGCCAATTTCACCCTGTCTACTTCATGAGTAGGAAAACAACGGATGCTCAGCGAAAATATTCAAGCTACGAATTAGACGTGTTAGCGATTATTGAGGCCATAACAAAGTTCAGAGTGTATCTCCTTGGAATTCCATTAAAGATAATCACAGATTGTAATGCTTTCGCGAAGACGCTAGGAATGCAAAGCCTGTGCACTGGGAGTAGCAAGCTGGGTACTTTTGCTCCAAGAGTACGACTACAAAGTTCAACACCGTTCAGGTTCACGTATAAAGCACGTTGATGCCCTATCTAGGTACCCAATAATGACGATCGTTGACGACTCCATTGCCCTTGGTTTCAAGCAAGCGCAAGAAAAAGATGAACACCTGAAAGCGATCATTAAAATTCTAGAAGACTCCAACTCACCATATGAAGACTATTTTCTGAAGGCCGGTGTGCTGTACAAACTTTTCAAGGACTTAGAACTAATTGTAGTTCCGAAGGACATGCAGAAGCAGATCATTGGTAGAGCACATGACCGAGGACACTTTTGCTATTAAAAAACGAAGGCGCTGATTTGCAACGAGTATTTTATCGAAATCTTTGACGAAAAAATTCAGAAGTACATCGACTGCTGCATTCCGTGCATTTTGACCAACCGCAAGCGTGGCAAACAGGAGGGCTGGTTACATCCATTACACAAAGAGGATTTCCCGCTGCATACCTATCGAGATTGATTTCTTGGGTCCACTAGACTCCACAAGCAAAAATTACAAGCACATTCGCCGTAGTCGACTCCTTTACGAAATTCTGTTGACTGTACCAAGTCAACCACTGCCAGCGAAGTCATAGCCAAACTACGAGGCCAAAGTTATATATTTGGTAACCCAGCTTGCATTATATCGGACCGAGGCTCAGCTTTTACCGCGCAAGACTATCTTGAGTATTGCGAAGACGAAGGCATAAAGGTGGTGAAATCAACGACAGGCCTACCACGTGTTAACGGACAAGTGGAAAGACTGAATGCCATCATTATTTCGTTTCTATCTAAACTGAGTGTGGATGATCCCACAAAGTGGTACAGACTTGTCGATCGAGTTCAACAAGCCATTAACTCCACTTTTTCGAGAAGCATCGACGCCACTCCTTTTGAGGTTCTAATCGGAATCAAAATGAGAAACAAAGATGACCAGAAGCTTCAAGAAAATATCAACAACGAGTCCATAGCCTTGTTTCAGAACACGCACAACGACCTTCTACTCAGGCAAAAAGTCAAATTTTGAAAATCCAAATTGAAAACAAGAAGACCTACAACTTACGACGTAAACCGGCAAAGACTATAAGATTGGGAAACTAGTAGCCATTAAACGAACGCAGTTTGGCGGCGGTCTCAAACTAAAGCCGAAGTATTTGGGTCCTTACGAAATAACCAAAGTGAAGCACAATAATGCCTATGATGTCCAAAAAGTCGGCAACTCAAATGGACCAAAAATTTCTTCAACCTGTGCAGAGTACCTTAAGCCGTGGCCCACCCTCGAAGACAAAGACGAAACATTCGAGGCGAATGTTTAATCAGAATGGCCGAATGTGGGAGTGAGATTGCATTATGCCCCGAATCCCTCCCATAAAACCCCAGCATTCGTATGACATTACGCCCTGGACAACGAGAGAAGCAGCTAAACTAAGAAGCGAGTAATGGTCAAAGACCGCATGTCCAAAGGAAGACGAGCCGATGGATAAGAGGACGAAGATGACACTCAAAGAGATGTGACAACGAGGGATACGAGCAGAGCAACATATCGAGAGGACGAGCGTCAGTTGCTGACGCTTCCTGCATTCCAAAGGAAGACGAGCCGATGAAAAGAAGACGACGATCACTACAAAGAGATGTGACAAGAGGAGACGAGTAGAGCAACATATCGATAGGACGAGCGTCAGTTGCTGACGCTTCCTGCATTCCAAAGGAAGACGAGCCGATGAAAAGAAGACGACATCACTACAATGAGATGTGACAACGAGGAGACGAGCAGAGCAACATATCGAGAGGACCGAGCGTCAGTTGCTGACGGGATCGATAAGAGACCCCACATTGGGAGCTCGCCGGGAAGTATCCGAGGAAACCTGAAGGTGAAAATGAAAAGTGACTAAAGACGACTGTGAGAATAACATTTTTTTTTCTGAACTATGGCTTGCCTGAAGTGCATCGAAAGAAAGCATTTGGGCACTTCACAAATTCATATTCGAAGGAAAAGGGAACAAAAACAATCGCAAACGTTTACGTGAATTTGCTGGCTTTCAGTATGACGAAAATGACGCAATTTATAAATCCAAATGTGTATACATACACGCGAAATTGATAGACAAAAATTTGATATCAATTGCGCAGTTTTGGAAATTAACTACGACGTAGAAAATTTGCAGCTGCACATTTTCGCAATCTGCAGTTTGCAAACTTCTCTTTTTCAACGAAGTGGACGATTCTGAGAACGAGGAAACCGACGAAGAGAAGGAAAATGACGAAGACAGCCAAAATGATGATGAAATTAGAAGTGTAATTTCAACAGGAGTAGAAATACCTTCTACAGGCGGAAGGAAGAGAAAGTCGAATTCACAACGAATCAAGGAAGTTGATATGCCGCGTTTTGCTCTAAGTTTTCGAGACATAGAAGGGTCAATTAAACATTTTGTTGGGAGTGATGAAATTCCAGTTGAGGTATGGATAAGCGACTTTGAAGATCAAGCCTTACTTATGGGTTGGAATGCGCTACAAACACTTATCTTCCCCAAAAAGTCACTTAAAGGTGTCGCTAAGATGTTTATATTGAGCGAAAAGGAATTAAATTCGTGGAAAGCATTAAAGGAGTCTTTGCTAAATGAGTTCAGGTAGAGAGTAAGCAGCAAACAAATACACATGCAACTAGGAGAGAGCAAACGAAAATGTGCAAGAAGTGTGAAAGACAAAAAAGCTTTTGCAGCAAAAAGTGGTTCAAAAGGTGGCAAAAAGAAAGTTGTTTGCTACAACTGTGGTGAAAAGGGACATATTTCTGGTGGCTGCAGCAACAAAGAAAAAGGAAGAAAGTGTTTCAAGTGCAACAAATTTGGACACATTTCCAAGAATTGTCCACAAAGTGAAAAGGCAGTCGCAGAAAGCAAGCCCAACGCGCCAGTTTTAAGTGAGCACAGTGACATGACGAGCAAAGCAGTTTCAATTCAAAATCAGAATTGCGTGGCGCTGTTTGATACGGCCAGCAAGTTCAAGATTTTGCGCGAAGACTTATACAAGCAGTTAGCTTTGCCAAGGTTGGAAAAGATCGCAATGCCAATAAGATCAAGCCGATTGGACATTGTAAGCAAGCAGTATCGAATGACAACAGTGTTTATGACTTGAACTTCTTCATAGTTCCGTGTGATTGTATGGACACTCGTTTGATAATTGGGGAAGAACTGTGCTTGCAAGCAGAAGTTTCGTTCAGTCCAAGTGGTTTGCGTGTACGAAAGTTGAGCAATCTTGACGAAGATGAATTGGAATCCAATTTAATGCAAATCGAAGCAGTGCTTGACAACGAAGAACTCGATATTAATTAATCAGTCAGTGAGTATGCAAGGAAAGAGGTGCGTGAACTAATAAATAAGTACTTTCCTAAACCATCGAAGTCAACAAACATTGAAATAAAAATCATTTTAAACGACGATACCCAATTTTTTCGCGTCCGCGTAGATTGCATTTCTGAAACGAAAGTAATTGACGATCAGATCGAGCAGTGGCTCTCAAACGGCGTAATCGAAGAGTCCGACTCTGAATTTACAAGCCCGGTAGTGTTGCTAAGAAAAACGACGGTTCCCAACGACTTTGTGTGGATTTCAGGCGTATCAACAAGGTAATAATAAAAGACCATTTTCCGTTGCCCCTGATTGACGACCAGCTTGATCGCTTACAAGAAGCTATGATGTTTAGCAAGATTGACTTAAGGAATGGCTTTTTCATGTGCCAGAAGCCGATTCCAGCAAGAAGTACACCTCATTCGTGACCCAAAACGGGCAGTACCAGTTCCTTAAGGTGCCTTTTGGTTTGTCAAACTCACCTGGAGTGTTTCAGAGACACATCAATGCGATTTTCCGAACGCTGACTCGGAGAGGAATCGCTGTCCCTTACGTTGACGATATCATTATACCAGCAAAGGACAAAAGGAGGCTGTATCGAACCTCAAGAAGTTATAGGAACTTGCAGCAACTATGGGCTAGAACTCAACCTAAAGAAATGTCATTTCCTGCAGACCCGTATTCAGTTTTTAGGTCACATCATCGAGAATAAAACAATTTCCCCGACGCCTCAGAAGATCGATGGCCGTTTCCAAATTCAAGATTCCACAAAATCTCTAGCAGCTAGAGAGTTTTCTGGGTCTTACCGGATACTTTAGAAAGTTTATCTACAACTATGCTCTTATTTTACACACATCATCGAGAATAAAACAATTTCCCCGACGCCTCAGAAGATCGATGCCGTTTCCAAATTCAAGACTCCACAGAATCTCAAGCAGCTAGAGAGTTTTCTGGGTCTTACCGGATACTTTAGAAAGTTTATCTACAACTATGCTCTTATTTCGAAACCCCTGACTGATCTGACTAAAAATAAAGCAAATTTCGTAATTGGCCCAAAAGAAGAGAATGCGATTGAATCCTTAAAAAAGTACTTGACTTCCACCCCTGTTTTGGCAATTTACAACCCGAAGTATGACACCGTGGTACATACTGATGCATCAATCGATGGTTTTGGCGCCGTGCTTTTGCAAAAATCACCAGATGACGGCCAATTTCACCCTGTCTACTTCATGAGTAGGAAAACAACGGATGCTCAGCGAAAATATTCAAGCTACGAATTAGACGTGTTAGCGATTATTGAGGCCATAACAAAGTTCAGAGTGTATCTCCTTGGAATTCCATTAAAGATAATCACAGATTGTAATGCTTTCGCGAAGACGCTAGGAATGCAAAGCCTGTGCACTGGAGTAGCAAGCTGGGTACTTTTGCTCCAAGAGTACGACTACAAAGTTCAACACCGTTCAGGTTCACGTATAAAGCACGTTGATGCCCTATCTAGGTACCCAATAATGACGATCGTTGACGACTCCATTGCCCTTGGTTTCAAGCAAGCGCAAGAAAAAGATGAACACCTGAAAGCGATCATTAAAATTCTAGAAGACTCCAACTCACCATATGAAGACTATTTTCTGAAGGCCGGTGTGCTGTACAAACTTTTCAAGGACTTAGAACTAATTGTAGTTCCGAAGGACATGCAGAAGCAGATCATTGGTAGAGCACATGACCGAGGACACTTTGCTATTAAAAAACGAAGGCGCTGATTTGCAACGAGTATTTTATCGAAATCTTTGACGAAAAAATTCAGAAGTACATCGACTGCTGCATTCCGTGCATTTTGACCAACCGCAAGCGTGGCAAACAGGAGGGCTGGTTACATCCATTACACAAAGAGGATTTCCCGCTGCATACCTATCAGATTGATTTCTTGGGTCCACTAGACTCCACAAGCAAAAATTACAAGCACATTCGCCGTAGTCGACTCCTTTACGAAATTCTGTTGACTGTACCAAGTCAACCACTGCCAGCGAAGTCATAGCCAAACTACGAGGCCAAAGTTATATATTTGGTAACCCAGCTTGCATTATATCGGACCGAGGCTCAGCTTTTACCGCGCAAGACTATCTTGAGTATTGCGAAGACGAAGGCATAAAGGTGGTGAAATCAACGACAGGCCTACCACGTGTTAACGGACAAGTGGAAAGACTGAATGCCATCATTATTTCGTTTCTATCTAAACTGAGTGTGGATGATCCCACAAAGTGGTACAGACTTGTCGATCGAGTTCAACAAGCCATTAACTCCACTTTTTCGAGAAGCATCGACGCCACTCCTTTTGAGGTTCTAATCGGAATCAAAATGAGAAACAAAGATGACCAGAAGCTTCAAGAAAATATCAACAACGAGTCCATAGCCTTGTTTCAGAACACGCACAACGACCTTCTACTCAAGGCAAAAAGTCAAATTTTGAAAATCCAAATTGAAAACAAGAAGACCTACAACTTACGACGTAAACCGGCAAAGACTTATAAGATTGGGAAACTAGTAGCCATTAAACGAACGCAGTTTGGCGGCGGTCTCAAACTAAAGCCGAAGTATTTGGGTCCTTACGAAATAACCAAAGTGAAGCACAATAATGCCTATGATGTCCAAAAAGTCGGCAACTCAAATGGACCAAAAATTTCTTCAACCTGTGCAGAGTACCTTAAGCCGTGGCCCACCCTCGAAGACAAAGACGAAACATTCGAGGCGAATGTTTAATCAGAATGGCCGAATGTGGGAGTGAGATTGCATTATGCCCCGAATCCCTCCCATAAAACCCCAGCATTCGTATGACATTACGCCCTGGACAACGAGAGAAGCAGCTAAAACTAAGAAGACGAGTAAATGGTCAAAAGACGCATTCCAAAGGAAGACGAGCCGATGGATAAGAGGACGACGATCACTCAAAGAGATGTGACAACGAGGAGACGAGCAGAGCAACATATCGAGAGGACGAGCGTCAGTTGCTGACGCTTCCTTGCATTCCAAAGGAAGACGAGCCGATGGAAAAGAAGACGACGATCACTACAAAGAGATGTGACAAGGAGGAGACGAGTAGAGCAACATATCGAGTGGACGAGCGTCAGTTGCTGACGCTTCCTTGCATTCCAAAGGAAGACGAGCCGATGGAAAAGAAGACGACGATCACTACAATGAGATGTGACAACGAGGAGACGAGCAGAGCAACATATCGAGAGGACGAGCGTCAGTTGCTGACGGGATCGAGTAAAGACCCCACATTTGGGAGCTCGCCGGGAAGTATCCGAGGAAACCTGAAGGTGAAAATGAAAAGTGACTAAAGACGACTGTGAGAATAACATTTTTTTTTTCTGAACTATGGCTTGCCTGAAGTGCATCGAAAGAAAGCATTTGGGCACTTCACAAATTCATATTCGAAGGAGAAGGGAACAAAAACAATCGCAAACGTTTACGTGAATTTGCTGGCTTTCAGTATGACGAAAATGACGCAATTTATAAATCCAAATGTGTATACATACACGCGAAATTGAAAGACAAAAATTTGATATCAATATGCGCAGTTTTGGAAATTAACTACGACGTAGAAAATTTGCAGCTGCACATTTTTCGCAATCTGCAGTTTGCAAACTTCTCTTTTTCAACGAAGTGGACGATTCTGAGAACGAGGAAACCGACGAAGAGAAGGAAAATGACGAAGACCGCCAAAATGATGATGAAATTAGAAGTGTAATTTCAACAGGAGTAGAAATACCTTCTACAGGCGGAAGGAAGAGAAAGTCGAATTCACAACGAATCAAGGAAGTTGATATGCCGCGTTTTGCTCTAAGTTTTCGAGACATAGAAGGGTCAATTAAACATTTTGTTGGGAGTGATGAAATTCCAGTTGAGGTATGGATAAGCGACTTTGAAGATCAAGCCTTACTTATGGGTTGGAATGCGCTACAAACACTTATCTTCCCCAAAAAGTCACTTAAAGGTGTCGCTAAGATGTTTATATTGAGCGAAAAGGAATTAAATTCGTGGAAAGCATTAAAGGAGTCTTTGCTAAATGAGTTCAGGTAGAGAGTAAGCAGCAAACAAATACACATGCAACTAGGAGAGAGCAAACGAAAATGTGCAAGAAGTGTGAAAGACAAAAACGCTTTTGCAGCAAAAAGTGGTTCAAAAGGTCGCAAAAAGAAAGTTGTTTGCTACAACTGTGGTGAAAAGGGACATATTTCTGGTGGCTGCAGCAACAAAGAAAAAGGAAGAAAGTGTTTCAAGAATTGTCCACAAAGTGAAAAGGCAGTCGCAGAAAGCAAGCCCAACGCGCCAGTTTTAAGTGAGCACAGTGACATGACGAGCAAAGCAGTTTCAATTCAAAATCAGAATTGCGTGGCGCTGTTTGATACGGCCAGCAAGTTCAAGATTTTGCGCGAAGACTTATACAAGCAGTTAGCTTTGCCAAGGTTGGAAAAGATCGCAATGCCAATAAGATCAAGCCGATTGGACATTGTAAGCAAGCAGTATCGAATGACAACAGTGTTTATGACTTGAACTTCTTCATAGTTCCGTGTGATTGTATGGACACTCGTTTGATAATTGGGGAAGAACTGTGCTTGCAAGCAGAAGTTTCGTTCAGTCCAAGTGGTTTGCGTGTACGAAAGTTGAGCAATCTTGACGAAGATGAATTGGAATCCAATTTAATGCAAATCGAAGCAGTGCTTGACAACGAAGAACTCGATATTAATTAATCAGTCAGTGAGTATGCAAGGAATGAGGTGCGTGAACTAATAAATAAGTACTTTCCTAAACCATCGAAGTCAACAAACATTGAAATAAAAATCATTTTAAACGACGATACCCCAATTTTTTCGCGTCCGCGTAGAATTGCATTCGCTGAAACGAAAGTAATTGACGATCAGATCGAGCAGTGGCTCTCAAACGGCGTAATCGAAGAGTCCGATTCTGAATTTACAAGCCCGGTAGTGCTTGCTAAGAAAAACGACGGTTCCCAACGACTTTGTGTGGATTTCAGGCGTATCAACAAGGTAATAATAAAAGACCATTTTCCGTTGCCCCTGATTGACGACCAGCTTGATCGCTTACAAGAAGCTATGATGTTTAGCACGATTGACTTAAGGAATGGCTTTTTCATGTGCCAGTAGCCGATTCCAGCAAGAAGTACACCTCATTCGTGACCCAAAACGGGCAGTACCAGTTCCTTAAGGTGCCTTTTGGTTTGTCAAACTCACCTGGAGTGTTTCAGAGACACATCAATGCGATTTTCCGAACGCTGACTCGGAGAGGAATCGCTGTCCCTTACGTTGACGATATCATTATACCAGCAAAGGACGAAAAGGAGGCTGTATCGAACCTCAAAGAAGTTATAGGAACTTGCAGCAACTATGGGCTAGAACTCAACCTAAAGAAATGTCATTTCCTGCAGACCCGTATTCAGTTTTTAGGTCACATCATCGAGAATAAAACAATTTCCCCGACGCCTCAGAAGATCGATGCCGTTTCCAAATTCAAGACTCCACAAAATCTCTAGCAGCTAGAGAGTTTTCTGGGTCTTACCGGATACTTTAGAAAGTTTATCTACAACTATGCTCTTATTTTTACACACATCATCGAGAATAAAACAATTTCCCCGACGCCTCAGAAGATCGATGCCGTTTCCAAATTCAAGACTCCACAAAATCTCAAGCAGCTAGAGAGTTTTCTGGGTCTTACCGGATACTTTAGAAAGTTTATCTACAACTATGCTCTTATTTCGAAACCCCTGACTGATCTGACTAAAAATAAAGCAAATTTCGTAATTGGCCCAAAAGAAGAGAATGCGATTGAATCCTTAAAAAAGTACTTGACTTCCACCCCTGTTTTGGCAATTTACAACCCGAAGTATGACACCGTGGTACATACTGATGCATCAATCGATGGTTTTGGCGCCGTGCTTTTGCAAAAATCACCAGATGACGGCCAATTTCACCCTGTCTACTTCATGAGTAGGAAAACAACGGATGCTCAGCGAAAATATTCAAGCTACGAATTAGACGTGTTAGCGATTATTGAGGCCATAACAAAGTTCAGAGTGTATCTCCTTGGAATTCCATTAAAGATAATCACAGATTGTAATGCTTTCGCGAAGACGCTAGGAATGCAAAGCCTGTGCACTGGGGTAGCAAGCTGGGTACTTTTGCTCCAAGAGTACGACTACAAAGTTCAACACCGTTCAGGTTCACGTATAAAGCACGTTGATGCCTTATCTAGGTACCCAATAATGACGATCGTTGACGACTCCATTGCCCTTGGTTTCAAGCAAGCGCAAGAAAAAGATGAACACCTGAAAGCGATCATTAAAATTCTAGAAGACTCCAACTCACCATATGAAGACTATTTTCTGAAGGCCGGTGTGCTGTACAAACTTTTCAAGGACTTAGAACTAATTGTAGTTCCGAAGGACATGCAGAAGCAGATCATTGGTAGAGCACATGACCGAGGACATTTTGCTATTAAAAAACGAAGGCGCTGATTTGCAACGAGTATTTTATCGAAATCTTTGACGAAAAAATTCAGAAGTACATCGACTGCTGCATTCCGTGCATTTTGACCAACCGCAAGCGTGGCAAACAGGAGTGCTGGTTACATCCATTACACAAAGAGGATTTCCCGCTGCATACCTTTGAGATTGATTTCTTGGGTCCACTAGACTCCACAAGCAAAAATTACAAGCACATTCGCCGTAGTCGACTCCTTTACGAAATTCTGTTGACTGTACCAAGTCAACCACTGCCAGCGAAGTCATAGCCAAACTACGAGGCCAAAGTTATATATTTGGTAACCCAGCTTGCATTATATCGGACCGAGGCTCAGCTTTTACCGCGCAAGACTATCTTGAGTATTGCGAAGACGAAGGCATAAAGGTGGTGAAATCAACGACAGGCCTACCACGTGTTAACGGACAAGTGGAAAGACTGAATGCCATCATTATTTCGTTTCTATCTAAACTGAGTGTGGATGATCCCACAAAGTGGTACAGACTTGTCGATCGAGTTCAACAAGCCATTAACTCCACTTTTTCGAGAAGCATCGACGCCACTCCTTTTGAGGTTCTAATCGGAATCAAAATGAGAAACAAAGATGACCAGAAGCTTCAAGAAAATATCAACAACGAGTCCATAGCCTTGTTTCAGAACACGCACAACGACCTTCTACTCAAGGCAAAAAGTCAAATTTTGAAAATCCAAATTGAAAACAAGAAGACCTACAACTTACGACGTAAACCGGCAAAGACTTATAAGATTGGGAAACTAGTAGCCATTAAACGAACGCAGTTTGGCGGCGGTCTCAAACTAAAGCCGAAGTATTTGGGTCCTTACGAAATAACCAAAGTGAAGCACAATAATGCCTATGATGTCCAAAAAGTCGGCAACTCAAATGGACCAAAAATTTCTTCAACCTGTGCAGAGTACCTTAAGCCGTGGCCCACCCTCGAAGACAAAGACGAAACATTCGAGGCGAATGTTTAATCAGAATGGCCGAATGTGGGAGTGAGATTGCATTATGCCCCGAATCCCTCCCATAAAACCCCAGCATTCGTATGACATTACGCCCTGGACAACGAGAGAAGCAGCTAAAACTAAGAAGACGAGTAAATGGGTAAGAGGACGACGATCACTCAAAGAGATGTGACAACGAGGAGACGAGCAGAGCAACATATCGAGAGGACGAGCGTCAGTTGCTGACGCTTCCTTGCATTCCAAAGGAAGACGAGCCGATGGAAAAGAAGACGACGATCACTACAATGAGATGTGACAACGAGGAGACGAGCAGAGCAACATATCGAGAGAACGAGCGTCAGTTGCTGACGGGATCGAGTAAAGACGTGCTCAAGCGAACGACGTGTGACGACAAGACGACGGTTAAATCAAACACAAAGATTCAGATTTCTTACTATGTTAAATAATATTAATAATCCAACTTTTAAATAATAACCTAATTAATAAATAAAAACCTCACATATAGATATTTTTTCTTTATTGATAATAATAATTGCTGTTCTTTTTATTGTTTTATATTTATTTTTTAGATTTTGTCTAAATCATTATCTTTGCTTTGGATTCTTTTTAGCAGGCATTTGTTGTGAAGCAAATATAATTTGCAGATCAAATTTCCGCACAAAATAGCAACAATTATCACTAACAATATATTTGTAAGATACATGTCAACATTATTGGATTCCACTTTATTATTTACACTTGCAGTGGAATCCACTGTTTTTTTTTGTTTGTCAATTTTATTCGGTGTCTCATTATTTGGTATATCAATTTAACTTATACTATTTATTCTCATTACTTATTTGTTTTCATTTGTATATTCAATTTTTATGTTTATTTTTCGTTTTTAGAATTTAAGACTTTTTTTTAAATTTTAATTTTACAATTTTCCTACCTATTTTTGTATAGCTATACGGGCCTTACATCTAATTGGGCAGAGAGAGTTTCGCTCAACTTTACAAATGCATATTATATACAAATACTATTAAAAATTGATGGAACTACGGGACCCTTCCGCATCATCTGGGCGTCGCCGGTCTCTGGCACGCTGATGCTTCCTCGATGGCTTGTTGTGATGTATCCTGGTCCAGTTCTTCAGTCATCAGTAAGACGTCGCCGGTCTGTCGCAGGTGTACTGAAAATGAACGTTGCCTAATGGTCCAGGGCAGTCAGCAGGGCACTTTTTCCGATATTTGGGCACTTCTCTTGGGGATGGAGGTTTCGTTAACATTTTTTCATTTAAAATTAATATTTTCTTTGTTGTGAGTAAGTGGCGATTCTCGGGTTATTTTTTTCGAGACTCGATTTTAGAAAAACGAGCTCGGTTTGTAATTTTTGGGCTGTAGCCCACGCTGGAGGTGTTGAACTGCTGAAGAGTAACCACTTTATGTGCGCTACCCTTTTCTTGATTTTATTGTTAACACTTCCGCGTCTACCCATTATCGCACTCTACTCACTCAGATATTTTTCATTCCGTTCCATCCTGTGCCGTTCAACTTATCTTCTTCGGAGATGTATAAATTTATTATGGCCCAGCCGAAAATATTTGAATCAATTCGCAGTCATCTTCTAAAACAAAGTTGGCCGGCGGCTTCTTTTTTGCAGGGTTTTTCGATAGCTGTCACTCGGTCACGGTCGCCAAGTTCACACAAACATATTGTATAATGCACTTTTTATATTTTATTGAAATTAATTCTTTATTCTGCTTATCGTTTCGATATCTTTTGATGAGTGCCTCGGCCTCTGTTCTTACCTTAACTTAGTTCTGTCTGCTCGCAGTCGGAGCTGACGGTCAAGCGGGCAACGCCGCAACCGCCTTATGTTTAAGCTTATATTTATCTCCGAGAGCGGCACTCACAGAGAGAGACGGAGAAGAAATATGTGCATACATGGATATAATTGTTGCCGTCGCCAACTGTGGGAATAAGCTGGCGCGACTTATCACTCGCTGATGGCGTGTGTGGTCAAATTACGTTTGCACTGTAAGAGTGCTGCTCCTGCAGATTTGGCTTACATTGTTGCCGATGGTACAGTGTGTAATCTGTATGCATGCACATTACACCATATCTCACTAGAAAAACCAAGTAGATCGTTCCTCCCAACGACCCAGCAGCCCCGATACCACTAAGAAAACAGTGATATACTCGGCCCTTCCGCAGCGTCGGTATCACTCAGCATGCAGTCCTATACTCGGCCCCTTAGCAGCGTCGACATCAATATAGTAAGCTGTGCTACCCTCAGCCATTCCGCAGCGTCGGTATCACTCAGCAAGCATAGCGCCGAGGTAATTAAATTTAGAGACGTAGCCCTAACCAACCGTATTATCAAATATAACCATACTCTGTAGTGTTCGATTGGTGTTATTCTTTAGGGAAAGGAATGTAAATTGATTTAAAGAGGAAATACATTTCTATCCCAAAACTTGGCCACGGCGAGCTATACCTCCTCCCGAAACAGGATCGTTACAGTGTATCAAGAGCAGCGGGGAGCACGCTTATAATTAATTGCTTGCACTTATTTTGTGAGGGTTATTTGCACGAAGTACTTATCAATGTGTGTGTAAGGTTTTATACTGTTCGTGTCGTGCTTTGACCCTGATCTGCACAACATTCAATTGACAAGTGTATTACCTATAACAATTTTCAAGAGTAATTTATACGAGTTAACAATTTTTTTTGTAAACCAAAATCAGTGGTAATTTAAAAAAATTGTACAGAGACATTAACTCATAAAATATTGGACGAAATCTTTGTTTAATGCCTTATAAGTTTTGGTTCATCCCATTTTGACGAAAGAATTAGGTGTATGAAAGGTGTGTTTCCGTTTTTGTACCGCACATTTGTACTGACGACCAAAAATTTTAAGAACTCAAAATTGTAAGTTCTTATTTAAAAAATCGAAACTGGTCGAAAACTCCATGTGTTATGACTGGTAATTTGGCTCAGCGGCTTATGCGATATACTATAAAAGCCTTTGACACATTTCCCTAAAAATTTTGCATACTTAAAGACATATAATGTTAAGGTTAATCAAATCGTAATTTTAAAATAATAGACTAAATTTATAATTACTAATATTTGCTTTTTTTAATTTCAGAATGCTGAATCCTAAGTGCCAAATGTTGTTTTTCTCAGCAACATACGATAAAGAAGTTATGGACTTTGCTCGCCTAATTGTAGCAGATCCCACTATAATAAGGTATAATATTACATATTACATATTTATTTTAAAGCTATTTTATGTTCTCTCATTGCTGCAAGAAATACCAAAATCAAAGGCTTCAGAGTGAACACTGTAGACATATACCTGCATTTTATTAACCGTCTACCACCAGCTTTGGATATTTCGCGGTATAGGGGCCTAACTCTAGGTATTGAAAAGACTTAGATTGATGATTAGCAGCTGGAGGAGGGCTTGAAACTAAGACTAAAGCTAACTAAGCCATAGCGCTCCAGAGCGGTGCGGAGACGTGGGGGAAGAGATGGAGCGGGAGAGCGAAAGGACAGTTGATGGAGACATCTGGAGATATGTTGCTCTACACTGCCTTCTTGGCGTGAGGAGCAGCTAACGATATTAATTTTATCAACATAATTAACAAAAATATTTTTTTTCTTCAAGTTATTAATATCGAAAAAAGGGCAATCGTTAACGAAGTTTATTTGTAAGTTGTACTGACGCGAACAAAGCTTATTTACTGTTACATTTTCATATACGATGGAAAGTCACAAAGAGAGAGCAGGATGTTATATGCCAGTCGTACTATATTCGGCAAAAAGTAAGGTGTATTTTCCATTTTAACTTCGCGTTTTTTTTAAAGAGTGCAGCTGAAGAGAGCGGACGTGTTTCGGGCGAGGTCCGGTAAAAGTTAAAAAAAGTGAATATCTTAAAGACAAAGGACAAAAATATACAAACCAAAAAAAAATTGGAGTATTACAAAATAAGCGAAAAGACGCTATACACAAAAAATACTTAATCAACTCAACAAATTAATGATATGATTAAAAAGAGTTCATAATTATTTTGAAATAGTGACACTCTAAAAAAAAAAGCCCAATGAGAGCCGAACCAAATAAAGAGCGTCGAAGTCGTCGACCGCAGCGCCCAATTCAACGGCAACAAACACTCTGACAGCTTAAAAAAACCAAAACAATATTCAGCGAAAAGACGCTAAAACAGAAGAGAGAAAATAGTTATTCAAAATAGTTAAATGAATGATAAGATTAAAACAAGTGCATAATTATTTTATAATTATTATAATTATTTTATAATTATTATAATTATTTTATAATTATTATAATTATTTTATAATTATTATAATTATTTTATAATTTAATTTTATAATTGACGCAAAAAAAAAAAAGGTCATTAAGCGACGAATCAAATAATGAGAGTCGAAGCTGCGCTATAGCGAAATGTCTATTAAGGGTAACTCGGTCCTACTGAAGGTCGATAGCCAAAGTCCACGGTCTTGGTCCCCCTCTCTACCTACTCTTATACCTTCTTCTACGGCGTGGAGTTCTCAGTGTAAAACCCCCCACCATCAGACTCGACCACTGGCGCACCAACAATATTCAGCGATAAAACGTCTGCAATTGCACCAAAGGAAATAGCAGAAATAGGAAACGGCTCTTATCGCACAACCGACTGCGAAGTCGTCGACCGCAGCGCCAAATACAACGGCAACAAAAACTCTGACAGCTCAAAAAAACCAAAACAATATTCAGCAATCGGGCCTGGCCATACAAACCGGCATGGATCGCTACATCTAAAGCCCCCACCGATTTACACAAATACTATACGCACACCAACTAAGAAGCATCAGGCTTGCAAGTTGTATTAAAAGGAATCGAGCCGGATTAAGTTATCGATGCCCTCCAAGAAAACGGTTTTTAGTAAAGGACGTTAGTAACATCATTAACAAGAACAAAAAGCCGCAACCACTCTTCAAGGTAGAGCTGGAAAAATGAAGTGTATCCTATCTATAACCTGCGATACCTATTACACGGAAAAATTACGGTGGAGGAGCCACATAAAAGGAACGGCCCAGTGCAATGCACAAACTGTCAGGAGTATGGACACACCAGAACATACTGCACACTTCGATCAGTCTGTGAAGTTTGTGGAGACTTTCACAATTTCGCAAACTGCCCTGCCAACAAGAAAGACACCCAAAAGAGGAAATGTGGAAACTGCGGAGGAAATCACACTTCTAACCACAGAGGCTGTGTGGTTCACAAGCTGTTGAAAAACCGCATGCGAAGAGCGTCAACTCCGCGAAATACTCAAAATACTAAAAACGTGTACACTTACTCAAAAACGACACATACACATACTTCCGACGACGGAAGTTTTTTTCGACACGGCTGCAATATCCTCAATTGGTCAGCTTAATACACAGTAGGGCTTCTCATACGCCGATGCCCTTCGAACAAAAACGGGAATCCCACTCCAGTCTAATCTAGGAAACTTTCAGAAGGTCCCAGGACAGTCACCAAGCACACTGGAATCAATGATGGTTACCATGCAACAAGGTATGGTGAAATTTATGTCCTTCATGAAAACGGCCATGCAAACACTGGTTCAAACCCAGAAGATGGTGTTCCAGTTGCTTGCAGCTAAGCAGAATAACCGTGTGGAATGCCATTAAAATAACACAGTTGCTAAATGTAAATCATATCGACATTATGCTACTGGTAAAGACGCTCCTCATAAGCAAATACAATTTCCAAATGAGAGGCTAGGCTACACCTTTTACCGCACAGATCACCAATGGCGGAACAAGCACCCTGATCAGGGAACGCATTAAACACCATTTTAAACAAAGATTAGCAACTAACTACTTGCAGGCCACGTCTATCAAAGTGCAGTCAGGTAACGGAAACCATACCATAACCACTATATACTGCCCGCCTCAATTACAATTTCTAAAGGACAATTTTTACAACTTTTTTTGGAGATCGCTTCATTGCTGCCGGAGACTATAATGCCAAGCATACGCACTGGGGATCATGATCCGTGACTCCCAAAGGCCCAACAAATTGGGCTATATTTCCCCTGGTAGACCCTCATATTGACCAGCAGACCCCAGACTGATTTAATAGATTTTTCGGTGACAAAAGTCATTCCACGCAACATAATAACCGCCAAAGCGCTTTAGGACCTTTCATCTGACCATTCGCCAGTGCTAATAACACTTCTTCAAATCCCAGAAACCACAGTCCACCCCCACAGGCTGATTAACTGATTAAATTGTAAAAAGTACGGAAGATCCCACATTGATCCCACATCCCACATTAGCTCAACCTTGAAGCGGACATCGACTGCTCTACCGATGCTCTTGTAGAAATACTCATATCAGCAGCCAATGTTTCAACACCCGAAGGAAAGGTCGTGCAAACCAACCATTTCAAAACTAATCCACAAATTGAACTGCTTGTATTGGAGAAGAGGCGACTGCGACGTGGTTCAGTGACAACGTTAGTTATTTGGGGTTAGTACTAGACAGGCGTTAGTACTAGACAGTACTAGTACTAGACAGAGAACAAGAAAAGCAACAATTGTTCTTTACATCTGTAAAAAAGCCCTCGAGACGAAATCGTCAACTGCAACACATAGCCATAGTCAAGCCCATTCTGCTCTACAGAATATCAATGTAATGGACTGCGATAAACTAGCAGACAATTACAGCAATCCCTTTGCATAAGCGGTGCCCTTCCCAGTACTCCAAATGATGCGCTGAACGCTATATTAAGCCCTCCTAGTCTGGACTTAGCCGGGCTTACAGTCTTACAGACTTCCTGATCACTGCAGCGTCTTCCATGCGGAATTATATCGATAAGCATTTATGCAAGTATACAATGCCAACTGTCAAAAATGTGGATCAACATCTATAGGTATAGCCAAGCGGTTATACGATCTATGCGACCAACACAAAGTCCCAGACAATATTAGACTGTCGCAGATTTTTGACCGAGATGGCTAAGCAGTTTAGCATCAATTTGAATGGGTCCTTGGTCACCGGAACATCGCAAGCAACTGTATAGCTGACGAGCTGGCAAGACATGGTATTACCATCTACCTTCCGGATAAGGAGAACACTGGTGTGCCGATAGACCATTCGGTTCGGTTAGGCTAGAGCAGCTGTCCATTTTATGGACACACTTAGACCTAGAGGGTCCATTGTGATACCGCGTGGATCTGTGTCCCCTTTCCTATATTATTGTCTGCTGCCCTTACTGCAGCTGACCTTGCATAGCTCCCATGCGGTTGCTTTCATGAATTTTATTATTCGCCTTAGGCTTATATTCAGGAACACAACAGATGTTCCACCTTTTTGCTCCTCCTCCTCGTCCCTGCAGATTCTGCAGAAATCGTTTTGGGGCGCGCCCAGTCTGCTTGCATGTGTGCCGACCAACCAATGGCCTGTAAGCACTCGTATTAGCATTCCGCACTCGGTAAGGTTTAGCTTTAGAAGTTCAGAATTTCTCTTCGCATCAATAATTGCCCACGTCTGGCGAGAGATGCGACAATGCCCTACATGTGTCCATGCTGGGCTCGCAAGTTCTTTATATTTGTCTAGCCCAATCAAAATCCTGTCCCGCGTGATGTCCGCAAAAGACAGGTTTGGTCCAGGCAATTCAAGAGATCGCTGCCTCTTCAACTGTGCGTTCTCTGCACTAGGCCTCTCTTGGCCATAATTTGGAAACATATTTCTCGCCCACTCCACCTGCTGCAACCATTCGCCTGAGGGGTTGGCGATATTGCTCCTGTTTTGTGAGCGGAGTGCTTTGCTCGGTGGGTGGAGCGACAGTCTTAGCCGCACCTTCTGCAGTTTTTGGCGCCGACGCGCACTTCGCAGAGGTGCTGGCGGCCGACTGTCTTCCACCTTTCATCCCCCAATTTGGGATGGGGCCCTTTCGGGATAGCCCCCGAGTAGGTGCCAGCACAGGCGGAGCCAACGCTCGCAGATCCTGTCTCCAGCGTGGTGTTGTTGTTTTGTGGTGTTTATTGTTTTTTTGTTGGTGTCCAATATTTGAATCCCACGAGTTGCGGAGAAAGGGAAGGTCCACCCGGGCAGAGATCCGCGATGCCCGGTTAAGGCGATAGTTAGAACACGGGGTCGCCATCTCCCTGAACTCAGGGTTTGAGACTGAGCTAGTTGTTAAGCCGGGCCCTCAGCCAGGCTGACTCTCGGCACGGTCCGACATACCGACCATACCATAGACGCAAAAAAAACGAAAACGTCGAAATTAAGACTCAACAATACCGAGTGCGGAATGATGATTTCTGCAGAAGCTGCAGAGACGAAGGAGAAGAGGAAACGGAGGAACTCCTGTTCTGTTCCAGTCCGGCTCTAGGCAGTCTGAGATTAATTCACCTAGGTAATCTCTTCATAATAAATCTCTCAGAACTGGTGTATTACAAAATAAGAGCTAAGACGCTTATAACAGAATAAGTTATAAACTCAAAAACATAATGATATGATTTAAAAGAAGTGCATCAATGTTTCTTAATAGTGTCACCATAATTAAAAGCTCAATTAGCGACGAACCAAATAAAGAGCGTCGAAGCCCGTGACCCGAAGATATGGTAATAGTAATAGCAACAACTACAGCAACGGCAGCAATATTGACAAAGCAGACAGAAACTGCTCTTATCGCGGAACCAACTGCGATTTCGTCGTCAACAGCGCCAACTAAAATGGTACTTACTTTACTTACTTTACTTACTTTACTTACTTTACTTACTTTACTTACTTTACTTACTTTACTTACTTTACTTACTTTACTTACTTTACTTTACTTACTTTACTTACTTTACTTACTTTACTTACTTTACTTACTTTACTTACTTTACTTACTTTACTTACTTTACTTACTTTACTTACTTTACTTACTTTACTTACTTTACTTACTTTACTTACTTTACTTACTTTACTTACTTTACTTACTTTACTTACTTTACTTACTTTACTTACTTTACTTACTTACTTACTTACTTTACTTACTTTACTTACTTTACTTACTTTACTTACTTTACTTACTTTACTTACTTTACTTACTTTACTTACTTTACTTACTTTACTTACTTTACTTACTTTACTTACTTTACTTACTTTACTTACTTTACTTACTTTACTTACTTTACTTACTTTACTTACTTTACTTACTTTACTTACTTTACTTACTTTACTTACTTTACTTACTTTACTTACTTTACTTACTTTACTTACTTTACTTACTTTACTTACTTTACTTACTTTACTTACTTTACTTACTTTACTTACTTTACTTACTTTACTTACTTTACTTACTTTACTTACTTTACTTACTTTACTTACTTTACTTACTTTACTTACTTTACTTACTTTACTTACTTTACTTACTTTACTTACTTTACTTACTTTACTTACTTTACTTACTTTACTTACTTTACTTACTTTACTTACTTTACTTACTTTACTTACTTTACTTACTTTACTTACTTTACTTACTTTACTTACTTTACTTACTTTACTTACTTTACTTACTTTACTTACTTTACTTACTTTACTTACTTTACTTACTTTACTTACTTTACTTACTTTACTTACTTTACTTACTTTACTTACTTTACTTACTTTACTTACTTTACTTACTTTACTTACTTTACTTACTTTACTTACTTTACTTACTTTACTTACTTTACTTACTTTACTTACTTTACTTACTTTACTTACTTTACTTACTTTACTTACTTTACTTACTTTACTTACTTTACTTACTTTACTTACTTTACTTACTTTACTTACTTTACTTACTTTACTTACTTTACTTACTTTACTTACTTTACTTACTTTACTTACTTTACTTACTTTACTTACTTTACTTACTTTACTTACTTTACTTACTTTACTTACTTTACTTACTTTACTTACTTTACTTACTTTACTTACTTTACTTACTTTACTTACTTTACTTACTTTACTTACTTTACTTACTTTACTTACTTTACTTACTTTACTTACTTTACTTACTTACTTACTTTACTTACTTTACTTACATTACATGCATTAAATACATTACATACATTACATACATTACATACATTACATACATTACATACATTAAATACATTAAATACATTAAATACATTACATACATTACATTACATACTTACCAGGTTAAAGTCACCAACAACGTTGAGTTGCTTTTAAGCCACATTCTCCAGATGGGCCTTGTAAAGGTACTAATAGGCGGTTTATAAGACGCCACAATTAGCGGCGTATTCGCTAGTCCAGTAACCGAAACAGCAACTTGATTCAGAAGGGTATCTTCATTGAGAAAGCGGATTGACAAACCCCTAAAACGTCGGCGAACAGCAACAATTAAAACTCCTCCTCTAGCGCAACGTGTTTTTGTGGGATGGTATAAGTTCATTTTGAGCCAGGTTTCACCTATAACTATAACATGAAAGTCGCATTGAGATGTGGCAATGCATACTTGTCCCGTATTTGTCCGCATTCCAGAGATATTTTGAAAACAAATTTGAAGTTGGGATGTGCTTCATATAGTATCGCCACCAGCTGATTCGTTTTCAAGCTTTGGTATGTATTCAAATGCATGCAAAATAACAGCACAAACCGTTCTGAATGTTTTAGTCCCGCAGATGGCCTTTAGTAGCTTCGTGACTTTGATCCATTGTGTATCATCAGAATGGGGCACGCTGCATTCGCCAAATACATCAGATTCTTTTAACAAAGGAGTATGTTTAGTGTACAAAGTCAAAATTGTTTTCTCAGCAAGTTGTCTATTTGTGTAAAAGAATCTGCTGACTTTGACTGCATCTTGCCAGAATTCATCGCAAAACACATATAGCGTTGCTCAGGCACTCCTAGTTTAAAATTTAAGAACATCAAAGTTTACATTTCCCACAACGCCTCTGGTTTGGTGTTTACTGCAAGTATGCCTCTATGCAAGCATTTATGGCTTGGTAGAACTTCAGATTGATCACAACAGGGGGCCAAACCAACGATGTACCTCTTGTTCCTATCATTTTTTCTGTGATTCCTGATGAGAGCAGCTGCTTGAGCGGTGGGTAACGGAACAGCTTGGTTTGCAGGTTTTACTAATTTTTTGCCCTGACTGACGTCTGATCCGAGTGTATTAGCTTCCATTACAACGATCGTAAAAGTCCTGACATGGCTTCATTGTTGTTATTTGTCAATTATTTGGGAGCAAAAATGAAAACGTTTATTTTACAAACTTATCAACATCTATCATATGTTTTATTAAATCTGTATTGTATTTTTTAGATTGTTGCGAGAAGAGGAGTCGCTTGATAATATCAAGCAGTTTTATGTAAAATGTAAAAACGAGGAAGGGAAATATAACGCTATTCAAAATATCTACGGTTGCATAAGCATTGGTCAAGCTATTATATTTTGTCATGTAAGTATAAAGCTACGTATTTAAAAATCGACACATACTTGATTATATCCAGCTTTTCTGTTCTAATATCTATAGAAAAATTATTTATAATATTTGTAATAATCATCTGGTTTGAAAAACATTTATTTATTTATTATTTTTGAAGTAATAATATTTAATATTAGTATGTTAATATTAATATTAAAAAAGCATTAATAAAAATATATATATAAATTATCCGGTTTGAAGTAATTTTTATTTTGAAAGCAATATTTTTTTTTATTATTTAGAATTTGTTCTATGGGACAATCACTAAATTTTATAAATCAAAATTAGTATATTAACAATATGCATATTGCTTCAAAAGTTATTAATTATTATTATTAATTATTAATATTATTAATTTTAATTCGGAGACAAAAATTGCAAAATAATAATTTGTTTAAGCAATACAAATTTTATTTTGGGAGCAATATGAACATGACACAAAATGAAGTGATATTGAGTCACGGAGCAGATATAAAGATGACTGTCAAATACCGTGTTTTTCTATAGCTTGCCCTAAAAAAAACAATCGAAGAAACTGGGACTTATACTGTATTCCGATGCGTTGTTATCTTTCCGATCTGTATACACTTAATTTTATGTATTTTGTTTATCTTAAAATTTTGCGCGCTGACATGCATGGCTTTCCAATTTCTACTTTTCAAACTCTTCAGTTGACAATCGCTCTTACTCTGTTGCTTGCTTGGATATCGGTCTACTGTTTAAACTTCTATAAACTAATTTTATAGTTCCTCTGTATGTACGGAGGTTTGATAACAACATTAAACTGTCATTTGTGTTCCTGTTTGACCTTAATAGTGTTTCACTTTCGACAATAATACTAGATCTAAAAAATCCGTTTCGATTATTAAATCTGTGTAAGGAAATTTGGCATATAGGTAACTCCTTCAACAAACGATTGGCACGAATAGTAAAATTCACAGCGCCTGTACAATGCTGAGCCTTACCCGGTTGGATTCCTTAGTGCGTGTGCTAATCTCCCAAGCAATTGGGACAAAGCTTATAGTTGATAGCTAACTCCTTTCGGTGTAATGAATTATTGGAGTCTGACTATTAGCGTGAAGGCTGCTGGGTAATCTTGTGTTGAGCCAATAATCATTGACTGGTCTCTTGATACCAAGAGGGCCGCCTCTGTATACGTTTACGGTGCTTGACAGAGATCGTTTATCTTTTCCTTATTTCTTGTGCAACGGTGTACAACCACATTACTCGGTGCGCAAATACGATTCGTTGGTTGTTCGACCGTTTGAGCTACCATTCGTTCTGGAAATTGGCGTTTGTCAGCGGAATCTGTTATATACCACAATTCTTAACTGCGGAATCCTTTGAAATGCGGAAAGATGAATTAGGCAAATACGTTGTAGTATCCAGACCAAAATTTATGTTATGTTTGGCAGATCGGTGGAGTCTTTACTAAAAATATGTCTCCGTATTCTGAAAGATTGTGTTCTTCCGTGTTTTCACAACTTGGGTCATAGAGACTTATGCCGCAGATCCGTTTTTTTTTCCAAGGAATTGAGTTCTAGTGCGCGATTTTAGTTCCGTTCTATATACATTAATGCAAGTTTTTATTTTCAAGTACTACTAGCAAAACATCGGCCCACTTGGAAGATATTTCAAAGGTTCAATTAATGAAAATTTTTAGATTTTTAATTTCACAACAACATTGATGAAAATTGAGACGAAAAATTGTTAATATTTAAACTGCCGCTATTATTAAATGTGTATCTTAAATCTAAACTTCATGAATTAACATTCTGCGTTTCCAACTTCCGACCACCTTGAAGGACCTGCCTTCAATATACTGGAAGCACAGAATGCTTTTGAATTGGACGCTTAAATACGCCTGTTGCGGTCTTGATTTCGGCCACTCGACTTTTGCGGCAGCGAACAAAGGGCCTGATTAGCAGGTGCCCTATAGTGAACACCACTCCCTCGTTGGGATCAGTGCTGGTTGGAGTCAGAGGACAAGGATTCAGCACGGCCTCGGTGTCTGCCACATACTTCCTGACCTCGGCTGTACACCACGTCTTGCGATGAAGCTTTTAGAGGCCAAAAGAAAAGATTTACTCGAACAATTTTTAACGAGTTCCAGATGAACAGCATTGGAAGAAAAACAGACAAATACAGCAATATACATCTTAATGCGGGACCGTGCTCGAATACAGAACGAGACATTTATAGGACTTAACAAATCTTCGCCACGAATTTGAAATTGCCTTACGGATTCGAACCTATCGGCAAGCAGATTCCCCATTATTTGGATCACCAGAACATTCTCTGCGCGCATTTATTAACCAGATTTCCTGCCCATAACGACCTATCATTGTTTTTGCGTTTGCGTGACAATTTCTAAAATGCAAATTTCGGAGATACAAATCAACAATTTGGTTTTTACAAGGGAGTAATATTGGAAACTTAGCATTTTCTGAAATAGATGCATGCGGAAGTCTGCTTCTACCCGAATAAGCGATAATCTTCTACCAGCTTCAGAACACTTATTATTTCGCCAACAGAACAAGCTTTAACTGGCTACTCATTTAAGACTTAACTAGGACTTAACATCAACAACATCATTAATAGTAGAAAAATAATAGAAAAATGCAAGCCTAAAGGAATCTCGGGGAGCTCGGATCCAGGCGCATGTGAGCCGATACTCTGTTGTATAATCTTAATGCTCTACGCATAGGGCGTATGTATTGAATGAAGGGTGTCATCATCTGCAAGTTTGCTGTAAACAAGTCCTTTTTTAATTTTCTTGTACTCTTCTTCAAAAACATTTATTTATTTTCATCAGTTAAAAGGCTGATAATTGTAATTCTCTAGCAGTCAGACTTTACTCTTTAGGTTAAGAAAACTAAGCATAACAAATTCAAACGGAGTTGATAGCTCGACAGCTATACACGTTTGAGCGGCTCTTTTCAACTCTGAGTTTTTTAATCCGGACGGTACTCGTTTTCATATAAAAATTTCGGACCTTCGAGCCAATGGACTCAATAAGTTCACTTACATCGCAGCCACGGGACGCAATGTATGGTGGATTAAACTGTCGCCATTATATATTTTCTGATAGCTCTTGAATTGTGGCTACCTGATTTAAAACAAACACTGCAACTGACGAAGGAAGAGACTTTATCCAATGTAGCGTTATTTCTGAGTCTGTCGAAAAATAAACGATCTCGATTTTACATTTGTTAAAAACTTGTTTGACGAAGGATCAAAATTGTGCCAAAAAAGTGGCGGCGCATAGTTCAAGCCATGGTATGTTTTTTGTTTTTAGTGGACCTGACCGTTTTCGATCGCTTAAAAGTAGAGGCAGATTCAGTAAGTTTGGCTGGATGCATCCGCAAATCCTGTGAACTTGAACGGCTCAGCACCCACTGGCAAACATGTACCTAGAATGGTGACTGTGTGAAAATTAAGTAGATTCTTCTTAAGCCTCTTCCAACTCGAATGTAACGACATCGAAATCGATTCTTCCCATTCCAGTTGACGTTCCAATGTTATGAGGAATAATCTTCGACGTTAGGCCACTAGGACAGCAATCCCAAGGGATCAAAAAGACGCGCGCTAACTTAAATTGTGCGTTTTGTAAGAGTCAACTCGGTTAAACTCTCATCTAAATGAAATTGAAATGTGTCTGTGTATGGCATCCACCGCATACCCAAGGCCTTGGTCAAAAATTGGAGATTTTTTTGAAAACCATTTAGACAGCTGGAAACCGCCACTATTAAGAGTTTCAGACACTTGATTACACGTCACGTTCAAGGTGTCAATATCATCGGTTTCAGAAGGCATGTCGTCCACATAAAAGTCGTTGTAAATTATGTACGAACCAATTTCATATTTTTCCATGTAACGAACACCTAGATCTTGTAAGCGGCGAATAGCTAAAAGAGGAGGTGACTGTATTTAGGCGAAAAATTTGTAGCTTATCAGATACTATAAGTTGATAGTTACGATCCTCTTCTGCTAGACTTACTTACCTATATATGTTTGTTATATCTGCCCTTAGGGCGAATCTATTTAAACAAAATCGAACTAAAGATAATAACAGTTCCCTCTGAATAGTGGGCCCACCATTGACATTTAATTTAATAACTGCGCTGAAGTTGTTTTTGCAGACGCGTCAAACATGACTCGAAGTTTGGTTGAGGTACTATCAGGCCTCAGAACGCATTGATCTGGCAGGAAATAGTGCAGTCCTGGTGAAATCTTATTGAATGTGGGAGACAGCTCCAAATATTCTTTCATAAAAACGATGTACATTTCTCAGAGTGAGCTGACTTTTAGGGTTCTAAGTTCTAACGATAAAAACCAACGTTTAACAACATCGAAAGAGGATCCAAGCACGAGCAGATCAGATTTAAAAGGCAAACGGGCTAAAAAACGACTACAATTTAAATTACACACGTTTTTTACGAAGTGATCCTCGCAAGCAACTTGCTCTGGCGAAAATGTAAGAAGTTTTCTATTTTCTGGGACGGTATCTTACTCCCAAAGCCATTTAACCAGTCCTCCTAATCTCATATGTTCCTTCGACAAGGCGATACAACAAGTAGCTTCTTTTTGTTGTTGCTTACACCGTCCAGAAATAACCGATCGCAAGAGATGACCACTACACAACAAATCTTGTGGAATTCTGACGTAAAAATATGTCCATTGAGCCGCACTTCTGGTAATTGAACTTGTTTCTTCTACTGATGTGATAGTAAGGCACTTATTTGTTTTTGTCATTCTTAATAACTGAGCAAGGCTTTCTGTCATAAAGTTAACTTGCGACAAGTTAATAAAGCCCTGGCCCGATGGAGTTGACCAAATCGATCGCAAACATTTACAACGCCTGTTGCTAGAAATGTTTCGTGCTGGAACTATATGCCGTTGATGAATTCCGCTCCCATTCGGGGGAAGATAGTCTTTCGACATGCCGCGATGGCGGTCACCATTGACGGTTACGTCGGCTCCTGATTTGTTTTCGAAGAAAAACGGGCCAATGATGCCCCCTGACCACTAACCGCAACAAACAGTCACTCGTTGTGAATGCATTCGTTTCTTTAAGACGGCTCCCCAAATGATGCAGTTATGCTTATGGACGTAACCAACTAGGTGGAAATGAGCTTCATCTAAAATTGCCCATTTCTTCCAGCTTAAACTTAACGATTTTGAAAACCTTTAACTAAATATTTGGAAAATTGGACATGTCATGCTCATAAGGGCTGATCAGTCAAACGTGACTTGCTGATCAAGGGACTAAGTTGACTTTACAGAACAAAAGAGTTCTGTTGTGTCGTTGGTTTTGATGTTGTGAACGAGATGAGTCTCTCTCCTCACTGTTCTCGCAGTTTTAAACCCACTTTTAAGTCATTTTCTAATAGTAATCAGTTATATCTGGCTTCGGTTGGTCCGATCTCTAGTCATGAAATATAATGGCTTCAATAAAAATACTTTGTTAATTCTTGTGTTCCGTGGTACTATCCGTCTATCTCCAACAAACTACCTTGGTTTAGCACAGAGCTTATCTCAATCATTTAATTTAAATTTTAATTTTAAAGTGTTCTATTAAAATTTACCGTGCCTAATGCTCAGTGTTATAAAAATTATTAAAACCGTTGTGGGCTGCAGTTCTGGCAGGACCCTAAGCAGTTTTATAACTTTGTTAACACAAAGCGTAAATCTAATATTTATCATTCCTCGCTATCCTTCAAAAACATGACTGCAACTACAGATAAGACAATAGACGATTTAGTTTTTTAAACAACTTATTCACCTCAGCTAATTTAATGCAGCTTTGTTGTTACACCGTTTCCAAGTAATTGTCTGCCCCACCTTAAACGAAACTTCCCTCTTGTTAGATCTTCAAAGTGTAAAGTCTACTTGCCGCAGCTCTGACTTACGCTCATAACCGTAAAAAACAGCAATGCAGCAATGAAACAAAAAAACAGCGACTTTAGCTACTTTCTGATTTTTGTCGCTTTTTGATTTTTGCATTTGCTTCGACTGCGACTTCTGCTTTTCCTGGAGCAAAGCTCATTTTAAAAAGTCGCCTCAGTCAACGCGTCGAAAATTATGTCCGTCCGTCTGTCCAACTGTCCGTCTGACTGTTCGTATGAACGTCGAGATCTTGAAAACTATAAAGCTTAGAATGCAGATTTTAGTAATGTTGCCACGCCAACTCTAAAGCCCACAAATCGCGACAGACGTTACTCTGAAAGTTGTTTGACCTTAGCTATTGGACTCTGTGTGTGTGTTTCGGTAGTATCTATCGGTCGACACAAACGACGTTTCTTTATATAATGCGACGCTAGCCAAAGCGGAGCCGAAGCTGTATTGTTTCAGGAGGACAATGAGGGTAAGGAGAGACCGATTGCTTTTTACTCTGCGTAACTAAAAGGTAGCGCCAATCTGCCGCTACTCGGCAGACAGAACAAATTAACTATTAGAAGGGGGTGGGCCTGCTGCACGCTCTTAGTTTCTAGTGTCGGCAATGTTGTTCGCCACCTAAACTGCGATTGATTTTAGTGGGAATCCTTATGGACGACTGTACAGGTAGTGACGATGCGCACCAAGAACGTGACGTGTAACGTGTAAAACTATACTAGCTATAAGAAATTGACGTCCTCGGTTTTATGTTTTACAGGTTGAGTGTTTAATAATATACCATGAGGCTTGAGTTCAAAATTCATACTAATCCCATTGAACGTTAGCTCGTATTTTGAGCAGTTTATAAGGCTTAGCGTTGATGCATAACAGCAATATGAGTTAGATACGAATCGAAATTTAGTTGAATGCTAACTGCGGTATTTTTCTTCAAAATACTCTATTTAAAAGTAAAACAAATAAGAGTTATAGCCGTTCGCTAAATAATATATTTTACTGCCTAAGTTCTGATAATTCGGTAGTAGTTATTGAGACACTGTTTTAATGTTATCTCTTTTATGTACTCACCTGCTCCATGTTGTATAATGTTAATTGATCTTTGCAAAACTGATAATTGATAAGCAAATATTCATGTAATATATATCAAAAGTGTTATTGAATACTTAACACATTCAGAACTAATACATTTAAATGCATTATATTCGCCGGTTTAGTTGGCGATAAAGTGCCAAATATGTGCCAGCTTTGATAAACATTAAAAAATATAGTCTTCCAGGTAATGATGACCTTAAAGCAGCAGCAAAGTAAAGCACGATAAGAGAAAGTATAGGAGCTGTAGGAATATATTAATTAAAAATTCGTGCTTATTGTGTTATAATAATGTAATCAAACTTACATGTCTTTAGAGCTGATCGTATATAAACTATTATCAAAAGTCGACTCATCTCCGCTATTTTTAAAGTATATGAAATTTCTTTATTTTCTTGAACAACTCCGTCATCTTCATCTCGAAAAAGTTTCTTCTGCCGTTTATGCAAAAGTTTTGAACAAATAAGAAAGTTAATTGTTTCTAGAAGGATAAAGAAGTCTGGAAGAGTCCAGTGCGCAATGGGACCAAAACATAAATAAATAGGCTCACGCCTATTATGCACAATAAGTTTTGAGCACCCCTGCTTTAATTTACTACCTCTGTTACCGCCCCAGTACAGCGATTTGAAATTTAATTATAATTTTAATATTTATAAATATGTTCTAATAAATTATCGGTTCTCGATGGAATGAACGATACATTTTTAAATCAATCGATGTGCATCCACGAAGAGAGGCAACTATCGACAAGCAGTTGTATCACGAGCCTCGAGAAGAGAAAAGATTTTTTAAAGCTGTTTGTAATTTTGAATAAATTTTAAATATTAAATAAACCATCGTTTCAACTCAAATGCTGTCAGAAGCTTCGTTGTAGTGGCCGGCTGTAACATTCTTTAAAAAATCTTAATATACGTGCATTAAGTATATTATAGATTATTATTAAAATTAAACTTCTTTATGCGTATCGAGCAATTAAGTTCCGCGTATGCAAAAAATATCATTAGCTTGCTTCTTACTATATATAAGAACAGTACAGTTCCGCAGTAGCGGAGCGAAAAGACACAGTGCAGTTTTACTCGTATACATACAAAATTCACATATACCTACTGATCGAAACTTAACTGCGAAGATAAGAGCAAGAAAAGAATTTTTGAACACATGATGCCGTCTAGATGTTTATCGCTTTCGTGATAAAACTAACTGAAAAAAACTGACCATTAAAGCTGTGAGTAAGGCATAGCTTATGTAAGTAAATACATGACGCGAGGAAAGTGACGATAACCTTAAAGACTGGGCCTGCCCTACTTGCGAGCAAATTAAATCCAATAACGCTATTAAAGATGTAGACAAAACCAGTAAGGTACCGCAAGGTGCAGCCGCACAGGGCCTAGAAATTATTTCAGTAGTTTAGGAAAAACAGGAAGCTGATCAAAAATATATCCAGCAAAAGTATGAAATACTTGCACAGCTGTGTGGCGCGAATATGACGTTGCCACCTACCAATAAAGGTCCAACCAGCGCTCAGCTATCAGCACGCCAAATATTTCCAGCAGAGCTACCACCCTTTAAAGGAAATCCAGGCGATTGGCCAACCTTTATAAGCGTTTTTGAGAACATCACCTCTGTGGCTGGCTATTCGAATGTGGAGAACATGTTACGCTTCCAAAGATGTCTTAAAGGAAAGGCATATGAACTAGTAAGAGACAAGCTTGTTTTGCCAAAAATGGTCTCCGAAGTCATAAGCACGTTAAAGACGTTTTTTGGCCGCCCTGATCAAATTTTGAATTCGACAAAGCGAGAAGAATATTTATAAACAAGGACAGGCTGACTGATTGACTACGCCGTGGCAGTTCGCAACATCTGCGCTACGATGGAAGCATTCAAACTCGATGCTAACATCAACAACCCTATGCTTGTACAGGAGTTAGTTGACAAGCTCCCAAATCAATATAAATTGACTTAGGCAATTCACAAAAAAAACGGATCCATTGGAAACGTAAAGGCTGTTAGTGATTGTTTATACAAGATCGCCGAAGCAGCTTCCACTGTGGTTTCAATGCTGTACTTAAAACCAAATAACTAACACGCTCACACCAGCTACAACACCGGACGGCCACAACACACCGAATCGGATGAACCTCCAAACGCTAAAAGCTCTGAGAATACGCCTTGCTTCAAATGCCAAAGTACACAGTGTTTGCGCACTTGGCGCTTGTATTTAAATCACTAGTTGTATGGTGAGAGCGGGAGCCAATAAAGCTTTCGTCCGTTCGCTCTTGCGAATTCGCCCCGTCTCTCGCCACCGTAGCATAAGTTAGGCTCTAAGAGAAATTATTGAAATATAATAACCAGTGATCAATTGAACGTCATCGTAGTCCTTTTCGTCGCGCTTTCGAAATAGTTTTTCACAAATTCGCAATTTAACATTGTCGAACTACTGCAGTCACAAGTTTTCGCGTTGTTAATACAAAACAGTATTAAATTTTCATGGTGACCCCGATGTGATTAGCAGTAGAGTTCGCGAGTTTTCATTTTTTTTCGGTGAAAAACTATAAACATTACAAACAAAAACCATAACCAATTTATTCGTGTCGGTCCGGCCAATAAATTAAATTCAACAACATTTCGTCGCTGGAAATTTTCTGCCGTTCCTTGAGTTGCCTCAGACGTTTCGGCAAATTTAATTGCTTAATTTGCTGCTGCCGCCAAATGGAAGTAAAAAAGGAAGTTGCAATTATCAAGTCGGCCATCCAGGTATAGAGTGCCAAAAGTTGAAAGTTAATCTGTGGCGTTTGTCAATTGTGTTTTGGCCCATCTTTCAACTTTTTGCATTCGTGTAAAAATCGGTAGATAGTGAGCATTCTAACCAAGAAATAAAAGTTTCCATGTACTAACAACCAAAATTCTGCAATAAACATAATATATTTCGAATTATATGTGAATCGCTTTGGCCCATAAACAAGCAAATAAAATAATCGTCGTCGACCCAATTAGTGCGAACTTAATTCCCCCAACTTTCGCCGTAGTGAGCACCAATTTAGGGTATGAATAAAACAGCTGGAAAAAAGTGCAAATTGTGAAAAGTGTAGCTCACAAAAATTAGCGGCAATAACTTTCGCCGCAGTTTGTCTGAACATTTTTCCGCGCTTTTTAGAATTTTCCCGTGCCTTTCCAATTTTTCCGAGCTTTTCATAATTTTTGCGCGCATTTCGGCGTCAGGCTTATATATTCGTTGCCCTTAGTTATCGGTCAGTTTATCATTCTCCGTTAGCATTTGCATAGGAAGAGCCGCTAGCCGCGTAAACATACACACGCACACCGACACCGCTGCCGCTATTTCGAGTTATCTTTGGTCGTTTTCGTTCTCGATCGCTGCAGCAGTGCAATTTTCGGTCTGCCTAAACGTATGTTCGTTTTTTCGGTACGCTTGAGCTTGAGCGTTAGCTCCCCTACAGTGCGTGCGTGCGGCATATACTGTCGCAGGGTTTATATAAAAAATATATATAAAACGCTGTTTAGATATTTTTCGCTGTAATTCTCTCGGCACTTAGCTCCCTTACACTGTGTGCGATCGGTATATTACTCGTTGATTTTTATACCCTTGCAGAGGGTATTATAATATTCATATTCTTGATCAGTATCACTAGGCGAGTCGATCTAGCCATGTCCGTCTGTCCGTCCGTTTCTACGCAAACTAGTCTCTCAGTTTTAAAGCTATCTGAATGAAACTTTTTCAAAACTTGTCTTTCTATTGCAGGTAGTATATAAGTCGGAACGAGCCGGATCAGACGACTATAGCATATAGCTCCCATAGGAACAATCGAAAAAATAAATAAAAAAAAATTATAACTTTGCTGTTTTTTAATTTTTTTTTTTAGTTCTTCGACATATAGTAATGGTTAAATAGTTCAGAATTACGTTTTAAATTTCATCAAAATCGGACGACTATATCATATAGCTCCCATAGGAACAATCGGAAAAAAATACATAAAAAATTATAGCTTTGCTGTTTTTTAATTTTTTTTTTAGTTCTTCGACATATAGTAATGGTTAAATATTTTAGAATTACGGTTTAAATTACAACAAAATCGGACGACTATATCATACAGCTCCCATAGAAATAGTAAAAAAATATAAAATAACTATCTAATAATTGAGCTGCAATTCATAGCTTCAATGTTTTTAGACATAAACGCAAGTAAATCATAATTTTAATGTTTTCAAACACGTTTACTTCTTACAAAAGCTGCAAGGGTATATGAACTTCGGCTTGCGAAGTTTGCTTTCTTTCTTGTTTATTATATTATTTATTAATTAATAATTTAATAAAAATAAATATTTAACACCTCTTCGATACCAACAAAATAAATACAAATAAACGCAATGGAAACTAAGGATATCGAAGAGCTTAAACACTAACGAGATGTTTGCATGAAAAGTATTAACCGAAATTATCGCCATTTAAAAGAAGCTGTATTATCAGTGTCAAGCTTGAGTGTCGATTAGAGATTCTAAATACGAACATTGAAAATGCTTTACTTTTGCGAAACCAAATAGAAGTGAAAGATACAAAAGATGTAGATGTAGATGAAGAGATGGCTGTAATGACAAAGTCATTGCTGATTTTGATTTTAAATAAGTGCAAACAAAATAATATCGAGAAATCCGTTCCGCCAGCAAATCGCCCGCCTCAATGCCGTCCACCGAGCGTTGCTCTCCCAACTTTTAGCGGAAAACACTCCGAATTTAAAAATGTTATAAAGATGACACTTTACACGATATTGAAAAATTCAATCATTTAATTTCGTGTTTAGCTGGAGACGCTTTAGGAACAGTTCGGGCCTTTCAGGGCACTGCGGAAAATTATCCCAAAGCCCTTGCTAGCCTGAAGCGGGTGTACAATAATGATTGTCCTATTTTTTTTGGCAACATATCGACACTTTTTAATTGTATGACTCCTTGCTGTATATTGGGGATGATGCTTTACTAATGCTATTTCAATACATCTGGTAATGAGCAAGGTCGATGCAGGAACTAAAAGAAAATGGGAAGAACAGTTAGATTATACTTCGCTTCCACTTTGGAGCGAATGTGAGGCGGCCCTCAACAGACGATACCAACACATGGTAGCGGAAGGGGGTTCCAAGCCCAAAACTGTTCAGCAGAACCAATCTAACCCTAAGAAGAATGAAAATAGGAGTTTTTCGTTTATCGCTGCCAGGACCGACTCTGTTCAATGCGTGTATTGCAACTCAGCTGAACATCAGATTGGAAACTGCGCTTCCTTCGCAGCAATAACAGTTCAGCAAAGATTCGATTTCGCTAAAAGAGCACCCTTATGCATTAACTGCTTAAGTAAGGGTCACACGGTCAAAAAATGCAAATCGAACAGATGTAGAGTGTGCAATTCGCCACATCACATTTTGCTACACATATATTCCCCAAACACAAATCTCGCGTTGCCACCCCCTTCTCAGCCCACGCTCATGCAGGAGTCTCCATCCACGTCGCATGTTTTGCATGCGAATGCATCGGATCGAGTCATTCTTGTAACTGCTGTTGTGAGCGTCCAAACCAAAAGCGGCGAGTTTGTATTAGCTCGAGCGTTGCTCGACTCTGGTTCACAAATAAACTTTGTTACCGATGAGTTCGCTCAGAGGCTCAAAATTACAAGAGAGGACGTGTGCACGAGCTTGCGAGGCATTGGTGGAACTAATGGCCAAGCCACAAAAAAAAATACACACGATTGTGAAGTCGCGAGTAGGGAACAGCCAATTGTCGTCCGATTTTTGGACTATGAAAAGTATTTCTGGTTATCATCCGGATCAAGCGGTGAACACCAGCGGGTGGAGGGTGCCTGAAAATATTCAGTTGGCAGATCCGTTCTTCTTCAAGCCCCAAAAAATAGATATGCTTAACGGCGCTGATACATTCTTTGAACTTTTATCTATTGGCCAGATAAAGCAGGGGCCTGAATTCCCCATCTTACAAAAGACAGTTCCCGGCTGGATAGTTTCAGGGAGATGTGCCTCTGGAAATAATGAAAGCGCGAAGGAAGCTGCCAGGAGGAAGCGTTGGAGTCAATTGACACAACCCTGCAGAAATTTTGGTCTATGGAGGACTTGCCACACAAGGCTAAAGTCCATACTCGTGAGCAACAACTCTGTCAACAACACTTTGAGAAAAACACTCAAAGATTGTCGTCCGGTAGATTTTCAATTCGTTTGCCTTTTAAATCTGACCCAAATACCCTTGGTTTGTCATACGAAGTTGCGAAACGTAAATTTTTGTCGCTAGAAACGAAATTGTCAAAGGACCCTTCGCTTAAGAAGATTTATCTTGAATTCTAGGAGGAATATGTTTTTAATGGGCCACATGTCCTCCACCAATGACAAAATTCCGAATACTCCGCACTATTTCATTCCGCACCAATGCGTTCTACGGCCACAAAGTACTTCAACTAAGTTGCGAGTAGTTTTCGATGCACCGAGACATACTTTCACGCAGGTAGCGTTGAATGACATCTTGATGGTAGGCCCAACTATCCAAGAGGAGCTGTACTCGACTCTGCTTCGGTTTAGATTGCATAAGTTTGCCCTTGCGGTCGACGTCAAAAAGATGTATCGCCAAGTGATGGTGAACAAAGCTGATCGAAACTTCCAGCTCATAGTATGGAGACGAGATCCTTCTGAGTCCCTGAAAATCTTAAAGTTAAACACCGTTACATATGGAACTTCGCCAGCACCCTTTCTGGCGATTCGGTGTTTAATGCGGCTAGGAGAGATGGCGCAAGAAACTCATCCAAAAGCCGCAAAGGTTATTCAGAATGATTTTTATGTTGACGATTTGTTGACTGGCGCCGGATGCGTTGAGGACCTGCAAAGCCTTCGAGACGAAGTTTCTCAGGTCTTGCAAGAGGCAGGCTTTGAATTGGCAAAGTGGTTTTCAAACTGCCCAGAGTTATCCGCATCTGATAGCGCTGTAATGCCACTTATGGCAGACTCAGACGTAACCAAGACCCTTGGCGTGGTTTGGTTACCGGTTAAAGAGTATTTCAATTTCGGTTGGATTTTTTCCTGGATCTTCGCGCGACAAAACGAAATATTTCGTCGGTGACTGCTCGACTGTTCGACCCACTTGGCCTCTTGTGTCCTTTGGTCACAAAGGAAAAGATGTTGATGCAGGAACTGTGGCTTCGAAAATTAAATTGGGACGAGTCGCTACCGATGCAGTTGCTTACATCGTGGGAGACGTTTAAAGCGACGCTTCTGCAGCTGCCTAAAATTAAGGTATCGCGATTCGTCAGCACAAGATCCCGATTCAAATACATGGTTTCGCTGACGCTTCCATGTGAGCGTATGGAGCGTGCATCTTCGTTCGGACTCAAACTGCTGAAAGTTTTAAAGTGTCTTTATTGACCGCCAAATCGAAAGTAGCTCCCCTCAAGACGAAAACTTTGCCTCGCCTTGAGCTGTGTGCAGCTCACCTTTTAGTAGAAATCTATAATCGTGTCAGGCCATTGCTAAATTGTCCCATTGAGAATGTTTTCCTGTGGACAGACTCCGAGATCACTTTACACTGGATTAAAACCCATCCCTCGTCGTTGTCGGTTTTTGTTTCGAACCGGGTTGCAGAAATTTGCAGAAAACATTTCGAACTGCCGGCTGATGCAACGTCGATGGAGCTACGCAAATCGGCAATAGCTCTCGTAGTCAGCCCAGAGCCAAATTATGTGCTTCAGAAAATAGAGTCCTTTTCGTCGCACTTGAAGCTTCTGAGAGTGTTCGTGTGGGCTTTTTCGTTTTATTCAAAGGTGCAGAAAGGTGTCGAAGCCCTTTAAAAAAATTATTTCGCCAAGAGAACTGGATTTCGCTTTTGATAAAATTGCCGAAGTTATCCAATTTCACGAATTCAGGGACGACATAAGTAAAATTCGGAAAAATAAACCGGTAGCAACGAATATTCAAAAGTTAAACCCTTTTCTTCAGGAAAATAAATTAGATTGCTGCTCCTCGACATTGCTACGAGTTGGGGGTCGGTTATTGAATGCTCCTATCCCGTACGAAGCCAAATTCCCGTTGTTGCTGTCTAAAAGCTCACAGTTCGTCAGATCCTATGTGTCATACCTTCACGTTACGAACTGTCACGCTGGCCCACGAGCTCTCGTAAGCCGTCTGCGCGAGAAAATCTGGCTAGTTAATGCTCAAGAAGTCTGCCGACGAACAGTTCGATCGTGCATGCGCTGCTTTCGCTGTAAGCCGCAACTCTTGACGCAAATTATGGGAAACTTGCCAGCAGATAGACTTCGAGCTCTCCGCCCGTTCAACATTTGTGGCGTAGTTTTTTATGGTCCCTTCAGCACAACGTATCGTATCCGTGGTAAGCCACCGTACAAGTCGTACGTGGCCTTGTTCGTCTGTTTTGCGTCCAAAGCGGTCCACTTAGAATTAGAGTCTGACCTAACCACTGATGCGTTCTTGTTGGCATTTCAAAGGTTCGTGAGTCGTCGCGGGATTCCGGAGAAGGTGTGGTGCGACAACGCCACCAATTGCGTCGGCGCAGATCGCCACATGAGAGAGTTCCGAGCCCGTCTGGAGGAGCAGGGGGACGGTATCGAAACATTCGCATCAAAAAAAGGATGCGAGTTTGCGTTCATACCGCCCAGAGCATCGCACTTCGGCGGACTATGGGAGGCAGGTGTGAAGTCTGCAAATCACCTGTTCCTCGGACGGTAGGCCAAGACCTCTTGACCGCGGAGGAGCTCGGAACTCTGCTCACCAGCGTGGAAGGCCGTGCTCAACTCCAGGCCCCTAGGAGCTCTAAGCAGCGACCCAAACGATGGCGAGGCCCTGACCCCCGGGCATCTGCTCATCGGCGGCCCTCTTCTGGCCCCACCATCAGCGGCGCTCCCGGACCAGATCAGCCTGACCTGCTTGCGACGATGGCGAGGTGTCTCGTCTCTCAGGCACAGGATTTGGCAGCGATGGTCCCGGGAGTACATCTCCAGCCTCCAGCAGCGGTCCAAGTGGCACCAGGGGGAGCCCAACCTCGTCGTGGGAGCGCTCGTCGTCGTCGCAGAAGACAACCTTCCGCCCCAGCAGTGGAGGATTGGACGAGTGGAAGCGGTGCACGCCGGCGCCGATAGCAAGGTTTGCGTGGCGGACGTCAGGACGCAGGACGGGGAGTATCGGCGAGCTGTCCACCGGCTGGCCCTGTTGCCCGTTCTGGGCTGAAGGACGTCGTCCCTTCAGAGGGGGCGGTGTTTGCGCACTTGGCGCTTGTATTTAAATCACTAGTTGTAGGGTGAGAGCGGGAGCCAATAAAGCTTTCGTCCGTTCGCTCTTGCGAATTCGCCCCGTCTCTCGCCACCGAAGCATAAGATAGGCTCAAAGAGAAAATATTGAAATATAATAACCAGTGATCAATCGAACGTCATCGTAGTCACTCCTTTTCGTCGCGCTTTCGAAATAGTTTTTCACAAATTCGCAATTTAACATCGTCGAACTACTGCAGTCACAAATTTTCGCGTTGTTAATACAAAACAGTATTAAATTTTCATACAGCATCAAATCGCACAGTGCGAAGGGTTTCGTAATCTCCCCTTTGAGGAAAAGCAGCTAGTTGTTCGTGACAATCAACTCTTCTTTAAGTGCCTTAAAGTCCATGGACGAAGCTGCTTCTCAACTAGGCTGTGTGGGATCGGAGGATGTGAATGAAGACATCATCCTCTGCTTCATAAAGGACTCACAATGTCGTTGCATCTCACCAAGCCAAGTCCCCTGACGGAGAGCAATAATTGTGTCCATTAAAGTTCATTGCAGCAATGTGATTATTGACACTTTCGCCTTCTTAGACGAGGGATCTTCGGAGACACTCATGGACGAAGCATTCTTCAAGCGCTTTAAATAATGCGGCACTCTTGACCCAATATGAATGCAGTTGGCTAATTAAACCACCAGAATGGAAAGTAACTTTGTGCGCTTTAATATTTGAATCTCAGGAGCAGACCTCCAAAAATCATATTGGATAAATAACGTTCACACCGTCATAAATTTTGGTCTAACAAAATAAACTGTCAACGTAAGTGAGTTAACCGCCAAATACCCGCACCGAAAGGGAATACCCTTAAAGTCTTATTCAAGTGCTGAACCAATGCTTTTGATTGGCACAAATAATTGGAAGCTTGCTGTTCCTCGCAAATTACGAGAAGGAAAGTGGTACGATCCCATTGCGTCGAAGTGTACACTCGGTTGGGGACTACAAGGCGGCGGCAACGCCAAGACCGCATAATCTATGCACCACTGTCAATGTAATTGGGAAGAAATCGATAAAACCGATAAAGAGAGCTTTCATGTTAAGCCTGTGACTCCAAGGACTTTTCGTTCCATCGATGACGGAAAGGCTCTACATATATTGGATAATACTTGCACAAAAGTTGATGGCCACTATTAAGTTGGTTTCCTATGGCGTCACACTAGCCTGTGACTCCAAGGACTTTTCGTTCAATCGATGACGAAAAGGCCCTACATATATTGGATAGTACTTGCACAAAAGTTGATGGCCACAATAAGTTGGTCTCCTTTGGCGTCACACCAGCACCATTTTACCAAGACAAAGCTATAAAAGCGCGGTGAAAAGATTGGACTGTCCGAATTGAGCATGAACGCATTTAGTACCTTCCGATATTTATCACTCACAACCCAAATAACCAGAATAGGTTAGGCTTGTATGGAATGCAGCAGCTAAATCTCATGGAAAGTCACTGAGCGATTGCATGATCACGGTTCCCGACCTTTTGCATCCCCTTACTGAAGCTTTGATGGCGTTCCGGGTTGGAAAAAAGCAGTTTGCGGTGACATTGCGGAAATGTTCCACCAAATTCGTATCCAGGAAGAAGATTCGCAAGCTCAGCGATTTATATGGTTTAACAAAGAAACCAGAGCTCCAAGAATATTTGTAATGAAAGCAATGACTTTTGGTTTATCCTGCGCTCCATGCATTGCTCATTACGAGCTAGATAAGAAAGCAGAGGAGTACAAACTGAAGAGTGAACGAGCCTTTAAAGCTTTTACTGAAGCACAATATGTCGACGACTTCATAGACAGTCTGGCCGACGAAGCAATCATGGTTTCTTTAGCGGTTCGGGACATACAGGCCGCATTAGGCTTCAATATAAGGAATTGGGCGTCTAACTCTTCCGAAGTTCTGAAGCATTTGCTGGGTGACTCGATTACCCTAAACCGGCAAAGGAGCTCGGAGATGCACAGAAAGTCCTTGGTCTGTTTTGGGAACCATAAACTGAAATTTTTAAATATTTTTTTCAAATTTACACGAATGAAAAGAAACGTCTTTTCTGAAGAAGCAATGCCAACCAAACCCTTTGGGATTCTTACTCTGTTTCACCATAGGCATAAAAATTCTGCTACAAGAAATTTGGCGCACAGGAATAAGATGGGACGACGTCTTACCAGTACCTCAGCTTGTATTTGGGAAAAGTGGAAGGGCTTGCTTTCCCAAGCCGCAACAGTTCAGGTCGCACGACATTACACGCCATAACTCCATATAGCAGTCTTCATCGAACTACACACCTTTGTGGATGCCAGCGAGTTCGGATATGGAGCCTACGATAGGGGAATGACATCACTCTATCGTTGGTCGCAGCAAAAAGAAAAGTGGCACCTCTTAAGCCACTTTCCATACCCCGAATAGAACTACACGCCGCTTTGACTGGCACGCGCTTATCTCAGAAAGTCCGTGACACACGTAACATAATGGCTGATGAAAACATATATTGGACGGACTCAAGGATCCGCGAAATTTTTACGCCTTTGTAATGCACCGTGTTGGACAAATCATGGAGACTACGAATGCCAGTCATTGGCATTGGGTTCCAACGAAGCTGTATTTAACAAATATGGCCACGAAATTCATTTCCAAGCCCAACCCTGAAGAATGGATAAATGGGCCACACTTTCTCCGACAGTCAAGGGACCAAGGTCCTAAACAACCCGATGTATGCACCTTTCCAAATGCTGACTGTGACGAGATCCAAGGAACTGTATTGGTAATACGAAGGACCAGCGTAAAAGCGATACACTTAAACGTTGAGTGTTTTTCGTAATAGTTTTCAGTAACTGTCATTTGTCCCTGCCTGAGGATACTTAGTTCTGACTCGAGAATATGTATTGGTCGTTTATCGCTATATATACAGTCCAATCTAGATAAGATTGCTTGAAAGTTTAAAAATGTGCCATTATTGGTAAGAGCATCATGGGCAGCTCTCATAATATTATTTCGTAAAATTGTTAAGGCGATAAAATATTGTTCACTTTGAATTTTATAAAGACTGATTACAGTTTCTGCAGCTTCCTTCCAGCCTACATATTGTGTTGGTTCCCTGGTGAATTTTGGTAAAGATTTTACCACTTCAAGTGTTGTATCGCATTTAATAATTGGGTCGATTGGTTGTATTTTATAATCCTCCACAGTTTTTGCATCTGTGACTAACCTTTCTTCTAAACCTTCTATTTTCCTGCTCACTTCATTCAATTAAAGATTTATTAATATTTTTATTAAATCCACTGTTAAACCGCCTGTGCTGAACTTCCGGTTGCCATTGTTAAATTTAATTCACCATAGCTATTTATTAAGTCTTCAAGATTGTTTCTTAATATTATTTATTAAATCGCGAATCTATCTTACTGTTTTTATTAAAGTTTAAATCTTATATAATTTTTCTCAATACACTGATCTTAAATTATAATCTTAAATTTTTAATTATTGTTAATTAATTCCTCACGAGACTGTTCCGATGGGGTCTTCCTGTTGTGAGGTTGTGGGTTGATCTTCTTTCCTGGATTCAGCGAAGATTGATGGCTAGAGAATGCCCTTTCTTCCTGCTATAGCTTTTCTTGTTTCAGCGTGTTGAGTTTTCGTTGTTTGTAGTTCTTGTTTTTTAAAATTTTTTTGTTAAATGCGTTTCTGGTTTTTTAATAATTTTTTTGAGTTTTCTTTTAAATTTATTTTATTTTGTGCCTTGTTTTACTTATTTTGTGTTCTTGTATTTTTTTGTTTAATATTCACCTTTATTTTCATTTATTAATTTCCATGTAAATGCTGTTAACGACTGAGACTTTGTTGAGTCTTTTGGAGGATTTTTTAATTTGTCCACTAAAAATTAGTTATTTTTCATTAAACAATTTTTGCATCTTTTTTTTGACGCGGCCCCACGTTGGTCGCCAGTTAAAATTTTTTTTTTTTTTTTATTTGTAATAGTCGGGTGTTAAACGTTTATTCTTAATACTCTATACAAGACAGTTTTAAATACTTGTGAACCGATCGCGGTCTCGATCAAAATATGACTGACTCTTCATTTCTTAATCTGATCGAATGATCCTCGGCCATGAGCTTTTCCTTTTTAGCTTTAGAACTTCAATTTATGTCTAGATTTAAAGCTTAACAAGAAACTGTTGCATCTCATTGTGAAATTAAATTATGATGACCGATGTTATTTGGTCGGAAATTTTAACTCAAAAGGCGCAGTTGATTAAGCATCAAACGAAAGCTGATGTTTACTTTAATTTTGATTTGTTTAACTTAGCTGGGGAACCAAGATCGGACCTCAAAGCCAAAGGCAAAGACAAATTAAATTGCAGAGTTTGAAAATATTGCTTATAATAGCCATAAGCGGCTTAGTTTCACAGGTTGGAAAGCTTGCACACGATCTTCAGGTACTGCCGAAAATAGTGACATATATATTGTATTTATTATAAATAATCTTCTAAAATTGCAATATAACTTAAAATAAATGCACTAGTCACAAGAGGTAAACTTTTTGGTTAAACAAGAACTAATTTTAATATTTTGAATAGAATTTACAGTGACTTACATTATATTTTGTTTATTATTATGGATTATTGATATATAGGGATACATAAACACTCACATTTTAGAAAGGAGTTACTTGGTCCACAGAAGAAAAATAGTATATATAGCACATCATGATATTATTGAAGGGTTGCTCGATTTGTCTTTATCCCAAGTAAACCGTGTTCGAAATTCACTAAATCGCTTAATAGTTCTGTGCTTTCTAATAAATCCTGAAAACGTGTTTCTGTCCAGAATAGGACCACTTAGACAACCTGAAGATCAATTTTATTCTACAATCGATGTAACAATCGATACGGGTTCCGTAATAGAAGAAAAATAAGAAAAGTTTACGAAGTGTTTGTTTCGCAAGCCAGACTTTCTGAGGCAAAAT
Source organism: Drosophila gunungcola (assembly GCF_025200985.1). Taxonomy (NCBI): domain Eukaryota; kingdom Metazoa; phylum Arthropoda; class Insecta; order Diptera; family Drosophilidae; genus Drosophila; species Drosophila gunungcola. The sequence goes on from NW_026453210.1 coordinate 515,850, forward strand.
AATATTATTTCTGACCTTCAATTAATCCAATCTATACTAAAAAAATACAATGGCTGATGCCCTTAGCATTTTTTATTTTGTGTTTAGCAAAAATCTGACTCACCTTAGAAACGTAAAGTCCACTGAACCTGTTTTTTCTAGGTTATTAAGAGCTCGGTCAAGATACACCGTGCTTAATGCTTAGTGTTTTTAAAATTATCCGTTGTAGGGTCTAGTTCTCCCAGGACCCTAAGCAGTTTTATAACATGATTAACACTAAGCGTAATCCTAAATCTAATCCTTCCTCGCCATCTTTTGAAAACACGACTACAATTACATACCAAGCAATAGCAAATTTATTTGGATTTTTTTTCGAACAAGCTAATGTACCTCATCTCATTCGACGCAGCCTAATTCTTACACCATTTCCAAGTCAAACCTAGTTTTCTGTCACACTTTAAACGAAAGTTCTCTGCTATTAGATCTTCAGTGCGTTAAGTCTGTTTATTTTCCAGGGTCAATGGAATTCCTGGCTGCATGCTTTTATATTGTGCGGAAGCTCTGAGCTAAATTTTTTTAGTTGCCCACCATATCACATGAAACCTTCCAACTTCCACATATTTCGAAAGAAAGGTGTATATCTTAGTTGTTGGCTATTTCAAAGCTTTTTGAAAATATTGTCTTCCCACCTTTGTAAATCAGTGTTTTCTCCGCGTCTTCACGGATTTATGCAAAGGAGATCAATCACAACTAGTCTTATAGAGTTCACTTTATTACTTTAAAAATAATTTTTAAACAGACGTCCGACGTTCTTTACACTGACTTTAGTAAAGCATTTGGTCTGTATCAAAAACTTTATTTTTTCTTGATACAATATCTGCTGGGTTCTGTTTAGTTAAAACATATCGCCATGTAGCTTCACTCTTTAATCACCGCTACCCTATTCGAAACGAATGTCCACAAAGAAGATGGACACGATCATTTCCAATAACCTTTGTTAGGGTCTTGACATAGATTTGGGAGAAGTTGAGAAAACATAACTCAAGCCTAAGGGAGTGCTTAATTGTTGCGCTAATTCGGGAATTGAAGTCAACAACGATCAAGTTCATTCCTTTGCAGTTTTGCTACGAATAAAGATTTAAGCAACATAAGCTCCCATTGGAGATCGGTATACACAAACCGCAGAAAATATATCTTATCCAATTGAGAATGTTTAAATTTTAATAAATTGTTTCAGAATGCATCGGAATCAAATCCTCCACGTCTTACTTATAAAGCCAAAGTTCCAGCAATAGGATCTTTCCTTTAATTATTGTAGGACTTGTTAAACTTTCAAGTCACTGGTAGTATGTTCCGTTTTGTGTATCGAAGACCCATGACAGCAGTGTCAGTTTAAAACTTGAAGGCAATTGATATTGATGTTAAATAACCACTTTTGAAGTTAAAATCTTTCAGTTTGAAGAATATGAGACAATCCAGACCTAATGCCATTTAGCTCCTCTACGCTGGCAGCGCCAGTCAAAATATCATTGACGTAAGAGTCGGATCCAATAACTTAACTCTAGGAAATGAAAGTTGCACAGACTCACACAAACCACATAAGTGGTTTAAGATTTATCAACTTTGTAAAATGCCATCTTTTGACGCGACGGTAATATTATTAAAATAATCGACCCAATAATAATTTTTGCTTTATGATGACGTCATACGAGGTCCTGCAGAGTATGCAATATTACATGTTTTGTGAACGTATTTTAATTTTCCTATGAAAAGGTATAAGATAGCACACTTTTAGACTACATTAGTCTTTAAAACTGCCTCTTCTTTCAATTAAGTCTATACTTAAAACCGCAAACTAAAGCAAAGGAGTTGTAAACAGTTAAAATTAAAAAAAAAAATCGTTTTTTTTTTTCAATTTATTTTCTCAATGTACTTATATTTAAGAATACACACAGAAAATTTAACTTCGGTCCGGTGAATATTTTCGAAATTACACACAAAAGCAAAGTCTTCATATCTTCTTATTTGATTTTTCACTTTTTATTAAATATTTCATAAAATTGCGTCTTTAAAAAAATGCCAAAAGTCCATGGAATCAAATTTTTTGAAATGTTGGCATAAATTAGCTATATGTAAGTAAAGACAAGACTATATTTCGTTAGAATTTATAATCTTTATTTATTGGAATTACTCCCGTTCGTTGATTGACATTAATTAGAAATCCGTTTGGATAACTATAGTTTTATTTATGGAATTATTCCCGTTTATTGTTATTAAATTTATCCGGGAATCCGTTTGGATTTCTTTCGAGTCTGTTAAGAACTAACTAATGCTACTTAAATGTACTCCAAGAAAGCCAGGCAGAAGGCCCGACGTCGGCAGCGACGTGCAGAATGGACGGCAGCGCTATGGGCAGAGTGCTAACATGCTGCATAGCCTGCTGCATTACTTTTCCGCCTTGGTCAGCGGGAAACACGCATTTCTTTTACTTTTGTGTTTTTGTGTGTATAATTTTTGATACCAGTGTCAAATTGACTGAGGTATTTATTTATTTTTCTTTTTTTTGCGCAATAGTTTACATAATTGCTTCTTATTCTTATTATAAATAAAGTAAGAAGATTGCCAGCTTCCAACTACATCAAAAGATATATTTATCTTCTGCTGGGTCTGCGATACAATCTTGTATGCTAAATGTGCAGGATTTGTTGGTAGAGTTAGGGATAACTTTGACCTGCGGTCTTGGCTAAAGTGGTCATGTGAGTCCTGCAGGGTAATGGAACTTGAGATGATTGGCTTTATGAGGTTCAATCAACAATTAGTAGTAAAAAACTGCTAAGTGAGTAACGTAACGTAAAAAACCGAGTCAACTAGAACGGACGCTTCTTTAAATTCAGTGTCGGAAAAGGATTTATCTGCTGTTAACTCCAGTCTTGCATCGTAGATAATTCAGCCTGATTACCCCAATTAACATAATTTGTCTGATATTAAATTTGTTCTAAGTATTTCTTCTTTCTGATTTTGGGTGATTTTAATCTCTCAGATATATCTTGGTCCTCTCCTACTGATCTAGAATTGACCCTCTAGTTGTCCCAGAGGACCATTTCAACCTCTATTTTTTTCTTAAAAACTATAATTGCAACATATTTGCACCGTACTTAGTTTTAGTTTTTTTTTATAAATGTGTCTTCATTATGTTATTAATATTACAGTGCTTAAATGTAAGGGTGTCTAAAAAGTATCGCGGTATTTTCGCTAGGTGTCGTTGCAAGCGCTTAGTTCTATTTGTATTCATCGCAACGGGTCATTCTCCAGCTTGTTTTTTTTTTTGGCTGTTTGGTTCAGTGAGTTGTAGAGTCGCAAACATGGAGCAAAATAATATTTTACAGTTCTACTACGTCAAAAGCAAAAATGCATCTAAAGCCGCCAATAAAATTTGTGCAGTTTATGGACCCGATACAGTTTCCATTTGCACCGCACAACGATAGTTTCAACGTTTTCGTTCTTGTGTAAAGGTGATCGAGGATGGTCCACGCTCCGGAAGGCCCGTCGTCGAAAATTGCGACAAAATTTCTGGATTGGTCGAGAGAGACCGGCATAGTAGCAGCCGAGCATCGGCCAAGAGTTGGGCATGAGGCATCAAACCTTTATAAACAATTTGAAGAAGCTTGGATTCAGAAAGAAGATCGATATGTGGGTGCCACTCGAATTTACGCAGAATATTTGCTGTATTGACCCGTTTCTGAAGCGGATGGTAACTGGCAATGAAAATTGGGTCACTTACTATAACGTGAAGCGCAAACGGTCGTGGTCGTAGCGCGGTGAAGCGGCCCAGACAATGGTCAAGCCCGGATTGACGGCCAGGAAGATTCTGCTGTGTGGCCGGTGGGACTGGGAGGGAACCATCCACTATGAGCTGCTCCCCTATGGCCACACGCTCAATTCGGACCATTACTGCCAGGCCATACACATCTTTGGTGAGTTCCGGGAACTCGGTTGGGAAATTCCTTTGCATGCACCAAGGGACTACCACCAGTTTCTATCCATGGCGAAAGAGCTAGGTAGTCGGAAGTTGGCCACAAAAGAGACCTATAAAAGGGGCATTATGAATTTGCCCCATCGTTGGTAACTAGTCGTTGAACAAAACGGCGACTTTTTGACTTAAATCGCTTGATTGCTACCAATTTTATGAATAATTGAAAATTCAATAAAAATACCGCAGGACTTTTTTGACACTCTTATATATATAAAGTGATCTGAACAATAAAATATGGTAGAAAACATAGAATATTGGAGCCGTATCCCATATATAACAACCTCTCCCCTCACCCCCCATTATAACCTCCGTAAAAAAGAATCCACGGAAATTGTTTCGTCGTTGGATGATCCTCAACCGCCATCTTTGGGAAGTCCTTTACACCCACTTTTCTCTAACTAGACACATTTTTATTTTGTAGTATGCTCATATATTGGGTACACACTGTACCGCTTATATCACTATAACATTGTAGCATTTGTTTATGTCCGAATATTCCCAGCACTTCAAGTGCAAAGCAATTCGACCCACACAACAATGTTATGCACATCCTAAATGCTGAGTCGGCATGTCTGCATGCGCGGCCGACCATTCGGTTACCATGTGAGCATAACACTCTCCCTCTCATGCGCGGCCGCTGCTTGCGCCGCCTAAATACACTTACGTATACATTAACATATATATTGAGATACATAAGCGTTGGCCGCGGCGCTGCTCGTGCAGCTATATGAATTGTAAGCCAAGCCAACATTAGTCTTAAGTGAGCATTCGAGAAATGAGTCCCGATCTAAACGGACGATATAATAAAGAACAATATATCTTATAACATTACAGTACATTCTTTTCTTGTGGTTATAAAACAAAGTCTAACATACATACACCCAACATTACATGGCGACCGTGACATGTGCGCGAGAAGGAAGTGATACTGTTTAATTTTTGTCTCTGCGCGTTGTGTAATTTTCGTTATAAATGCGTAAATCGGCGAATTTGGCTAATTGAGCCAGTGCTTAACAAGTGTGGCCGTCCAATGTGGACGATGCAAGCCGATCCCTAATCCTCGGCTGTCCAAAGTTAGGCTCTTCAGAGCCGCCCTCGAAAATCGTAAATCGAAATCTCCAGCCAGATAAAAAAATAAAAAACAGTAATTAGTCTGTGCGATGACCAGCACCGGCGCCGCCTGAGTCCAAAAGGCCTGGACTACAAAAAAAAAAAAAAAACACAACAACAAACAACAAAATCAACAAAATAAAAAAAAAAAAAGGAAATTGACCAGGACATGTGTGGAAGGAATGGCAAATCCTTCTGCACCAACGATGGAAACTGAAGTGTGGTAGGCATACCGCCGACTACACCAACGAAGAAAACTTAACCAGTTTCATTGATGCATTGCATATTATAGAGTCAATAAAAGGCGAACACGAAAGTCTAGCCGTCTCTATAATAAAGACAAAACTAAAGGGCGTAGCAAGAAATCTAATTGGAAACGAAACAACGGTAGGTGAAGTAATTGCCAAGTTAAAAAGCAACGTCAAAGGCGAAACTGTAGAGGTATTGTCAGCAAAGCTAATGAACCTACAGCAACGAAATAAAACTGCTAATCAATATACATCAGAAATTGAGCAGATGACGAAGGCTTTAGAAAGTGCATACATAACAGACGGCTTAACACTAGAACTAGCAAGAAGTTATTCCACACAGCACGCAGTAAAAGCAATGACTAAAAACTGCACAATTGATAAGGTAAAACTTATCATGCAAGCCGGCAACTTCAACACAATGAACGAAGCAGTTTCAAAATTCGTAAACAGTTGCACAGAAGCAACTGGACAACCAAATTCGGTCCTCTACTACAACAATTATACAAGCGCGGCGGAAACCGCGGACGTGGAAGTTATAGAGGAAATTTTCGTGGTCGTGGTAACAATTATGGTTACTACAACAATATCAACCAAAACAATGGTCGCGGCAACTACAGAGGAAACTCAAGGGGCCGTGGCAACTCGAACGGAGGCTACAATAACAACAATACAGGCAATGTAAGAGTAGCCAATGAAACCTCGGGAAACTCCGAAACCCCTTTAAATGTTCAACAGTAGAAAAAGTAACGGTCCATACTATTAATCTCAGTCAGAATATATTCGTCTCATTCACCCATGTGACTACTGGAAAAGAACTTGTCTTTTTGGTAGACACAGGTGCCGAAATCTCTATAGTAAAAGAAAATTCAGATATATTTCAAAACGTACAAAATAATAAAATAATAGATATACGGGGAATAAGCCAGGAAATTACAAAATCCAAAGGCTTAACATCAATTGAAATACAGACTACCAAGTACATAATTCCACACGATTTTCATATCGTAGACTTACACTTAGACGTCCCTTGTGATGGCATTTTAGGAATTGATTTTATTAAAAAATACAACTGTCAATTAGATTTTCAGCCATCTGAAGATTGGCTTATAATAAGACCAAACAATTTAAAATTTCCAATTTATGTTCCAATAGAATACAGTTCTGGCAATAACTCAATTCTTCTGCCAGCAAGATCACAAGTCATTAGAAAAATAAAATTAAATTCAAAAGAAGACAGTGTATTAATTCCAACTCAAGAAATTGAGCAAGGAATTTATATAGCAAGTACAATAGCTACAACACAAAATGCCTTCATAAGCCTACTGAATACAACAAGCGAAGATAAAGTGGTCAGTGCAAACAATTTAAAATTCGAATCACTATTGAACTATGAAGTAGTTGAAGGAAACAAAGAAAATAGAGAAAAGTCTGTATTATCCCAATTGTCAAAAAATGTTCCCCCACAATTCAAATCCCAACTCACAAATTTATGTAAAAAATATAATGACATATTCGGATTAGAATCCGAACCAATTAGCACAAATAATTTCTACAAACAAAAACTGAGATTGAAAGATGATGAACCCGTTTACATAAAAAACTATAGAAGCCCACATGGTCAGGTGAACGAAATTCAAAAGCAAGTCGGAAAACTAATCACCGACGGGATAGTCGAACCATCAGTATCGGAATACAATAGCCCATTATTGCTTGTCCCTAAAAAATCAGCTCCAGGTTCCGAAGAAAAAAAGTGGCGATTAGTAATTGACTATCGTCAGATTAATAAAAAATTATTGTCCGATAAATTTCCACTCCCTAGAATTGATGATATTTTAGACCAACTAGGTCGAGCAAAATACTTTTCATGTCTTGATTTAATGTCAGGATTTCATCAAATAGAACTTGAAAAAAGCTCAAGGGACATAACTTCCTTTTCAACGAGCAATGGCTCGTATCGATTCACACGATTACCTTTTGGCTTAAAAATAGCGCCAAATTCATTTCAGAGAATGATGACTATTGCATTCTCTGGACTTGAACCTTCACAAGCATTCCTTTATATGGATGACTTAATAGTTATAGGTTGTTCCGAAAAACATATGCTTAAAAACTTAACAGACGTTTTTGAGAAATGTAGGAAATACAACCTAAAGTTACATCCACAAAAATGTTCATTCTTTATGCATGAGGTGACTTTTCTAGGTCATAAGTGCACAGATAAAGGAATACTTCCAGATGACAAGAAATATGACGTCATACTGAATTATCCAGTCCCGCACGATGCAGACAGCGCAAGACGTTTTGTAGCATTCTGCAATTACTACAGAAGATTCATAAAAAATTTCGCCGATTATTCACGGCACATAACACGATTATGTAAAAAGAATGTTCCTTTTGAATGGACATCTGAATGCCAAAACGCATTCGAATATTTAAAAACAAAACTTATGGAACCTACTTTGCTACAATATCCAGATTTTAGTAAAGAATTTTGTATAATTACTGATGCAAGTAAGCAAGCATGTGGAGCGGTTTTAACTCAAAACCATAACGGACTCCAACTCCCCATTGCATATGCATCAAGAGCTTTTACCAAGGGAGAAAGTAATAAGTGTACTACCGAGCAGGAACTAGCTGCAATACATTGGGCAATATTACATTTTCGACCATACATTTATGGCAAACATTTCATTATCAAAACCGATCACAGACCGTTAACATACTTGTTCTCAATGACTAACCCAAGTTCCAAACTGACACGTATGAGGCTAGAATTAGAAGAATATAACTTCACAGTTGAATATTTAAAGGGAAAAGACAATTACGTAGCTGATGCGTTATCAAGAATAACCATCAAAGAACTACAAAGTATAACCGGAAATATACATAAAGTCACTACAAGAAATCAAAGTAGACAGAAATCCTGCGCAGGAGAAAAAGAAATAGACTTGCCTAGGCAATCTATAGAAAAAGCTTCAAAGCCCAACGTATACGGAGTCATAAACAATGACGAAGTACGTAAAGTAGTGACCTTGCATGTAAAAAATATGCTATGTTTATTTAAACATGGAAAAAAAGTTACTGCAAGATATGATGTTAGCGATTTATATACCAATGGAGCCCTTGACTTAGGTCAGTTTTTCCAAAGGCTTGAGAAGCAAGCCGGTATACATCAAATCAGCCAACTCAAAGTGGCACCGTGGGAAAATATCTTTGAATACGTTTCAATAGATAATTTCAAGGAAATGGGCAATAAAACATTAAAATCATTGAGAGTAGCGCTACTCAACCCGGTGACCCTAATAAATTCTGAAAAAGAAAAAGAAGCAATTATGTCTACATACCATGATGAACCAATTCAAGGAGGTCATACTGGCATTTCTAAAACCTTGGCCAAGGTCAAAAGACATTACTTTTGGAAAGGAATGACTCGATATATTACAGAGTACGTACGAAAATGTCTAAAATGTCAAAAAGCGAAAATAATCACGCATACGAAGACCCCATTAACAATTACGGAAACACCGCAAACAGCTTTTGACAGGGTAATCGTGGACACGATCGGTCCACTACCTAAGTCTGAACAAGGGAATGAATACGCAGTTACTTTAATCTGCGATTTAACAAAATACCTTGTAGCAATACCAATTCAAAATAAAAGTGCAAAAACAATAGCAAAAGCTATATTCGAAGATTTTATTCTGAAGTACGGTCCAATGAAGACGTTCATTACGGACATGGGAACGGAATATAAAAATTCAATAATTGAAGATTTATGTAAAAATTTAAATATCAAAAACATAAATTATACTGCACACCATCACCAGACTGTCGGAACAGTGGAGCGAAGCCACAGAACACTTAACGAGTTCATACGCTCATACATCTCAGTTGATAAAACAGATTGGGATGTATGGCTACAATACTTCGTATACTGCTTTAACACAACACCCTCTATGGCACACAATTATTGTCCATATGAACTAGTTTTTGGGAAAACTCCAAACCTATCAAAACATTTCAATAGCATAGATAGAATAGAACCATTATATAATATAGAAGATTATGCTAAGGAATCTAACTTTAGATTAGAACAGGCATATAAAAGAGCCAGAATAATGCTAGAAACTAATAAACAAAAACAAAAAGATAGATACGACAAAAATAGTTTAGACTTTGAATTAAAAATAGGAGACCAGGTTTTATTAAAAAATGAAACTGGCCATAAGCTAGACTTTAAATATTCAGGACCATATATAGTAAAGAAGATAGAATCCAATAATAATATAACTATTTTAAATGCGAAAAATAAAACACAGACAGTTCATAAAGATAGATTAAAAATTTTTATAGAATAGATTTTGTAGGATGGCCATTCATAAAAAAAAAAAGAAATAAAATAACAAAAATTTTCTCTTCAAAAAAAAAAAAAAAACAAAAAAAAAAACAAAAAAAAAATTTTATTACCTTACTATAATAAAAATATAGGAATACAAATATACAATACATTTTATAATAAATAATAAGAAATAGTCGCATAAATTTTCAAAGTTTCAACTCCACTAAGTTTTCCAATATTTACTATATTAAACAAAAAAAAATATAATAATAATAACAAAAAAAAAAAAAAGATTTTTATTAATTTGCTAATTTTTATAAACATATATATATATATATACCTAACACAATAACTAACAAAATAACTCCATAGATTACGTTATTTTTCAAAAGGAGGGAGATGTAGTATGCTCATATATTGGGTACACACTGTACCGCTTATATCACTATAACATTGTAGCATTTGTTTATGTCCGAATATTCCCAGCACTTCAAGTGCAAAGCAATTCGACCCACACAACAATGTTATGCACATCCTAAATGCTGAGTCGGCATGTCTGCATGCGCGGCCGACCATTCGGTTACCATGTGAGCATAACACTCTCCCTCTCATGCGCGGCCGCTGCTTGCGCCGCCTAAATACACTTACGTATACATTAACATATATATTGAGATACATAAGCGTTGGCCGCGGCGCTGCTCGTGCAGCTATATGAATTGTAAGCCAAGCCAACATTAGTCTTAAGTGAGCATTCGAGAAATGAGTCCCGATCTAAACGGACGATATAATAAAGAACAATATATCTTATAACATTACAGTACATTCTTTTCTTGTGGTTATAAAACAAAGTCTAACATACATACACCCAACATTACAATTTCCAATTTCTACGAAATGTGCAAGAAGTATTTAAGCGAAAAAAGCGTTTTTATGAACCCAGTAAAGATAAACCAAATTCGAAAAATTGTATCTACGCATCTTTGCCTATGCACTTCTGTAAATTAGTAATTTCGGTTGGTTTCGCTAAACATACACAGCATTTAGTTGACAATGATACCCTTGGGGCAAACTTTTCCATCACCCATATTAAGGTGCAACTATGTTCATAAATACAACTAGTTTACAGCCGAAATACCCCCAAGCCAAAAGTACAAATTTCTGGTAGAGTACGACTTCTGGATCACTAAAAATTTTTTCTTTGGGACTGTTTTTTTAAAGATTTTAGAAAGTTTTTGTCAGCTGTCTTTTCAAGCTATATTTTATATCTCGATTTGTGGCCAATCGATCTTGGTGCATTTTACAAAATTTTACTAACAATAGATCAATATTTAACATTTTCATAACAATCTTAGCCAGCTTAGCTTTCAAAGGACTGTTAGATGTAGGCAGTGGTGGCAGCTGTCGGATATAAAAAGAAGCTGTGTTTAATATTCAAAAAGCTAAAAAGACCTTAGCTGTGCAGGTATTTGTTAACCCATCAAATAGCAAGGCAAATATAAAATCGTTATTTTTTTTTTAAGCATTTGGTTGTTTTTTATTAGGGTAAGAAGAAAATATCAGCAGCTATTTCTAAAAAAACATGTTATAAACATCTATAGTTCGAGAAACAAATATCAACTTTAATAGGCAAAAACAAAGCCAACCGTTTTTTTCAAAATAAATAAAACGTACAACATTTTATATAATAAACACTATATCAACGGTGCATTCGACTTTTTTTCATTTAAAATGGTTTAATTTGTGAGTTGTAGTTTTAGCAACTTGTAGCAAATTTTGTACCTTTCTCATATGTACATTTTTTACTGAAAGAAAGAAAACTTGTATGAAAAAAAAAATAACTTATACATTGTCCTGAAATTCCCTTTTCATGATATTGTCTCCACACTCTTGAGTGCTTTTGCTAAATCGTAACTTTACGAATATACAAAATATATACTTGTTTAGCTTTATTTTTATCGGGATAAGCTTCTTTTTTATTCGACAACGCTCTTTACAGTTTACAGGTCATAAGCATACTAAGATGTTGTTTAAAAATTGTGCTTAACGACCGAAAAAAACTTTAAACATCCAAACATATCGAATTTCCAATGAATTTCTGGTATGATTAGCTTGTCCGATTATGTCGGATACCAACAATAAGTTAGAATTTATATGGATTTTTATTTGGTTTTTTTTGGATTTTGTGTTTGTCGAGCTCTTGCAGACAAATGACTTATCCAATCCAATTACTCAGTTTCACAATGTTAAAGATTGATATGGTAGTAATATTTTGTAAAATGCATTTAGATCAGATGGCCATAACTCGAGATTTCAAATAATACTTGAAAAGACAGCTGAAATAAAACAAGAAAAAATCTTAAAAATAACTGTCCCAAAGACATTTTTTTTAGTGGTATTCTACTAGAAACTTTTATTTTTGGCTTGGGGGTATTGTGTATTGTGTATCTCCTCCCAAAAACACTTCGCACAATTTAACCAGTGGTAATAGTCTCTTATAAATCTTTAATAAACACGAAATATGTGCTATTATGAAATCAAGGCACAGTTTAATGAATTGATGTTTTAAAATTTATCTATGAACTTTTTAAAGAGCGGAATATCTTGGCTACTAGTTATTTGCTTTATCTTCGAAAATAGCACAAGCTCCGTTGAAACGACCAGTATTTGAAGCAGTTGGATTGTTTTGAAATTCAGTTTAAGATGATCCTGCCCTTGATTTTCTAGGCTTAGTTAGAATTCGCTGACTCGACGATTTGTTAATAGGAAAATCAACCCTGCTCATATCAAGCCATTCTTCTACCGCCTGAAGAATGTATACGGAATCTCTTATACTTAACTTTCATCTTCTTTCTCCGTCAATTGGTTGTCTACACCAGCTAAACATCCCGTTCGACCTTGTTCTCTTTGTTTACTAAAAAAAAAAGTTTGTCTTTCTCCATATTTATTACCTTATCATGGTCTATTTTAAATTTTTTTCTTGGTTTCCAAACATGAGATAATTTAACAAGTTTCTTGACGCAGTTAGGCAATGCCTTTGTGCGAATTTTATCTTTTTTCCTAAATATTAAACACTCCCTAGTCACAAGATTTGCACTTTCACTGAGTGTCAACTTGACTTGCCGAAATAACAAAAGTGTAAAAAGTATTCCTATGGAAGCTATAAGATATAGACGTCCGACCGGTAAACGCTTTTACCCTGATCAAGGTATGCGTAAATAAATAAGACTTGGAAAAATTGAAGTCAATAGCTCATACACTGCGCGTAATATCCTGAAAAACATCACATTTGGACCGATTTCACCCTATTATTCCTATAAGAGCTATAGGATATAGACGTCTTATCGGTACGCCCTTTTACCCTGATCAAGGTATGCATAAAAAATAAGATTTGATTTTTCCAATGGAAGCTATAGGATATAGACGTCCAATCGGGATGCTTTTCAAACGAGTGTGCTTTTCAGATCGCTAGCTTTTAAACTGAGGTCGCAAACGGTATTGAAACAGACAGACGGTCAGAAGGACACACGGACAGACGGACATGTCTATATCGAAAACGTCTCCTTCACTGCGTTACAAACTTCTGACGGAAATTATAATACACTCTGCAGGGGTGTAAAAATGACCTATTTGTTTAAAATTTTGTTTTGTTTGAGAAATTAGAAATTAGGCAGTGCAGCTACACACTTAAAAATATTAAATGTAGTTATCATGATCTTAAATTCTTTTCCCTTTAATTTTTAGAAAAAGGAAATGTAAAAGAACTATAGTGCTGCAAAGCTTTTTCGTTCCTTTGTGCAATAGTTTTATGAGTTCTGGGGACTTAATTAAAATCGGTTGGAAAATGGTAGCTAACTCAAAATAAGAGGCAAAAAAAACATTTTGCTTACGAGCTTAAGTATTATAGTTTTTTTGTTGGCTTAGACTGATTTTAACATTAAATTCAAATCTTAATACATAAACAAAACATTCGACCGCATATGCTTTTATAACCATTTTTGATATAACTGATTTTAATGAATTCTTTTCAACTTGGCGACTTGAGTTATTCTTACTTATTTTTTAACAACTAGAAATAATACATAGATATAATACATTAAACAGTTTTCTTTCGAAAAAGTCGAAGAAAAAAAAACAAAAAACTGCTACCTTTAAAAAAATTGTACAAAAATTTAAAATTTCTTTCGCAGTTTTAATATAACTATTTTCCACTCTGCTTAAGGTCGAGCAGAGCTTGTATTTGGGCACTAAAACTCCATGAAAAATCGCTTTGTAGTTGATTTAATAAAAAATATTTTGGCATTACTATTTGCTTGACTAAAATAGATATACTTATTTTGATCAGCTCTAGCACAACCATGTACTTTATACAACGCAATAACTACATACAAAATAGCCATTTATTTGACTTTCAATTGTGACAGGCTTAAGCACAGTTTGTGAATCAACATTGTGTATTATATATGTAAGGGAACCCCATCCTAGACTGCTAAATAAATACAAGGAAAACTTTTTATACTTTTGTTAAGAAATTCCATACAAAAATTTGTTTTTGTTAAAACATAATTTAAAAAATTTATTATACAAAATTATAAGAGCACTAGGTTTTTTATTTTGATTTAAACACATACAGCTAATACATATGCTCAATTTTGTATAAAAAACAGGAACCGATTAAAATTATGTTAGGTCACTAGAAATCATCTGAATTTTTAAGTCAATGAAAAATTATTTACCGCAAAATCACACTTTCGAGAAAAATGCGTTTACATTTTAAAAAGCTTTGAAAACCATAAAATTTGACACTTCAAATTGTTGGAGAACAATCTTTAAGGTGTATACTCGATACGGGGTGTGAGTATGTTTGTTTGAATTACATTGTTAAAGAAGACACTTTAAAGTTTTTAAATAATATTAAATGCATTTTTTAACAAACAAATTAAAAGTGTAAGTTTATTATTTTTTAAACAGCTGAAATACCAAAACATAAGTGATTAATTGACTAATTTTGGTCATTAAATAAAAATGTTTCATATTAAATTTCAATGAGGCTTGTAATCGTAAGGCACTAGTCTGTTTCAGGTCCTATGGTAGCTTGGGGATCCCAATACAAGGTAATGGAACAAGAATGCAAACGTCGTGACGTACTAATAAGTTTTATTTTGAAGAAAATAAATAATACACAAAAAATACACTTTACAAAAGTTTAGGTATTCAATATTCGACTTAAACATTGAAAGGAAAACACAAACTTTTGGATTTATTAACGTCTAAACTTTTATATTTGGTAATTACGTTCATGTTAAAACCAGTTTAGCCTTCATAATTTTAGGAGAAAAGAGCAACAAAGCAACGTCGTGCGTGTAGAAATAAATCGCTTTAAAGTTTTGAACCCTATTAAAAAAAGTACATACCATCGTTAATTTTCCTCCATTAGACTTTAATTTAGACGAATTATGATAGCTTACATTCGTTAGAGACAAATAAAAATTAAAGACCCTGTTAAAATATGTGGCCAAATTTTGTATTAAGCTACCTCACATCTGTTTTGTGTTCCTTTTAATAATTTGATAGTTTAGAAATACGCTTTTAGTTTTATTAAAATCGGAAAACGATATCAAATAGCTGCCATAGGAATTATCGATTAATTAAGTTTTTAAACATATACGCAAGTAAATCATAATTTAAATGTGTTCAAGAACATTTAGCTTTAGCAATAGCTGCAAGGGTATACGAACTTCGGCTTGCCGAGGTTTGCTTCCTTTCTTGTTTTAAATTTTTTTTCTTGAAAGTTCTTTAATATTTAGTGATGTTTTGTTGTTTTGGGATTACGGTTAAAATTTGATTAAACATAATAACATTATTCCATTTTTTTTTAAATTCTTTTGGACATAGTAATGGTTTAATACAAAGTTTGGATTTATGCATTTAGGTTAAGTTTGGTTAGGGCGGCTGCCAGACGTGGTCTGGCACACTTAGTCCTAGATAGTTCCGTTGTGCTACCGTTTTTCCCCTTGACTTCTGTTGTCTCTTTTTATACCCGTTACTCGTAGATTAAAAGGGTATATTGTATTCATTGAATAAGACGTAAGAAAACTTGTCTATCCTTTATAGTAAGATGCAGACTATGTTCAATAACAATTTTGTATCAGCCATAAAAACTTCAGTCAACTTCAATTGTTGCGGAAGATGTTGCAGTGAAGGAGATATATCCGACGCTATTAAGTTTATATTTTCCTTATTGGCATCACTAAGAGAGTCGATTTATCCATGTCCGTCTGACCGCCTGTCCGTAAGCTGTCCGTCCATCCGTTTATACTAGCCTCTCAGTTTTAAAGCTATCTGCATGAAACTTTTTTAAAAGTTGTCCTTCTATGGTAGCTAGTAAACAAGTTGGAACGAACCGGATCGGACGATTATATCATATAGCTCTCATAGAAACAATCGGAAAAAATAATTAAAAAAATAGTAACTTTTTTGATTATACCCTTGCAGAGTGTATTATAATTTCAGTCAGAAGATTGCAACGCAGTGAAGGAGACATCTCCGACCCTATAAAGTATATATATTCTTGATCAGCATCACTAGGCGAGTTGATCTAGCCATGTCCGTCCGTTTCTACGCAAACTAGTCTCTCAGTTTTAAAGCTATCTGCATGAAACTTTCCCAAAAGTTGTCTTTCTATTGCAGGTAGTATATAAGTCGGAACGAGCCGGATCGGACGACTATAGCATATAGCTCCCATAGGACCAATCGGAAAAATAAATAAAAAAAAAATTAGAACTTTTCTGTTTATTAATTTATTTTTAGTTCTTCGAGATATAGTAATGGTTAAATATTTCAGAATTACGGTTTAGATTTCATCAAAATCGGACGACAATAGCATATAGCTCCCATAGGAACAATCATAAAAATAAATTTAAAAAATTATAACTTTGGTGTTTTTAAATTTTTCTATAAGTTCTTAAACATATAGTAATGGTTAAATATTTCAGAATTACGTTTTAAATTTCATCAAAATCGGACGACTATATCATATAGCTCCCATAGAAATAATAAAATTATATAAAATAACTATCTAATAATTGAGCTGCATATCATCATTGCTTCAATGTTTTTAGACATATACGCAAGTAAATCATAATTTTAATGTTTTTAAAAATATTTAATTCTTGCAATAGCTGCAATGGTATATAAACTTATTTTGTTAGTTCTTCGATATATAAAAATGTGTTTTATTTTAGAATTGCGGTTTAAATTTAATTAAACCTGACTTCCATTAAAACAAAAATATAAAATTTTTTTTTTATTTAAATTTTTTTTATCGTTTGGACATAAAAGCTGCCATAGAAGCGATCAAATAATTTTACGGGAAATGAAAATAACTTTACTGTTGATAAACATATATTTCGGAATATTGTTGTATTAAAGTATACTTAACGAATATTTTCCGAAGTTTGTTTTTTTCTTGTTAGTAAATATTTAAAGCAGAGGAGCCCGTTGTTCAAGTTCATCTTATGTTGTTCCATTGCTCATTGTTATAAAAGGACCAAAGCCCATTACAAAACATTTTCACATGAAGAAAAAAGATAACAGTCACTGAATTTTTCGAATTACGTTTTTTTTTATAGTATTTCGTATTCTGCCTATACGAAAGCGGTGCAGTTTTTTCTCCTTTCTGTATACCAGGTTTTTAAAGAACCCTCCAAATTATCTTGAAAAAATTCACGTTTATTAAAATTGATAAGAGCAGTGGAAAGCACTGCACTGTTAAACTGAAATAACAAAACTTAAAATTTGACGAAAAATCGAATATAGAACTTGGTCCATTAGTCGGATGTTCAAATAAAATTGTCTGTAACGCCACAAACCATAAAAAAAAAACTGAATGAAACACGTGGACAAAAACAACCCCTGAACCCTTTTCAAGTCAACAGGTTGATGCGTGAGACCAATAATGTTCCTTTTAAGCCTACTACTTCTCTTATGATGAAAATAAATGCCACATAGAAAACAGTTCGCACATATCTCTGTCAACATAAACTTAAAGCCTGCAACCCCAGTAAAACAACATCTACATTCGCAGACGATACCGCGGTCATTTGTCGGTCGCGATGCCCAACTCAAGCAACAGCACTTCTAGCAGATTAGGTCGTGGTATTGGAGCAGTGGGTGTCTGGCCGCATAAAAATAAATGAGGAAAAGTGCAAAAATATAACTTTCACACTCAACAGGAACGTGTCCTCCACTATTCCTATTCAACCGAACCCGCCTACAACGCAATGACCTTCCAGCTCAGCAATATTTATTAGAGCCCCTTAATCTTGCGTCAGTCATCTTGACTGTAGTATAGCTTTTTAATTTAAGATATAACACTTATTGCTAGTCTCCCTAATGAGACAATTCAATAAATAAAATGTAAATGTAAACAAAAAAATAAAATACCAAAAAACAAGAAAGAAAGCAAACTTCGCAAGCCGAAGTTGATATACAGGGTTGCCCATATTCGACGGACCCATGTTTTTTTTTTAAAATCAAAGAAAAAAATAAAAATTTGGCGGTTGGCAATCTTAATCGTTTAATTTGTTCCAAGTAGATTTGTTTACATCAATTTTTGAATATGATATATTTCAAATGGCCGCCTCTGGCGTTGATGGCGTATTGTGCCCTTTTTGCAGCATTTTCCATCGTTTTCGCCAACATTTCGGCCGGAATAGCGGCTATTTCTTCACGAATGTTGTCCTTGAGCTCTTCTAGGGTCCTTGGCTTGTTAACGTAAACCTTTGACTTCAAATTTTTGCTTATTACGGTCCCATTCAATGTGAAATGGGCTTCATCGGACATGATAATTTGTTCCAAAATTGATCGTCATCTTCGGCCATTTCGATGACTCTTTGGGCCCATTCCAATCGACGAGGCTTGTCCGTAAGCAACAATCTTTGCGTCAATTGAATTTTGTACGGGAACAAATGCAAATCAACGCGAATAATCCGTTGTAAAGTGGACCGAGCCATGTCCAACTGCTGAGAACGGCGTTTTTGGGATGTTCTTGGGGACCACTCAACACTGGCTCGTACGGCAGCGATATTCTCGTCCGATCGCCTTGGTCGACTTTTATTTGGCCTCTTCGGATTAGAAAGAGCCTCACCAGTCGTAAATTTTTCGTATAAACGCTTAATGGTGTTCTTAGAAGGCGCACCTTTCACATTTTTTAATTTTTTAAAAGCACGTTCAGTTTTCACAATTGATTTGTTCTGTTGAATGTAAATTTCAACTATTTCCATGGTAAAAATCTGCTTGGACTGACGCTTCAAACGCGGAATGTCATTAAGCGATCTGGCATCTCTGTCAAAAGTTATGGCGTCGTCAGATGGGTCCGTCGAATATGGGCAACCCTGTACCCTTGCAGCTATTGTAAGAATAAAACGTTTTTGAATACATTAAAATTATGATTTACTTGCGTATATGTCTAAAAACATTTAAGCTATGATTTGCAGCTCAATTATTAGATAGTTATTTTATATATTTTTACTATTTCTATGGGAGCTGTATGATATAGTCGTCCGATTTTGTTGTAATTTAAACCGTAATTCTAAAATATTTAACCATTACTATATGTCGAAGAACTAAAAAAAAAATTAAAAAACAGCAAAGCTATAATTTTTTTGTATTTTTTTACCGATTGTTCCTATGGGAGCTATATGATATAGTCGTCCGATTTTGATGAAATTAAAACCGTAATTCTGAATTATTTAACCATTACTATATGTCGAAGAACTAAAAAAAAATAAGAAACAGCAAAGCTATAATTTTTAATTATTTATTTTTTCGATTGTTCCTATGGGAGCTATATGCTATAGTCGTCCGACTTATATACTACCTGCAATAGAAAGAAAAGTTTTGGGAAAGTTTCATTCAGATATCTTTAAAACTGAGAGACTAGTTAAACGGACGGACAGACGGACATTCTGACATACTGACAGACGGCCAGACGGACGGACAGACGGACAGACGGACATGGCTAGATCGACTCGCCTAGTGATACTGATCAATAATATATATACTTTTTAGGGTCGGAAATGTCTCCTTCACTGCGTTGCAAACTGCTGACTGAAATTATAATACCCTCTGCAAGGGTATAAAAAGACCAAAGACATTTAGAGACTGTGTTCGACTTGCTCTGTTCAGAATGAAAAGTCTGCAAAAAAATATTAAGTTGCAATGTAAGAACATTGTTTACGAACAATTGTCCCATATGCAAAGTTAAAGGACAGAACATATTTCGATGTCAGAAATTAAACAGGTTCGGCTTGCAAGAAAAACAACCATTGCATGCTACACATAAATTATAATCAAAATAATAAAAAAGAGAAAGTAGATATTTGCAAGACGTCGGAAAATGCCTTATTAGCAACAGCACGTATTAAAATTTAATCATCGAATGGAAAATTTAAAACAATAAAAGCTTTGGTTGTCATAAAGCACAACAATTTCCGAAAAATCTGCACATATTTAAAGATTACTGCAAAATTCCATCTTAAACGGAGATCAGTAGTGCATATCAAGGCACTAGGTAAAGCTTTCAATAACAAGTAAAAATGGAAGCGCTAGTTATGTTCCAGTTAACACAGTTAATGTTGATAAATCAGGGTGAAAGAATTGTAACTTGACTGATCCCGACTTTAATAAAGTCGGAAAGTGTAGATCTAATTATATTTCGTAGGTATATAGAAAGTTTAGGTGAGACATCTAAAACGGTGTCGGAAACCACTTTGAGTAAGTGCCAAAAGTGGTAGGCTCAGGGAAGAGTTTGTGAAGGAATTTGGCATATTAAATTCTAACTCGTATTGGGTTGAACTGGAAGACAAAATTACTTGGCTTTTAAGGCTCGTTTGATTTCAGTAGCACTTTATAATATAAAATCAGACAGGCAAGATGTGTAATTATCAGTCTATAAATGATGACATCATGGATATATCGAAAATAGTTTGGAGCCAATTTGCAGAAACTAATAGGATGTCAATTTACAAAATGTTTATGTATTAAAGTGTAATTGTTCAATGACGAAATGTTTATTATTTAATTCTGTATTTCATATGTGAATTTTAAAAACTACACTCCTAATCTTGCTGGCCCTTGGCAGAATGTCTAAGCATTAACACGTATAAATATAGGAATATGAGATAAACATTGCAACCACTTGAATGAAACAACACAAGTGTAAAACGACCTCCTATGAGCGGTCACAGAATGTCCTTGACGATAAGTGCTATTAGGCTAGCTGTGTTTTTCTAAGTTAGGGATAAAAAAGCCACTCCGTGGGTTATAAGAAATAAGATAATAATCCAAAGTATACGACTTTTGGAGCTCTGTGCTGTGTCACTTTGTCAATCGATCTAAACCCATTATTTACGATCTGTTACCCAAACCATGCAAGGGAGCATTTGCTACTACTTGAAATCTGTTGGTGTTTCCCACACTACACAAAGCACTTGTGCGGGGGTCAAATATATAAACTTTTTAGGGCTAAACCAACTTTCCTCTACTTGTTACATACTTTTCAACGAATGCGGTATGCTCCTTTGTTAACGAGAATTACAGAAATTGGCAGGAATTTCTTATTTTTAAATGTTGATAAAATACCCATTTATGTTTATAAGAAATTCACTTTGAAATAAAACATATTTAAGGCTATTTTTAGCTTTTCTGATTTTTGTTCTGTCACACACAGATTATTTTTACATTTCCTGCTCAAACCCTTTTAGACCAAAAAGTTGAATCCGCAGAGTGACCGCTGTATGCCAACTTCACATTATGAGATAATATATATAAAATCGCCTGGTGTGCCAGCACATAAATAAATAGCGCTGCGTTGCAAAGATAAAAAAATACAAAAATAATTACTTTGTTAAATATTATTTGATTTTTCGTCTACAGACGCGCAGAACTGCTGCTTGGCTTGCAGCAAAAATGACCCCGGATGGACATTCTGTTGCTGTGCTCTCTGGAGATTTGACAGTTGAGCAAAGACTTGCTGTTTTGGATCGTTTCCGTTCTGGTCTTGAAAAAGTACTTATAACCACAAATGTTTTATCAAGAGGTATATTTTGGATACTATTAAATTAAACATGTTAAAACGTTGAATACTTATCTTAATTTAAGGCATTGACATTGAGCAAGTTACAGTTGTCGTCAACTTTGATTTGCCGGTAGATGTGCGAGGCAACGCTGACTGCGAAACATACTTACATCGAATAGGCCGCACCGGACGATTTGGTATGTACTTAAATTCTGCAACTATTGGAAAGCGTCTCAGTGCCAAGGGTGGCACGGTAAAAAAAAACTGACTTGTGACCTTACAGATAAAGGTATTTGATTTTTTCAAAATAAAACAAAATCCAAAGATGAGGTCGTGGTCAGCACACCTGGATTTATTAGACCTATATAGTCGCACCAATGTATTATTTCATCGACCTCGATTTGTTGCAGTGTAGTTATTAAAGAGTGCATTGTAACATTTTTACAGTAAGGCAATTTAGATCCGTTAGAGCCGTTAGAGACAGACTTCGTTTGACTTGCAAAACGAACGGTCGTGTTTTTTTTTGCGCTCCGAACTTTTATTGTTTTTGTAATAACCCATCTGTGAGATATATCAAAATTTTTTACTACTCGGTCATTCAATATAAAAATTTTAATATAACCGTTCGCTTCGCGAGTATAGTGATATTAGTGATATTAACAATTTATTTAAACGTTTTTGTTTTCTTTTCTGTGTTTTTGTAATTTTTGCCGTTTTTTTTTGTGCTTTGTCCGTCCACGCCGTAGTATTGTATTTGGTGCTAGACTGCATTACACTCCCGCTCTCTTGATCTCCCGCTTTTTGAAATCCCGCTCTCTCTCTCTCTCTCTGCTTCTGCACTTTTATGGTATCTTTTATGTATGCGCAAGCATATATTAAATTGTTTATTAATAATATTAACAAGTTGATAACAACAGTGCAAGATATAATATATGATATGATAATAGTAGTATGTGATGACGAAAAAAGCAGCAAAAAAAAACCCAAATCTCGAGCAACTTGGAACAAGAATCAACGACCAAAAATAAACGGTCCTGCGAATTCAACATGGAGACGGGACCAAGGTGTTTTACTGGATTCCCACAAGCTTACTTCTTATCTATGTGGCTCAAGCTTGGCAGCGCATAACTGTGCAATCGATACCCGATATTTATCCACCAAACGTAGTTCCTTACTAATGCTTTCATTTTGACAATTCCGGGATGATGGGCGTAAATATGCGCCGACAATAGGTTTGGCTGCCCATTCAATCATTAAAAGGGTGACCTATTTTAACTTTGTGAAAGGCTCCTGATGCTGCTATGCAATGGCTCTGCAATGGTAGCATTGTAAGGAAAAAATGAATGATACAAGCTAGCGAGTCCTAGGAAGGCTTGTAAATGTTTCTTATATGTTGGCGCTGGTAAGGAGTGTATGGCCCTGACCTTGTCTACCGAGGGCTGTATGCCTAGATGAAATAGAAAGGACGTCGATAAGTCTGACTGATAAGTCCTCGTCAGACTTTCCCATGACCACAATATCGTCGAAATACGGCAATTCTCGCCGAAATACGGCAACTACCAGTTGCTGATAAGCTTGCGCTATTGATGCAATACACTTTATTGATGCAAAAAGCGTGTTTATGGCCGTAATTCGATGGCAATGTGGTTGGACTGCTTGTATTCCCCACAAATACGAATTGATCCATCCTATTTAACAACAGGAACCGTCGATGTGGCCCAATCGGAATGTTCTACAGGTTTTAAAATTTATTTTGCGCTCAGACGATCGAGTTCTTCTTCAAATGGTTTTTTACCATGAATTCCTTCGATACGAATCCCCAGAGGCTCGATCCAATAACAACCTAATAGGTTGGCCCGGACTCCAGATACTATTATCAGGGTCAAGTTGTCGATCTGATGGCGATTATAGTGTATAGTTGTATTAGTTATCCCCTTCACCGGGATCGGGTTAAGTTTTAAATGACGCCCTGTTAGATCTGGCTTCCCGCCTAGCCAGATTAGGCTTGTAGTTGAGGCATGCTTCGCATTTCCGCACGTGTGCTCAGGAATCCCTGTGCATTTCTGGCCAGTAATAGCGGGCCGCCAGCCTTGCAATCGTTTTCCGACTTCCCATATGTTCAGTGGCTGGTGAGTCGTTATTAGCCTTTAGGACGGTTTCCCCCAGCCCCCGTGTGACCTGTGGGCTCTAGGTGCTGCGTTGGGTGGTCTCCGATTAGTAGTAGGTGGCCTCCATAACGTGTTCTGATTATAGTTGTTCGGAGTCCATTGGCGTGTTCGACGGGCGCTTGGTGTCCTTCGTCTTCTTCGCATCTTGTTGTGGTGCTGTTGATTTGTTTCGCGAAAAATTGTTTTCTTGTATAATTGCATGTCGCTCCTTTTTGAGTTCTTCATATTCATCAGACAGGACCGTTAGAGCTTGTAGATCGTGTATCTTAAAAGTTCTCAGGGAGATCCTCAGACAAGGCGTGCAGTTGTTCCTTATCATTTCGAGTGTTTCCTTTGGGGAGTAGCCGAGTGCTCTTATCATGGTCTGCATGTCGACCATGTGTCCTTGAATGCCTCTTTTCATTACTTATAGCTTCTTGCTCGAATTTGAAGTAATTTATAAAGAAAGCTTCCAATTATTCAGCGAACAGTTAAAGTACTAATACTATCTGTTTTAGTATTTTTGAATTCCACCGCGGATATCGGGCTGCCATTACTATTCTATTTCAAAAGTGTGTGAAACCTATGTGCAATGTCGGTTAAAAGTATTCCGGTTTTCTCAGCAGACTTGCTGATTTGAAAGTGTTTACAATTTATTAGCAATTTAAGAATATTGCGAAATGTGTTTGGGACTGTTCTTCCCCTTCTGATTTTGTATTGGTTTCAGCGACCTGTAAATGAATACATAATGTAACGTCACTGTTTCCAGAGGTCGTATAGCTTGCGGTATTCAGGGTTCGAGACAAAAATGTATATTTAATTTGCACCCTTCCTAGATGAGTTTACCTCCCATTCCCAAAGAATAAGACTGACAAGAAAAATTGGAAATACAGCCTTCAAAGCCTTAGAGCAATTAAAAATGTCGCTCACCATATCGACACTTGTCTTATTTTGGCGGAATTAAGGATTGTCCTTTTTCAAACGCGTTCCCTCCGTAATAATGAACTGGCATAGTACCTAAACGGCAAAAGTTGTACCAAACTCTCTTCCATCCTGCACCATGCTTTAATCTACTGACAAATTATTAACAATGATTACATTTAATCTTGTAAAGTCGAGTTACGTTGAATCTTTTACGTTTTTGTTTTATAAAAATATTGGAATATATCAGTGTAAACTAACATTTATATTTCGGCTGACGGTTATAAACCAAGCCTTGATTATTATAAATAAACAACTACTACTAGTAATTTAGTTTATACAATGGATATCATTAATAGGGAATTTGTTCGGCGCTCGGATGGGTCGTTTTCTCCGACTAAATACTCCCAGATTGGCAAGGATTCGGGAAGTTATAGACGTCGGTCGGTCGGTAGGGACGATTTACTTTATTAAGTGGGATTCAGGAACTCGAAAGTCCGTCGCATAGTTAGTTCGACGACCCAGGGCATCGATACGCTCCACCTGCTGCTACTCCGAGATTTCTAAAAAGATCTCATTGAGATGGGCCCGAATTACAGAAAAAGGGCCGGATTCAATGATCATGACCGATCTGGACATGACTTATTACCAAAACCACATGGGGCGTCGGTGTTGCTCTCTAGGTCGCCGAGTCCATGTCAAACAGGACTCTTACGGATCCACCATCTTTACTACCAAAATGGATCTAAAGATAGCTGAGTGACAGGTTCCCTTTTAAAAATCCAAAATTGTTTTTAATATTTTCCGTGTTATCTCCAGCATCCCACACTATTAACTATATTTATTAACGACCTCCGCTAAGTTGTTAGTCATTCTCGCGTTCTTATGTACGAAGAGATTACAATCCGATCTAAATCACTTTCAAAACAGGGGCCGGTATAGTTTACAAAATTTAAACGGCTAAAAGTGTAAGGTGATGACTTTATATCTTTTCAATCCAAAATACGCGATTTATCCTCTTAGTGACTGCTCTTGTAAACGATCTTATATTTCGCTAGTTCGTCCGATTCTGGAGTACGGTAATCCCATCTGGAGTCCCCATTATGAAATATATATTGACCGCATTGAATTAGTAAAAAAAACTTTTTTACTTTTTACCTTCTTATTCTGTAGAATACTATTAATTAATTTTCCCTCCCCAGCCAACCTTAGAACGAAATTACGTGGTGAAATTGACAACCCCGGTTTGGTGGGCCGTCCTTACTGCACTGCACTGCCAAGTAGATTAACTAGAAATTATATTCCCCTAATATTAAATTAGAGTATTGTAAGGATGCTCTCTGGCCGGGGTTCAGATCTCAGTCGGATCCAGAAGTCCTTAACAAGAAATTTGTAAATCACTGAAGTCGGAGTCTCTTGTTTCGCAGCAGAGAAGAAAAATCTACCGGGCTGGACCTACGTGCGAGGCCACGCCAGATAGAGTTCGTCAGGTGGACGGCGACGGGGGTAAGATAGAATACAGTTGACCAGCCGGTAAAGGGTTTCACGCACAAGTCAAACTACTACGGGAGAGAGGAACTAGGGAAACAGACCGCGTTTAGCCAACGTATTCGGATGATACGTCTTATTCGTCCCGCGGTCCTAAGACAAGAGCCCGGATGCTCTAGTATTATCCCCCCTCTAGTATTTTCCTTGTCTTCCTAGTATTTCCCGTGTCTAGACTAAATATCAGTTGTCGATGCCACTCAAGTTCTGAAGTTAACTATAACTTAATATTATCTTTGATCTTTCAACTTAATATTTATTATGCTTCATGATATGTCTCTTAAGACTATAAAATTACAGACTACAAAAATTGTCGCGTACTTGCCTTCTAGGCATGGTGGCGCCATATAGAGGCGCCCGTCGCTCCGAATGAAGTCGACGAATCTGAGAGCACCGGCTCCCACGGCCATTCGTACTAATCGTCCATGGCCGATCCGGCCACCTTCCGCTTGATTTGCCCCCTACCTGACGGTGTAGCTAACAAAAGACTCGTTAATCTTAACCTATTACATAGCAAGTAATAAAATGGTTCTTAAAGCTACTCTGCAGCTTCCTGTTGCTTACCGTATCGGATTGCTCGGCCCGGCCATGCTGTCGTCGAACATGCCAGGGGTTTCCGCTTCACGGTATGGTTTGAGCTGAGATATGTTGTCTAATCGCCGGCGTCAATCTCCTGGGCGCTGCAGACTTACCAAGTTCGGAGATGTAAACTTCGTATAAAGGCCGTCATATTTAGGAGCAAGTCTGGCGGCGAATCCCTTGGCCGCTTTTGATAAGGGATGTTGTCGTAGCCACTCTTGACTCCTGAGCGTTGGTCTCCATTCGCGCCTTCGTAGGTTATAAGTCAAATGAGTTCGTCATACAGCATCGCAGGCAGGCGTGGTTCCCGTCCCTGAGTGAGAAATGCTGGGCTATACCCCGTCGAGTCCGATATGCTGCAATCGAAAGCGAGGGATATCTCCGCCAACATATTATCCCAAGAACTCTGGTCGCCTTTCGACAGCTGGGATATCAGCGTCTTCACAGAACGATTGGTCCCTTCTGTGGTAATGTAGTCCTTTAGGGTGCGGCTCAGAACTTTGGTTCCATAGTCGCACACGAATTTCCGGGGGATGCCCACTCGCCCGGGTATGCGTTCTGCACTTGCGCCGGTTGCTTTCCGGAGTGGGATCAACTCTACCCATTTGGAGAACACATCATTAAAAACCCGAAGCACAGAGTTTCCATGTATCGACCGGGGCAGCGGGCTTACAAAGTCCGCACAGAGAATGCCGAAAGGTTCGCTTACGACACGGGCCAGCATTTTACCTGCCGCTTTGGTTTGAACAGTCTTAAACTTTTGACAACATTCACAGTGCCGAACATGGTGTTTTGCGTTGCGATACATACCGGTCCAGAAATATCTGTGCGACAGGCTAGTCTTTCGGACCCCCAAGTGTCCTACGGTCGGGGAGTCATGACACTCGTGTAAGAGTGGCTCTACGAGAAGTGGGTATGCAGAGTTTCCACTAGAAGTACTCGTGGTCAGGTCGGTAACCCATGTTCTTATAGAGCTGGCCATTTTGTTTGTTTTCGTGGTCGTCATGTACATGTATTCGTCCTCGAGTTCGATAGCGCCTTGAAGTTCCTCACTCGGCTGTCGCGAAAGCGCATCGGCCATGACGTTTAACTTCCCTCGTCGAAAAAAGGCATGACCTTCCTATGGAGTATATTGGCGACTTTCCCTAGCCTTGGGTACGGCCAATAGCCGTGTTTCAAATCCAACGTTGAGATGTATTGGGCGTGACGTAACTTCTGCAAAATGTGTTTGATTCTCAGGCACTGAGTGTGCGTTCAACTGCCGATAGTCGACGGACATGCGACAATCGCCAGTCTTTTTCTCCACAAATACGATTGGATATGTTGGATCGCAGGATTCCTGGGATAATTTCTTTCAATGGTTCAATGCTTCAATGGCTTATCATCGCGCATGACGATACGGTGCTCGGCGACATGAGACGGTCGATGAAGCCTTGTTGAGCCCGACTCAATGGTGTGGTCTGTCGCTCTTCGTCTTCATCTCCCGTCTCTTTCTCAGCGGATATTCCAGTGTCGGTTTCCAAAGTCGCAGCCTGAGTGGACATAGGGCTGAGTACCTCCGCTCCTTCTTGACTGGCAGTCCCCAATTGGACTTTAACCTCGGCGGTACGGCGGGCGTACCGCTTGGGTTTCGGATTGCAAGACGAGGGTGGCACGCCACATCGCACTTGCGTCCCTGCTGCTTTGAGGAAGTCCATCCCAAGTATTACTCTATCCAACGTATTGGGCATCGTCAACATAGGTAATAGTTCCGTAGTACCCTTGATGCCCCTGTATCTATGGTGGCGTCCAGCCATCTTCCTCTGACTTCTATAGCTGCTGTAATGAGCCCACCGTGCAATATTAACGGGGGGTCTTTTGGGGTCGGGTTGCTCCTCCGATCGTCTCCGCCGCACCCGGGTTCCGGCGTAGACGTCCTCAGTTTCCCGAGGCATTTCGACGGCAGCACTCTATAGTTAATACTCATGCTCGGCAAAAGTCACGACGTGGGTTAGGGCAGTCTCGTCGAAAATGTCCGTTCTCTCCGCAAACCCGCTGAACGTTCCTTGTCCGATCATCCGGTGGGTCACGTGTCCCGTCTGTGAAGTTCTCTACGTTCCTGTCCGTCGCCGCTGGGCTTTAAAACCGATCTTAACGGCGATAGAGTTGAGATCGTCTTTTCGACGAGCATATATCCAGCGGACTCCTATACCTGGATTCTTACAAAAATCGACTACTTCGTACTCACCGTCGGATTTCCTAGTTACTCATCTTGTGTTATAGTCTTCAATTAAATTCCTGGGTTAACTTCAGCGAGCGATGCGAACGAGGACAATGATCTCTTCGATGGTCAGGCTTCCAAGTCTTCTATTGCGCGTGGAAGGCAAAAATTCACTGGACCTTAGGGCGAGGCAAAGCCGGACAGGATGCTTTGAGACCGCCGGTGCCTTTTGTTTTTCGTCGGGCTGGACCTTCGGGCGAGGCCTCCTTCAATGAAGGTTGAAGCTAATTAAACTAACTTTGAGAAAACTGATCTTTTCCGAGAACTTATTTTCTTACGCGCGGATGCGAGGCTGACTCGCAGGTGGCTCCCGTTTTGCGGTTCCGCGTTCAGCCAACGTGTCGGGTGACACGTCTTATTCGTCCCGCGATCTTAATATTTATTATGCTTCATGAATGGTGTCCAGACTAAAAAAATTGTGAGTGGCTTACACTCCTTCTAGGCGTGGTCGTCACAGTATTAATCTGAAACAGTTTTTGAAAGTGGCTGCTTAAAGTACTATCAAAAAGTAGAAATTCTGCATTATTACTTTTGCAAAATTGGTTTGGGATTATATTTTATGCTATTATCTATTTTGTTGCTTCAAATCATATTCGATTTTATATATACGCCGGTAAGAGTGACGTGTTATAGGATTTTGCTGAGTTTTTCTTACCTGTGACTGAAATCTCAAGATTGCGCTGATGACGATAATCTGTTATCGCTATCGCGCTGATGTCAGATTGGTGTTACCAGCTATGATTCGCTTTGGGCGCGAGCTTTAATTGTCGTTCGAGCTTTGGGTTGGGGTATGTAGGGGAATTAAGGCGATAGGCCTGTCACACCTAAATTAAAAAATTAGAAACATCGAAGCCTATAATATCGATGCAGTCTCCCACTTGTCGTCCAAGTACCAATTGTCAAATAGGTGTAGTCTTTTAAGACTTCCTCTCTTTAAAGGTCTGGATATTGTCAAGGCCAGTCTATATGTTAATGAAGGAAGTCTTGTTCTGTAACGGGTTGCTGTGTTACTGATTGATGTACCTACAGGATTAATATTGGGATCTCGAAAAATGGTCGTGTTTCGTATAGAGCATCTTAAAATTTGCGTCTTAAAATTTGGGCTTGACAAGATTCAATAACTTTTATGAAGCACAATTGGTACGTTTTTATGCTTCTTCAAATTACTTTTGTAATCCTCATTGGGAAGCTTTGACATTAGAATCCTTTTTTTTTTTTTGAAATTGCCTGCCGAAAAATCTGGAACAACTTTTAGTTTCGAAGTGTAGACCTCACAAATACTTTAATTATAAGAATTAGTGTGTTTAGAAATAAACAGTTTTTTTGTTGATGTACTAGAGCTAATTTGTTAAAGACGTTGATCAAGATATAGTTTATAGGGTGAGAAATGAAATAAACGAAATTGATATGAAAGAATTTATTAGGTTTTTTTTATTTATAATCAAACACCTGGCCTATTTTTCCGACAGTTGTATAGGGTCGGAAATGTCTGCAATACTGAGTTGCAAACTTTTAACTGAAATTTGTATACCCTCTGAAATAATATTAGGTTTATAATTAAGTTCGAGCGGTTCGATTACAAGCCTCTTGCGAGTTGATTTGGGTGAGCAAACAGTTTTTCATTGTAGATCGCTTTTTGTTTGTCTATATCATCTTTTATTGCAAGAATGCCGCGGTCCCTGAGAATGTTTTAGTTGCCCCTGTGATAGTTCTCAGGATTTTCGATTGTGCGCGCTGTAAGAAATTTATGTTTTTACTACTCGCGTTCCTCCATAGCTGGGAGCCATATGTCCAGATAGGCTTGAGAGTGGAGTTGTACGGCAGAACTCTGTAGGCTTCAGTGCGCTTCCTTGCGGGACTCCAGCTTCGATAATGTAGCCATCAGATTTTGTTGTGCTGCACCTTATTGCGAAGACTCTTTTGTAGTGATACGACTCAAGTAGCTTATGAGTGTATGTAGGCAAGTGTGTTTTGATTTTATGCATGAGGCCATCGAGCCAGACTCTGATCTTAGTCTGTTAACTTGTTCGATTGTTCCATGGCTTTGAAGAAAGTCAAATTGATGTACCGGGATGAGATTGTTTGGGGGGCATTTATACAACAATTTTGACATACACGATATTAAACTTATTGGTCTGTCTGTCTTATTATTATGATAGTAGCAATGCAGTTAATCAAAGCTCTTGCATATACATATGAATTAAGTTGCGCTTCTTTCGCTCTTGTGAGTGTGGATATAATACAATTATAGATCACGCATCGAACTGCGCTTATAAGATAAGATAAACAAAGTAAACGTATAGGGTGTCTGGTTCCCAAACAAACCATAACATTTGTTGATTGAGGTATAGTTGGTTGGAAATAGAATTTTTGAACCGAAACCTTAATCGAAATAATTATATTGGTTGTAAGTTTAACAGTAACCGAAACCAATATATGATTCGGTTTTAATACCTGCTATATAGGGACTGAAATGACTTCTTCATTGCGTTGGAAGTTGATGTGTTATTGTATTCATGATGAATAGTTAATTCACTTCTCTCCCTTTGTGTTTAACGAATTTATTTCCGGCGTTCCGAATGGATCCAAAAATTTGTTATGCTTTCGAATAATAGTGGAAAGCATGTTTTTTGTATGGTTTTTCATTTATTAACGATTGAACGATTCTAGCGAGGTGTTTTATCTTTTCAAGCGGGCGTTTTTACTTATTTTTGCTAGTGGTTTTTAACTAAGAATTTGTGTCTTGTATATACGCGGGCGGTTTAATTTAATGATAGAACGCTTGTAGCCGTTTGAATTTAACATTGTTGAAAACAATACTGTTGTGAGCATAAACGTATAAGTTGTATAAATAAGTTCGTTCAGTTTCAATTGGTAGGCCGGTATTTGATCTGGCAAAACCAGCATTTTGAAGTGTCATCACTAGGCTTTAATTTTCAGTATCTGCAATTTTACTTCACTACTACAATATGAAGAAAAAGGCTGTCGAAAGCCACCGTATTTTAGCTGAAGTTTATGGTGTACATGCTCTAGCCGAACGAACGTGTTAAAAGTGTCTTGCAGGGTTAAAAAGTGGCCGATTCGATTTGGACGACGTAAAACGACCACCAAAGCAAGGCGCCACCAAAATTTGAGGAAGAAGAATTGGAGAATCGATTACTCAATGAAGACTTATCACAAACGCAAGAAAGGAAAGGATTTTATTTGCAGAATACTATTCCGATGTCGAAAACACGTCCCAGATTTGAGTAAATCGTGGTTAAAACCGCAGATATTTGACTTTAAGAAACTTTTTAAGGCTTAAGGCTTAATTCTTACGTGGCCCAGAGCTGTTGTTAGGCTCGCCGGCTTTTACCCTTGTTAACTCGTAGCTTTTGAGTTATCTGCATCCTCCAGATGGTTCCCTCGACGCTCACAGCTCCCAGTGGAGTCCTACTGCGCCGATCCTCCTTCCAAGTTTTGATTTTCCCGCACCAGATGTTTCCCCACAGACTTTTGAATTCCCGCTTCAAGATGTTTCCCCAAAGACGCGTTTGCCTTTTTTATCTTTTCTCTACTTCTTTAACTAAGTGATTTGAATTAAATGCGTGGTTGTGAATTAATAAACCGTTACAATGTCTAAAAAATATTAAAAAAAAAATTAGTTAGAGATGTTCAAAATTAAAAAAAATATAAGTTTGCTGTTTTTCAGTTAAGATTAAAAAAAAGCAGTTATTTTAAAAAAAAAAAATTTCAGATTTTTTCTATTGTTAGATCAGGCTTGTTCTGACTTATATGACATGGTTAGATCGACTCTCCTAGTGATGCTGAATAAGAATATATAGTTCATAGCAGGGTATCAAACCGGTTTTGCAACCGTAACCGGTATAACCTTATCAAAAAAGTAATTGAAACTGAACACGGAACTGATTAATTTGGTTTTTGCCTATCCGAAACCGGAATAACCGTAATCGATATCGGGTTTGTATCGGTTTTGCTAATGTCTTCTTGGAAAACATAATTACTAAATAAATAGTATTATTTTGGTTATATGAAGTTGTTAAGCGTACATTCATTCATTAATTTTTGGCATTAATAAAAAAAATATAACATGTTTTGAGGATAAGGAACTGAACCAGCCATTGCCTTAACAAATTCTGCAAAGGCGGAAAAGAAAAGGAATTGTGAATGGAAATTAAAAGTGGGTCCAGTTCGATAATCCAAAACGTCGGGCATCCTGTGGGTACCCCGGTAATGCCTCATCATCGAATGGCAAGCCGAACTTCCATGGCTCGAAGCTGATGCTGTATAAATAGTAGGACCAGCTGGGTGTATTATGACTTGCTCTACCGACGACAATTGATGCGTTTGAGCCAAGCATTGCAAGCAAACCAAGCTCGACCACACGTCAGTTGGGTTGTTGAAATGTACTTGGAAATACTTCGATGGGAAGTCCTACCCCACCCGCAGTGTATCCTAGACATTGCTCCTTCCGATTACCATCTGTTCTGATCGATGGCTCTTGGCCTGGCTGACCCGCACTTCACCTATATTGAAGTCAAAGATTAGATGGAATAATAGATAAGAGAAAACAAGCACAGACTTCTTTCTACGCGAAATCTTTGATTTGCCAGAAATATGGCAAAAAAATTCTGGCTAGTGATGGACAATATTTTATGTACCCAATTTTGACATTGCAGGTAGATAAAGTTGGAGTAGAAGCAGAAAGATTGTTGACGCTAGCCTCGAAACGGCTGAGCCAGTCGGAAATATCAATAAAGTTGTATAGACCCTGCCTAGAAGGCATGTTACGTCGGCATATTACTGCCCGCATGAACTCGCCGGATTTGGGTGAGTTTCTTGATAATACGATCGGGCTGTGTTTCGGCCGCAAACTTTCTCTGTCACACTTGCTCGGGTGGACCAATGGATCGTCGTGGGCCGAGCAATACGATCCCCTATTGTCAAGGCTGTCTGTCAGAAATTATGTAATTTTCATGCCCTTCTCGACTGTTGCGTCAGCCCCCCTTGAATTGGTCTAACTTCTAATTACATTTGAAGTTTATTTCATAAAATATTGTAGGCTTGGGACATAAGTGCATACAGGGAGTAAATTATAAAACAAATTATTGATTAGGGGTGATTACAACTTCTATGTTTTTACTCAGAAAGGGGTTTTCATCGATAATGTAATGTACGCTAGTGAAATGACCATGGCTTTCTGCGTCTTAGTACAATGAAATAGTGGGTAAATATCTTATTAAAAATCCTCTATGTATTTATGGCTTTATTTAAATACAAAGATAGCTAAGCAAATTCTGGATAACAATCTACTTGATTATTTTATTCTGATCGTTACAGTAAGTGTTGCCATTTGCTGTAGTGGTGATCATTGTCATAATAATGAGACAATAGATATGGAATTATTTCCGTCGTCAGATCTCGACGCTCTGGATCCTGGGCTTTGGAAGATATATATATTTTATATTTATGTTTACTCATATGTATATCCGTGCATTATGTGGGCGGCTATTCTTATTACACAATTAAAAAAAAAATAGCAAAAAGAAATATAGGTTTTTTATACAAAAATGTATATAAAATAGTGACTATTTGTTGTATCTCAACGTATTGATTGAGTTCGCGTCGTTGTCCGAGGCCTTAAAGGATTCGTAGTTAATTTACATCCTTTTAATTTTTGGTTTTTTAGGTAGTCAGTAGTTGTCGGTCTTTTCCTTTGGGTCGCTCTTCTCTTGTTCTGGCTTAGCCCTTAATATCATATTAGTGTATTAGGCGTACTTAACGGACTCGGATTAAGCGATGCGTTTATGCATGGAATGACTTCTCAAAAAAATGATTGATTTTCTTGGTGTCCGTATCTTAGGCGACCACAAACGTATGGCTTCGACCAATACCCTGTAGTCAAGAGTCAAGTGCGTTTTAAAAACTTAAAAAAAAAACACAAACCTCAATAGTTTTCGAAAGGTTATGCTAAAACGAATATAAGAAAAATTTACAAAAGAAATTCAAAATATAGCGGAACCGTTAATTTAAAAAGCTGAAATAAAAACTTTTCGGCTCAGCACGGAGACATACAAATTTAATATTTCACCGGAAATTTATAGAAAAAATATAAATAATATTTCCAAAAATGATATGTTGTTAAACCTTTATTAAAATTATTTTACGCAAAACACTTCTTAGTTAAAGTAAAGAAAAAAAAAATATTTAATTCAAAGAACCTTGGCCAAAAGCTTTTTCTGGAGCTTCAAGGAGTTCCATTTTTGTTTTAAGTATAAGCTCATGATGCAAAAGTCGCCTCCAATTGTGAAGTTCAATTATGCTGAACAATGCAATTTATTTGGGCTTGGAATAAAAAAGGCGCAATTGATTTGGCTTCGAACGGAAGCTGATGTTTACTTTAAGTTTTAATTGTTTATCTCGGCTGGGGAACCAAGAGCGGACCTCAAAGCCAAAGGCAAAGACAAATCCTTCTAAAATGGATCGCTTCGATTCATTATTAATTTCTTTTAATCGGTCTCTGAGTTTTAAAGAACTGCATTGGTCTTGGTTAAAATTTATTTCTGTGACAATTTCTTCTTGATTTGTACTTTAACGTATTAAATGGTAATGGTTTGAATTTTCATTTTGTAAATTTCATGGTTTGTATTTAATTGTTTAAAGGCTTATACTTTTTTTAGTTCTGGGCGTTGTTTTTTGTTTATAAAAATAAAGTTTATATATTTTATAACAAGTAAAAAATTAAATATACGATGATTACAATTAATAATATAAAAGAAAGGCGTATTTTTGTTTTATTAATTTGGAAATATGGATTGAGAATATTTATATTGTCAAGAGTAAATTCTGTTCTGTTTTTATACCCTTGCAGAGGGTATTATAATTTCAGTCAGAAGTTTGCAACGCAGTGAAGGAGACGTTTCCGACCCTATAAAGTATATATATTCTTGATCAGCATCACTAGGAGAGTTGATCTAGCCATGTCCGTCTGTCCGTCCGTACGTCCGTCCGTTTCTCTCAGTTTTAAAGCTATCTGCATGAAACTTTCCCAAAAGTTGTCTTTCTATTGCAGGTAGTATATAAGTCGGATAGCATATAGCTCCCATAGGAACAATCGGAAAAATAAATAAATAAAAAATTATAACTTTGGTGTTTTTTAAATTTTTTATTTAGTTCTTCGAAATATAGTAATGTTTGAGTATTTCAGAATTACGGTTTAAATTACAACAAAATCGGACGACTATATCAAATAGACGACTATAGAAATAGTAAAAATATATAAAAAAACTATCTAATAATTGAGCTGCAAATCATAGCTTCAATGTTTTTAGACATAAACGCAAGTAAATCATAATTTTAATGTATTCAAAAACGTTTAATTCTTACAATAGCTGCAAGGGTATATGAACTTCGACTTGCCGAAGTTTGCTTTGTTTCTTGTTTTTGTTACTTCCTCTTATTTTAGAACAGCTGGCTTTTTCGCCATTTAATAGTTTTATAAAACAACTTGTTTCAGAACTTAATTTACAGTAGTTATATAAAATTTATTTTATAAAATTGGTCATTAAGTAATATTTGTTCTTGCAAAAGGCAACTTGATTGTTTACTAATAATTTTCCATCGGGTTTAGCAATCTCTGGTTTTATACAGGTATTTTATAAAGACTACTAGTAAATCGTTATTAGATAACATTTTAAAGGTTGATATATTTAATAAGTCGGCTAATACTTCAAATGGCTCTCGTGATTGTAAAATTCCTTAATTTCTTTTTCATCTAAAATTTTTGTATTAAAAATTTTTGTTTTTGCCAAGATAATGGTATCCAATAAATGTTTTAAATCAAATGTGAGCAACCGCAATAGGTGTTTTCGTAAAATTGTTTCCTCATTAAAGATTTATTTTTTTTTAAATTTTCATTAAAGTATTTTACCTCATTTAATAAATTGGAATTTGTTGAGAATTGTTTTTATTGTTTTGTATTAAGTCGTCTATTTTATTTTGAACAGTTATAAAATCATCATGACCAGGAATTCCTGCTATCCATTTCCATAAAGTTTCTTTTTCGTTAATCGTCTTTTTGCCTTTTTGGCATTATTTCTAATCATGTAATTTCGATGAGCTCTAAATCCATTGAAACTTCCCATTCTATGTCTGTTTTTGATTATTTATTTTGAATTCCCCTATTTATTATTTCTTTATAAAAACTTTAATTATTCACATAAAATAATAAATACTCTAGACTTGTGTAGTCCATTATTTCGGAACTTGTTAAAAGTATTAAGTTCAATATAAGTACACAGGAAAACATTTTTCTGAAAAAAGTAAAATTTTATTTTAAAATTTAATTTTTAATATTGATAGCCTCGAAACGGCTGAGCCAGTCGGAAATATCAATAAAGTTGTATAGACCCTGCCTAGAAGGCATGTTACGTCGGCATATTACTGCCCGCATGAACTCGCCGGATTTGGGTGAGTTTCTTGATAATACGATCGGGCTGTGTTTCGGCCGCAAACTTTCTCTGTCACACTTGCTCGGGTGGACCAATGGATCGTCGTGGGCCGAGCAATACGATCCCCTATTGTCAAGGCTGTCTGTCAGAAATTATGTAATTTTCATGCCCTTCTCGACTGTTGCGTCAGCCCCCCTTGAATTGGTCTAACTTCTAATTACATTTGAAGTTTATTTCATAAAATATTGTAGGCTTGGGACATAAGTGCATACAGGGAGTAAATTATAAAACAAATTATTGATTAGGGGTGATTACAACTTCTATGTTTTTACTCAGAAAGGGGTTTTCATCGATAATGTAATGTACGCTAGTGAAATGACCATGGCTTTCTGCGTCTTAGTACAATGAAATAGTGGGTAAATATCTTATTAAAAATCCTCTATGTATTTATGGCTTTATTTAAATACAAAGATAGCTAAGCAAATTCTGGATAACAATCTACTTGATTATTTATTCTGATCGTTACAGTAAGTGTTGCCATTTGCTGTAGTGGTGATCATTGTCATAATAATGAGACAATAGATATGGAATTATTTCCGTCGTCAGATCTCGACGCTCTGGATCCTGGGCTTTGGAAGATATATATATTTTATATTTATGTTTACTCATATGTATATCCGTGCATTATGTGGGCGGCTATTCTTATTACACAATTAAAAAAAAATAGCAAAAAGAAATATAGGTTTTTTATACAAAAATGTATATAAAATAGTGACTATTTGTTGTATCTCAACGTATTGATTGAGTTCGCGTCGTTGTCCGAGGCCTTAAAGGATTCGTAGTTAATTTACATCCTTTTAATTTTTGGTTTTTTAGGTAGTCAGTAGTTGTCGGTCTTTTCCTTTGGGTCGCTCTTCTCTTGTTCTGGCTTAGCCCTTAATATCATATTAGTGTATTAGGCGTACTTAACGGACTCGGATTAAGCGATGCGTTTATGCATGGAATGACTTCTCAAAAAAATGATTGATTTTCTTGGTGTCCGTATCTTAGGCGACCACAAACGTATGGCTTCGACCAATACCCTGTAGTCAAGAGTCAAGTGCGTTTTAAAAACTTAAAAAAAAAACACAAACCTCAATAGTTTTCGAAAGGTTATGCTAAAACGAATATAAGAAAAATTTACAAAAGAAATTCAAAATATAGCGGAACCGTTAATTTAAAAAGCTGAAATAAAAACTTTTCGGCTCAGCACGGAGACATACAAATTTAATATTTCACCGGAAATTTATAGAAAAAATATAAATAATATTTCCAAAAATGATATGTTGTTAAACCTTTATTAAAATTATTTTACGCAAAACACTTCTTAGTTAAAGTAAAGAAAAAAAAAATATTTAATTCAAAGAACCTTGGCCAAAAGCTTTTTCTGGAGCTTCAAGGAGTTCCATTTTTGTTTTAAGTATAAGCTCATGATGCAAAAGTCGCCTCCAATTGTGAAGTTCAATTATGCTGAACAATGCAATTTATTTGGGCTTGGAATAAAAAAGGCGCAATTGATTTGGCTTCGAACGGAAGCTGATGTTTACTTTAAGTTTTAATTGTTTATCTCGGCTGGGGAACCAAGAGCGGACCTCAAAGCCAAAGGCAAAGACAAATCCTTCTAAAATGGATCGCTTCGATTCATTATTAATTTCTTTTAATCGGTCTCTGAGTTTTAAAGAACTGCATTGGTCTTGGTTAAAATTTATTTCTGTGACAATTTCTTCTTGATTTGTACTTTTACGTATTAAATGGTAATGGTTTGAATTTTCATTTTGTAAATTTCATGGTTTGTATTTAATTGTTTAAAGGCTTATACTTTTTTTAGTTCTGGGCGTTGTTTTTTGTTTATAAAAATAAAGTTTATATATTTTATAACAAGTAAAAAATTAAATATACGATGATTACAATTAATAATATAAAAGAAAGGCGTATTTTTGTTTTATTAATTTGGAAATATGGATTGAGAATATTTATATTGTCAAGAGTAAATTCTGTTCTGTTTTTATACCCTTGCAGAGGGTATTATAATTTCAGTCAGAAGTTTGCAACGCAGTGAAGGAGACGTTTCCGACCCTATAAAGTATATATATTCTTGATCAGCATCACTAGGAGAGTTGATCTAGCCATGTCCGTCTGTCCGTCCGTACGTCCGTCCGTTTCTCTCAGTTTTAAAGCTATCTGCATGAAACTTTCCCAAAAGTTGTCTTTCTATTGCAGGTAGTATATAAGTCGGATAGCATATAGCTCCCATAGGAACAATCGGAAAAATAAATAAATAAAAAATTATAACTTTGGTGTTTTTTAAATTTTTTATTTAGTTTTTCGAAATATAGTAATGTTTGAGTATTTCAGAATTACGGTTTAAATTACAACAAAATCGGACGACTATATCAAATAGACGACTATAGAAATAGTAAAAATATATAAAAAAACTATCTAATAATTGAGCTGCAAATCATAGCTTCAATGTTTTTAGACATAAACGCAAGTAAATCATAATTTTAATGTATTCAAAAACGTTTAATTCTTACAATAGCTGCAAGGGTATATGAACTTCGACTTGCCGAAGTTTGCTTTGTTTCTTGTTTTTGTTACTTCCTCTTATTTTAGAACAGCTGGCTTTTTCGCCATTTAATAGTTTTATAAAACAACTTGTTTCAGAACTTAATTTACAGTAGTTATATAAAATTTATTTTATAAAATTGGTCATTAAGTAATATTTGTTCTTGCAAAAGGCAACTTGATTGTTTACTAATAATTTTCCATCGGGTTTAGCAATCTCTGGTTTTATACAGGTATTTTATAAAGACTACTAGTAAATCGTTATTAGATAACATTTTAAAGGTTGATATATTTAATAAGTCGGCTAATACTTCAAATGGCTCTCGTGATTGTAAAATTCCTTAATTTCTTTTTCATCTAAAATTTTTGTATTAAAAATTTTTGTTTTTGCCAAGATAATGGTATCCAATAAATGTTTTAAATCAAATGTGAGCAACCGCAATAGGTGTTTTCGTAAAGTTGTTTCCTCATTAAAGATTTATTTTTTTTTAAATTTTCATTAAAGTATTTTACCTCATTTAATAAATTGGAATTTGTTGAGAATTGTTTTTATTGTTTTGTATTAAGTCGTCTATTTTATTTTGAACAGTTATAAAATCATCATGACCAGGAATTCCTGCTATCCATTTCCATAAAGTTTCTTTTTCGTTAATCGTCTTTTTGCCTTTTTGGCATTATTTCTAATCATGTAATTTCGATGAGCTCTAAATCCATTGAAACTTCCCATTCTATGTCTGTTTTTGATTATTTATTTTGAATTCCCCTATTTATTATTTCTTTATAAAAACTTTAATTATTCACATAAAATAATAAATACTCTAGACTTGTGTAGTCCATTATTTCGGAACTTGTTAAAAGTATTAAGTTCAATATAAGTACACAGGAAAACATTTTTCTGAAAAAAGTAAAATTTTATTTTAAAATTTAATTTTTAATATTGATAGCCTCGAAACGGCTGAGCCAGTCGGAAATATCAATAAAGTTGTATAGACCCTGCCTAGAAGGCATGTTACGTCGGCATATTACTGCCCGCATGAACTCGCCGGATTTGGGTGAGTTTCTTGATAATACGATCGGGCTGTGTTTCGGCCGCAAACTTTCTCTGTCACACTTGCTCGGGTGGACCAATGGATCGTCGTGGGCCGAGCAATACGATCCCCTATTGTCAAGGCTGTCTGTCAGAAATTATGTAATTTTCATGCCCTTCTCGACTGTTGCGTCAGCCCCCCTTGAATTGGTCTAACTTCTAATTACATTTGAAGTTTATTTCATAAAATATTGTAGGCTTGGGACATAAGTGCATACAGGGAGTAAATTATAAAACAAATTATTGATTAGGGGTGATTACAACTTCTATGTTTTTACTCAGAAAGGGGTTTTCATCGATAATGTAATGTACGCTAGTGAAATGACCATGGCTTTCTGCGTCTTAGTACAATGAAATAGTGGGTAAATATCTTATTAAAAATCCTCTATGTATTTATGGCTTTATTTAAATACAAAGATAGCTAAGCAAATTCTGGATAACAATCTACTTGATTATTTAATTCTGATCGTTACAGTAAGTGTTGCCATTTGCTGTAGTGGTGATCATTGTCATAATAATGAGACAATAGATATGGAATTATTTCCGTCGTCAAATCTCGACGCTCTGGATCCTGGGCTTTGGAAGATATATATATTTTATATTTATGTTTACTCATATGTATATCCGTGCATTATGTGGGCGGCTATTCTTATTACACAATTAAAAAAAAAATAGCAAAAAGAAATATAGGTTTTTTATACAAAAATGTATATAAAATAGTGACTATTTGTTGTATCTCAACGTATTGATTGAGTTCGCGTCGTTGTCCGAGGCCTTAAAGGATTCGTAGTTAATTTACATCCTTTTAATTTTTGGTTTTTTAGGTAGTCAGTAGTTGTCGGTCTTTTCCTTTGGGTCGCTCTTCTCTTGTTCTGGCTTAGCCCTTAATATCATATTAGTGTATTAGGCGTACTTAACGGACTCGGATTAAGCGATGCGTTTATGCATGGAATGACTTCTCAAAAAAATGATTGATTTTCTTGGTGTCCGTATCTTAGGCGACCACAAAC
Organism: Drosophila gunungcola; assembly: GCF_025200985.1. Classification (NCBI taxonomy): domain Eukaryota; kingdom Metazoa; phylum Arthropoda; class Insecta; order Diptera; family Drosophilidae; genus Drosophila; species Drosophila gunungcola. Next base: position 558,241 of record NW_026453210.1, read on the forward strand.
GTATGGCTTCGACCAATACCCTGTAGTCAAGAGTCAAGTGCGTTTTAAAAACTTAAAAAAAAAACACAAAGCTCAATAGTTTTCGAAAGGTTATGCTAAAACGAATATAAGAAAAATTTACAAAAGAAATTCAAAATATAGCGGAACCGTTAATTTAAAAAGCTGAAATAAAAACTTTTCGGCTCAGCACGGAGACATACAAATTTAATATTTCACCGGAAATTTATAGAAAAAATATAAATAATATTTCCAAAAATGATATGTTGTTAAACCTTTATTAAAATTATTTTACGCAAAACACTTCTTAGTTAAAGTAAAGAAAAAAAAATATTTAATTCAAAGAACCTTGGCCAAAAGCTTTTTCTGGAGCTTCAAGGAGTTCCATTTTTGTTTTAAGTATAAGCTCATGATGCAAAAGTCGCCTCCAATTGTGAAGTTCAATTATGCTGAACAATGCAATTTATTTGGGCTTGGAATAAAAAAGGCGCAATTGATTTGGCTTCGAACGGAAGCTGATGTTTACTTTAAGTTTGAATTGTTTATCTCGGCTGGGGAACCAAGAGCGGACCTCAAAGCCAAAGGCAAAGACAAATCCTTCTAAAATGGATCGCTTCGATTCATTATTAATTTCTTTTAATCGGTCTCTGAGTTTTAAAGAACTGCATTGGTCTTGGTTAGAATTTATTTCTGTGACAATTTCTTCTTGATTTGTACTTTCACGTATTAAATGGTAATGGTTTGAATTTTCATTTTGTAAATTTCATGGTTTGTATTTAATTGTTTAAAGGCTTATACTTTTTTTAGTTCTGGGCGTTGTTTTTTGTTTATAAAAATAAAGTTTATATATTTTATAACAAGTAAAAAATTAAATATACGATGATTACAATTAATAATATAAAAGAAAGGCGTATTTTTGTTTTATTAATTTGGAAATATGGATTGAGAATATTTATATTGTCAAGAGTAAATTCTGTTCTGTTTTTATACCCTTGCAGAGGGTATTATAATTTCAGTCAGAAGTTTGCAACGCAGTGAAGGAGACGTTTCCGACCCTATAAAGTATATATATTCTTGATCAGCATCACTAGGAGAGTTGATCTAGCCATGTCCGTCTGTCCGTCCGTACGTCCGTCCGTTTCTCTCAGTTTTAAAGCTATCTGCATGAAACTTTCCCAAAAGTTGTCTTTCTATTGCAGGTAGTATATAAGTCGGATAGCATATAGCTCCCATAGGAACAATCGGAAAAATAAATAAAAAATTATAACTTTGGTGTTTTTTAAATTTTTTATTTATTTTCGAAATATAGTAATGTTTGAGTATTTCAGAATTACGGTTTAAATTACAACAAAATCGGACGACTATATCAAATAGACGATTATAGAAATAGTAAAAATATATAAAAAAACTATCTAATAATTGAGCTGCAAATCATAGCTTCAATGTTTTTAGACATAAACGCAAGTAAATCATAATTTTAATGTATTCAAAAACGTTTAATTCTTACAATAGCTGCAAGGGTATATGAACTTCGGCTTGCCGAAGTTTGCTTTGTTTCTTGTTTTTGTTACTTCCTCTTATTTTAGAACAGCTGGCTTTTTCGCCATTTAATAGTTTTATAAAACAACTTGTTTCAGAACTTAATTTACAGTAGTTATATAAAATTTATTTTATAAAATTGGTCATTAAGTAATATTTGTTCTTGCAAAAGGCAACTTGATTGTTTACTAATAATTTTCCATAGGGTTTAGCAATCTCTGGTTTTATACAGGTATTTTATAAAGACTACTAGTAAATCGTTATTAGATAACATTTTAAAGGTTGATATATTTAATAAGTCGGCTAATACTTCAAATGGCTCTCGTGATTGTATAATTCCTTAATTTCTTTTTCATCTAAAATTTTTGTATTAAAAATTTTTGTTTTTGCCAAGATAATGGTATCCAATAAATGTTTTAAATCAAATGTGAGCAACCGCAATAGGTGTTTTCGTAAAATTGTTTCCTCATTAAAGATTTATTTTTTTTAAAATTTTCATTAAAGTATTTTACCTCATTTAATAAATTGGAATTTGTTGAGAATTGTTTTTATTGTTTTGTATTAAGTCGTCTATTTTATTTTGAACAGTTATAAAATCATCATGACCAGGAATTCCTGCTATCCATTTCCATAAAGTTTCTTTTTCGTTAATCGTCTTTTTGCCTTTTTGGCATTATTTCTAATCATGTAATTTCGATGAGCTCTAAATCCATTGAAACTTCCCATTCTATGTCTGTTTTTGATTATTTATTTTGAATTCCCCTATTTATTATTTCTTTATAAAAACTTTAATTATTCACATAAAATAATAAATACTCTAGACTTGTGTAGTCCATTATTTCGGAACTTGTTAAAAGTATTAAGTTCAATATAAGTACACAGGAAAACATTTTTCTGAAAAAAGTAAAATTTTATTTTAAAATTTAATTTTTAATATTGATTGTTGGCCAGTTCGAGGTCAGGATGTTGAAAAAATAACACAATTTTAATTTTGGATTATTCTGTCGATATATTTCGTATGCTCTTCGACAAACCGTCTTCAGGACAACTATAAAATTAGAACAACGATTTTAATATTCTTAACAAACAAGAACAATTAACATTTAACTTACACGTCTGCGTCTGGTGACGTGGTGTTGTTAACTAATTTTTCTTTTTCTTTCCCTAGTAAATGTAAACGACCTCCAAGATTACTGACAAAATACTTAGATGATTCAAGAGGATGACATTAAAACTTCACTGACCACGCTCAACTCTTTCGCCAATAATAAAAAATTTAGAATGGAACTAGAAGAAAACGATCAATTAGCTTATTTGGACTCAGTAGTAATTAGACGTGGAAACCGTTAAAAGTAAATGGTACAAGAAACCATTTGCATCCTGACGAATCATCAATTTCAACTCCAGACACCCAAAACAAATGATAATAAATACAGCTAGAAGCTGTATACAGAGACGGATTACCACGAAGAGACGACTCGAGAGATTAAAACCAATGTTGACAGACAAAGATTTAAAAAAAAAAACATAATAAAAACATTATTATCGGAACACAAAACCACAAAAACGACCGTGTACCAAAATCGGACCACGCATTAAAATCTATATACAACAGAACAAAATAAAAGATAAATGAAATTGACAAAAAAGACGTGATCAATAAAATACCGTGCAACGACAACAGCAACGATATATGCAACAAGATATATATAGGAACAACAAAATCGAAACTAAAAACCAGACTAGCACAGCAAAAATCGGACTTCAAAGCTAGACACCATACGACCGCGTAAAAAACAGCACTCATGTCCTACTGTGCTAAGAATAATCACTCTCCGAACTTCGAAGAGGCGAGTATCTTGACACAAGAACAACACTATGCCAAACGATTCACCATAGAAGTGCTACATATTAAAAAAACACATACAGATACGGATAACTACAAAACGGACACTGACAATTGCGCTCAATTATATAGATATTTATTAGGGAAAGAAAAATTAGTTAACAACTCCACGACACCGGAAGCAGGCGTGTAAATAAAATGTATGTCAAATGTAAATTGTTTCTGTTTGTAAAGAATATTAAAATCGTTATTATTATTTTATATTTGTCCTGAAGAGCATCCAAAATATATTGATAAATAACCATAATTAATAATTGTGTTATTTTTTCAACATATTGACCTCGGGCCGGCTAACAATCAATATTTTTAAATTAATTTTTTTTATTAGATTTTAATATTATCTTTATAAATAATCCTATTTCTATTGTCGATAATTATTTTGTTTGGCATATTTTCCTTAACCATTTGTTTTTATGTCTGGACTTAAGTTTATTTCGTTCCCCATGTTTCTTTTCATAAACAACTTGTCCTACATGATACTCTTTTTCTGTTCTGTTTTTCGTATGTTTTTTTTAACATTCTTAACTATGTATTTTTATAAAATAAGGGGAATATTATCGTGCTAAATTGTATTATTAGGGATTTCAAAAGTGTTATGTATAAACAAAATGTATTCTCGCTATTTCGCACATCCAAAACTAATCTGTATTCTTCGTTCTATAAGCACACATTTGTATACACACACACGTTACTTTTGTTCATTCTCTCGGTGATCTCTAAATAAAGTCAGTCTGTACCAAGCACTCACCGAGAACGCTTCTAACCAAACACAACATTATTGGCGACGAGGATAAAAAGAAGAATCTCAGCCACAAGAATTATCGTTTTTGTGTAAAATCGTAAAGGAATACAACATTCTTGTGTAAACCGTGTTATCAGCCGCAAAAACACATCGTTTTTGTGTAATACAGTGTCGCGTAGTCGTTGATTTTCATCAAGATGCCGGCAGATCAGAACATAATCCAGACAATGCTTGCTCAAGAGCAAGAATTTACAGCAGCTCCTATTGAACAACAAGGAACATGGATGCAAGCAATCCTAGAAAGCCACGCGGGTGAATTATCTATGTGTCCTCCATTCCACAAATTCGACGAAGACAATCAAAATTGGGAGTCATATCGAGAACAATTATCGCAGCACTTCAACGCATATTCGGTTAGTGCAGAACAAAAACCAAAAGCCTATTTCCTTTCATGGTGTGGTGTTAACATATTCGAACTATTAAAAAATCTATTCGGGAGTAACAATTTGAAAACATACAAGCAGCTCACAGACAAGCTAACGGAGCATTTCACCACAAAACGCCATATTGTAGCAGCTCGCTACGAGTTTTTCAAACGAGAGATGAAGCATTCACAAACACATAGAGAGTGGGTAGCCGACTTGCGCGGAATCGCTCGTGAATGCCAATTTGTGTGCAACACAAACGGTTGTTTATCAAATTATGTAGATGAGATGATACGAGATCAGATCATAGTACATACTCCGTATGATGCAATCCGGGCATCTGCATTTCAAAAGTCACAGTTGCAGAAACCTATGAGACAACAACAAAAACCGTTGCAACGCTAAAAGAGAACGTATACAAACAGGATCCAATCAATGCGATCCACACATACACAAAAAAGCCAGCAAGCAGTGGAAACGATGCCAGATCGTTTGAAGATGATCTTAAATCTTGCTCTGGCTGTGGTCAAACTCACCAGAGAGAAAAATGTAAGTTCAGACCGCCGTATGTCACAAGTGCGGTAGGAAAGGTCATATAGCAGTCGTCTGAATGTTGATATACTCAAGTCAAATGTCAAATGTGCGGGTCAAGTAAATAACCGGGAAGTAAAGTCCAATAAGAACGAAGCAAACGAAGTCGAAGTGATCGAAGCAGTTTACAGTGTCACAAGTCAAGTAAAATGTAAAAACAGAAAAGTTATTGATTTCGAAATATTAAAACAAGTTATCTCATTTCAAATAAATTCCGGAGCAACAGAATCCGTGATAAACTCCAATATATACGCCTTGCTGCAGGAGCCGAAATGCACAAGTGTTCCCGAGTTTCACATGCGTTTGGACATACTCCAATACCAATACTAGGGGAGCTGCACACTCTCGCAAACTGCGGAGAGAAAGAGAAACAAGTGGTCATAATCGTGGCAAATATAGAAACTTCGACTAATCTCTTCGGCATGGATTTATTTAACGTTTTCGGATTTGATATCATGCAAGTATCAAACATTTTTAAAGCACATAATGACAAACTAAGTGACCTCTGCAACAAGTACAGCGAAGTGTTTGAACCAGCCATGGGTGTCATTAAAGACTTCAAAGCCAGCGTATTTTTAAAATCTTCAGCGACACCAAAGTCTTATAAATGCCGCCAAATTCCGTTCGCTCAAATCGACAAATTTAAAGCCGAAGCAGACAGACTCACACAAGCCGGAATTTGGAAACCAGTAAAATTCAGCAATTGGGCATCCCCAATCGTGCTCGCTCCTAAGCCAGGTGGCGATATTCGTATTTGTGGCGATTTTAAACAGGCAGTCAACGCACAAATCGACGTCGAACAGTATCCGTTACCAACAAAAGAAGCTCTATTTCACATCATTCGTCATGGTAAGCAGTTCAGCAAGATAGACCTCAAGAATGCCTATCTCCAGATGGAATTAGATTAGATTAGAATGATTCGAAGAAAATCATGGTGGTAAACACACCACTGGGCCTTTTTCAATATCAGCGTCTTCCTTACGGGATTGCAAGCACACCAGCTATCTTCCAAAGATACCTCGAGCAACTTCTAAAAGGAATAGAAGGTTGTGGCAACTATTTAGATGACATCATCATCTCAGCACCTAAAAGCGAGGAACATCTGAACCGAATCGACCGAGTTCTCAGCACTCTTCAAGAGAACGGCCTCAGATGCAAAAGGCAAAAATGCTTCTTTTTCAAGGACGAAATAGAATACTTAGGGCGAAGAATCAGCGCAGACGGCATTCACCCAGACAGCTCAGGCTTGGAGGCTATAAAACTGTTGTGTCCGTCTTCTAACTTACAACAATTGGAAGCATTCATGGGTAAAGTTAATTTTTATTGTAATTTTATTCCGAACTATTCGCAGTTGTCTGCTCGCAGAAAAGACGAAGCCTTCTTTTTTGGTCCACAACAGCAGCAGGCTTTTACAGCTCTTAAGTCCCACATTATTAGCTCACTTTGATGAAAAATTACCGCTGGTGCTCGCTACAGATGCCTCATCCTTTGGCATCGGGGTAGTCCTTTCGCATCTTCAGCCAGACGGCGGAGAGAGACCCATTGTTTTCGCATCTAAAACGCTCGACAAGCATCAGGTTAAATACAGCCAAATCGAAAAGGAAGGACTTTCTATAATATTTGGAGTAAAGCGTTTTCACCAATACCTTTATGGCAGAAAGTTTGTCCTAATCACAGACCACAAGCCACCATTTTTAATCCAGGCAAGCATCTCCCGTTGATGACGTCAAACAGACTACAAAGTTGGGCTATTATTCTCATTTCCTACAATTTCGATATCCAGTATCGATCCACATGTGCTCATGGGAATGCAGATGCTCTTTCACGCCTTCCAGTGGGCACAGAACCAGACTTCGACAAAGAAGAGGAAGCTTGCCACAATGTAGTCGAAGTGTCACCACCGATAAATTCCGAGCTCATTCGCAACCACATGGACAAAGATAAAGTTCTCAAGCAGGTCCTGCAGTACGTATCTGTGGGATGGCCAGACAAACTCCAGCCAGTCAACGAAGCCCCTTTGCCTTACTTTAACCGAAAGTATAACATCTTTCTTCTTATAAGCTCACTCCAAACGCCCAAGGTAAAACTCCTGCCGAGTTAATCCACGATCGACCAGTCCGCACCGTGCTTAGTCAACTTTTCGAGCAGCCTGTCGAAGATGAACAGACAATCACCAAGTACATCTCTAATCAAATGGTATACGCTCGAAACTATTCAAGGGGAGAAAAGTGGATTGAAGGCATTATCGACCGTCCAGTTGGATAAATGCTGTTCATTGTTCGCACGTCAAATGGTTACATCAAGCGCCATTTCAACTCAATCAAGAGACCTCCAGAGTTTTGGTGGATTCCTGAACTGCCAAAGTCATCCTTCAATCAAGAAATACAGCAACAAGATCGACCGCCAACTCCGCCAGTTGTTCAGCAACCTGATCTTGTTCCTGTTTCTCGTCCTCCTAAACGCGCAGCAGAGCCAACCCAGCAGCCGAGGCAGAAACAATCTACACGACGTCTTTCAGGCATACCAGTACGCCAAAGCAGCCGTGTTCGCCAGGAAGTCGATCGTTTTAAGCCAAAGGACTTCAGAAAATCTAAGCATATAAATAGTTCTTTATTAAAGGAGGAGATGTGTTATGTATAAGCAAAATGTATTCTCGCTATTTCGCACATTCAAATCTAATCTGTATTCCTTCTTTCTATAAGCACACACTTGTAAACACACACACGTGTATCTCGCTGATCTCTGAATAAAGTCAGTCTGTACCAAGCACTCACCGAGAACGCTTCTAACCAAACACAACAAAAAGGTTTTTGGTTTGTTTTGGAGTGTATGGTCTGATTATATTATTATATATCTTAATTGAACTCTTCTTTTATGCAGCGAGCTATTTCCGTTAATGTCGAGTGTGCTCTTTCAACTTGTCCATTTGAAGTACTATGTCTTCGGTCTGCGTAATGTAAAGCATTTCTACAGAGAGAAATTTTCATATTTGTAAAATGCTTATTATTTGAATTAAGTCCTAGTAATGTTGCTCGATTTGTTTGAAACTATAATCTCATCCATGCAGACGTGACAAGTTTTTGGAAAATTCTGAGTGCATTTGTTAAACCGAAGGGTAAAAATTCAAATTTTCTATTGTTAATGGAAATGTTTTTTCAGTAAATGAGTCTTTCATTAAAACTTGATGGAATCCTGATTCCAAGTCAATTGTTGAAAAAAATTTTGTTGACGGATTATTTTACGTCGGTGTGTTCAGGATTTTTAGATCCCAAACTTATTAATTTTTTTGGCGGATTATTCTACGTTGGCTTTTTCGAGGTTTTTTGAGATCACAAACTTTTAAATTTTTTGTTGACGGATAATTCTATGTCGGCGTGTTCAGGTCTTTTAGATCCCAAACTTTTTAAATTTTTCTTGACGGATATTTCTACGTCGGTGTGCTCAGGATTCTGTATATCCAAGCTAAAAAACTTTTTCAACCATTACAGATTGTTTTTAATTCCTTTGAGCTCATCAAAAAAAAATTTTATAATATACTCTTTTAATGGAAGGATAATTTTTTCTTCAGCTAACGATAATTGGTTTATTGAATTATCTTCATCATAAAATAATTTTTCTTTTGTTTATTGTTTTCTTTATAATTAATAGTTCCTTTTTATTAAATATTAATTACAGCTTCTATTTTTCTTAAAAGATTAAAAACTATAATTAGGTCGGATTCTAATCCTTCTATTTCGTAAAAAACTTGTTGCGAAACTCCCCGGATAATTTCGATGATGAGCAAAAGACTGCTAAGGGGACTTTTCCTTGTTCCAAGTAAATGAGAATCAATACGGTTGATAGTTACTGATCTTCTCCAATTGTTTATTGAATATTAAACTGGGCGAAATTTGTGCAGTTTATTGTGAATTCGAGGTTTAAAGATATTCGCGAGCAGCTCTCAAGACAGTTCAATAGTGAGTGAGTCGTAATATAAGAAAAAGAAAAAGAAAAAGAAAAAGAAAAAGAAAAAGAAAAAGAAAGAGAGAGTGCCGCAGGTTAACATTGCCATTCTCCGCGAACCTGCAGTGCGTCATACAAATCTGTCCATGCCGCCTCCAATACTGGGTCCAGTATTAAATACAATTGGGCCAACAAGTGCTGCAAGAGAGACCGAATGTTATGACATATTGTATTGGCGATCAACAGGTGCGAGGATTAAGAATTTATTTACTGGAAACAAGGTTTGGATCGGTTCTGCGCGGTATTGGTGGTCTCCAGATCTTGGAGACGGAACGTTTGTAAGTTCTAACGTTGCTTTAAATAGAGGCTACACGAACCAATTTATCCAATTATTTTGCCAATTTCTCATTCATCACGAGGAAGTCGGTCATCTTTAATAAGGACTACGTCGTTGACTTGTAGATTTTTGGATTCCGGTCGCCATTTCGGACGTGCTTGTAAGTGAAACAGCCAGTCGGTGCTTAAATTGATCCAGAAACTGAGTGCTGAGCGAAACATCCTTTGGCGAGTCATCCGGTGTCGCCTATTACGAAATGTGCCGGTGTCAAGACTGACAGATCGTCGAGATCATTTGTAAGCGGGCACAGTGGCCAAGAGTTTAAACATGCTTCAATATGTGTTAATACTGTGGCTAGTTGTTCATAGGTCATTCGAACCCCTGAGAAGACTTGATGTAGATAAGTTTAGCCTCCCATATCCCTCCAAAATTAGGTTTATGGGGCGTTGACAACTTTAAAGAGCTCTGTCGGTTCCGATAAAGTTGGTACCGCAATCGTAGACGTGACCGCAATCAATGGCTCTATTCCCGTAGCGATGAAAGGTCCACGTGGAGGAGTAACTCTGTGTAGTGGTAGATAGGCCATAAGTTGTTGACATGTATTTGGGCGTAGCCGAAAACATTGAATGCAGCTTCTGAGAGTACGTCTAACAGTTTGTCTTCCATTGACAATTCAAAACTGATGTCGTGTCGTGGCCAGCGTGAGTCCTATTTCGCCGTAGGATATCTATAAATATCCCTTTGGACTATTCGTACGATTTCTGTTAAAGCATTTCTCAGTTCCAACACCGTAAGAGGTCAAAGTCGGCGCTGTTCAGGTTTCCGTTGTATATTGGAGATAAATCTGAGCATGTACGATGCAAGAACCTTGTGGTAGGATGAGAATCGAATAACAAAATTGGTCGAAGTTTCCTGATTTTGTGTAGTGTGCATGCGGATTGCTGTCCTTTCTTCGACAGTGATCATATCGATGTCGCTTATTGTGAATGGTTTTGTTTGGCCATTTTTCGGTTTCTTTTTTGAGCCATGGCGGTCCATGCCACCATAAACGATGCGTTGCTAGTTCGTGAGGGGTAAGACCGCGCGTGGCACAGTCGGCTGGATTGGTCTATGTGGGTACAAGTCTCCATTGTGGTGGTGCGCTATCGTCAAGAATTTGACTTACCCGAGACAAATGTCTGCCAACGTAAAGGGTCGCCAATCAACAAGAATATGACAATCGTTGCATCAGACCAAAAGAACGTGGCAGTTGACGAGTAATTGATTTGTAGTTGCGATGAGATCCATTTTGCCAGAGTAACTGCAAGTACTGCGCCTGACAGTTCCACGCGAGGTATGGTCATCGGCTTCGTTGGTGTAACTCGGCTGCGAGCGGCAATCAAATGAGTGCGGCACAGGCCTCATAGGCTCTCGCGGATCCATCGCAGAAGACATGAATTTGTAAAGATTTAATGTCCTTGCTGATAAATCCAAGCCATCGTGGTATTTGAATGCGCTTAACGACGGGTAAAGTTTTCACAAATTAACTCCAACGGTCTAAAAGGGGTCCTGTTATGGTCTCGTCCCACTGCAGCGGTGTCAAGCTTTCGCTCTCGCGTTGTACTTGAGATGGCCTTGGCTCTGGTGATGATCGGAGCGATGAAACCTAAGGGAGCCGGGAAAATGTGGAAAGAACCGACCGTTAAGTGCATGTGTGATTAATTTCAAATTTTATTTTAATTTCCGTCCTAATGTCTTGATGGGCTCCTTTAGGTCGAACTCTAAAAGTGTTCGATTAGATAAGTGAGATGATGGGATTCTTGTAAAAGTGATGTGCTATTGGCCGACCATTTCCTCAGCTCCATTCCTGCCGACTGAAGAGCAGCAATTAATTGATTACGAATTTGTAGTGTCCCGTCAATTGTTGAATGTGCACTTTGTACATCGTCGACATATATCTCGTTCCTAAGGCCATTTTCGGCGATCAAGTATCTTTCGCGTTCATCTTCTGCTAGTTGGAGCTACCCTGATGGTTGTGTATGGGGCTGATGACGTCCCAAATGTGACCGTGTTCAGATAGTACTCCAAAATTTTGTTTTGCTCATCATTCGTTGGTTTTGAGCATCTTCAGGATGCATTTGTACATTCGTTGAATGTCAGCAGAAAACACGAACTGCTGAGTGCGCCAGTTAAGAAGGACGCCAGCCAAATCGTTTTATAAGCCTGGCCAGTACAAATTACGTCGTTTAGAGATTTCCAATTAGAGGGCTTGCATGAGACATCGCAGACGATTTTGACTTTGGTAGTTACGGTTTCTTTTTTAAATTCGGCGTGGTAAGGCAAAGTACATGATCGGCAGTCAATGCTTTACTCTGGTGTTAGTCGCTTGATATCAAATTAGTGGCACTTCTGGGTCTAAGAATTTTTTCACTACGGTTTCTAAGCGCGTATGATGAGATTTTAATGTCAAAGAGGGCCCAGCTGCTCCTGTGACCTGGCCAAAAACTATCCAGCCGAGTTGAGTTCGTTGAGCGATGGGATCACCCTTGCTCCCTTTCAAATTTTCCGTAAGGATGAATTGCCAAATGTCGTTTCAGCCCGATGGCCTGTACTGCACGTTTGGTGATGAGCGTGCCCTCTGATCCAGAATCCACTAAAGCGAGGATGACCATAGATTGGCCATTCTCGTAGTTGTGTATCCGCACAAGGCACGAGAAGCCTAATCCGAGAAGATTGATAATAGGCGTTGGTGGCTGCTAGTTGAGCCGTATGTGTTCCTACCGGCGAGACTGGCGCTTCAGACGGTGGTGATACACTGGAATGAGAGCTATGGTCCGAGCCGGTGGAAGTTTTTACCGATGACATAGTCGCGTTCGCAGTGTGTTGAGGAAATTGTAACAGAGTAAGGTGTCTTCGGCCACATTGTACACAATTTCGGTTTCTCAGGCATTGCGCGACGGTGTGTGCGTTGCTGAGTCAGTGAGGGCAGAAATTGCATCGGTATACGATGGACTTTCTGGCGAAGGAATCCTTGTGGATGAAATCAGGGCACCGTCGAAGAAGACAACGGAGTGGCCCTGCTGTTCCGGTAGTTGTGTGGAAACTTTGCTCCCTCTATACTGAGCTGTACGCTGATCTGATGGGAGTCCGCAGTGTTCTTGAGGCGTATGTATGAGACGTTGAGTGCCTGATAGGTACCGGTGAGCATCGATTTTCCAGGATATCGATACTGACGAGCCTGTTGTTGAGGAAAGAATCCAGCTGCGAGAAAGGTAGAATGTGTACAGAGTTTCCAAGGTTTTGCTCTCATGCTTGGACCGTTGAAGCTGTAAGCTTGTTGATTACATGGTGAACGATCCTATGATCTGCGTTACTGATCGGGATATTGAGTCGGGTCAACGCAGTGATGCACACATTTGTGATGTTGAGCATATGCTTAAGATCTGCAGCCTTTATCTTCGATAGTTGCGGCAGATCATACAGGGAGTTCATGTAGTACATAAACTGTAGTCGTGGATTTTTATATCGTTGGAAAATGAGGCTCCAGGCTGTTCAGTAATTTATTCCAGTAAAAGTCATCTGATGAACATCGTCGTCTTGGCTTGAGGGAAGAGCTTGTTTCAGAAAATTGAATTTTTTGTATGTTAGACATCGCCGTGTTCTAATGAATAAGTTGGGTAAACGCATCGTAAAGTGGCCAATCCACTAACATTAAGTTAGTGGCCGTTGGTGTTGTTTGGAGAAAGGTCTTCTGCACTTGGAATTTTGGTAGGGAATTTTTTTTCGAATGCCTCTGCTACGGCACATGCAGTAGTTTTTTAATCTTCATCGAACTGAAACAGCACATTTTTAAAAACGTAAGAATGCTCTCTAGGCACACAACAAACACTCACCTCTATCCCCAACTTTTAAGAATTTCTTTCATTCAAGTCCGCAGCGATGCATTCCATTTGGTATGCAGCTGGAAGTTGTCGTCATCTTTGTGCACGTGTTCACTAGTCCAGCGAAAGCACCGTTCCTTGTTGTCGTTGTCTTCTTTGTTTTCGTCGTTCGGGGTTCCCCTTATGGGCCAAAACTTCCTGGATAGTTTTGATGATGAGCAAAACACTACCTTTCCTTGTTTCAAGTAAATGAGAATCAATACGGTTGATAGTTACTGATCTTCTCCAATTGTTTTGCAGTTGATTGTCAATTCGAGTTATAAAGATAATCGCGACCAGCACTCAAGGCAGTTCGATAGTGAGTGAGAGAGTGGCTGCAGCTTTACATTGCCATTCGCCGCGAATCTGCAGTGCGTCATACAAAACTGTGCAAATATGATTATCATATAATAATATTTAATTATAGTAAACCCATTAATGGTTGTAAGCCTTTTATAAATTGGAAGCTCTTTTTTATTTAGATAAATTATTTTTTATGTAACAGGATTTTGCTCCTGTATCATTTAAAAATTTTAAATCTTTTTGATTTAATTATCTGATCTCTTCAAGAAGGGTACTCCTACTCCAGGTCCGATCTAAAAAATTATCCTCTTCTATGTTATTTACTCTCATTGATTTTTAATCAGTTTGATTAACTGAACCAGTTGGTTCTCTCTTTATTGGTGGATGTGGTTCAGGCTGTTTGTTCTGACCGGCGTTTGTACTGACTTTTTGATTACAATAGTTATAATTACAACCTCTATTAAAATTGTTATTCGGACGATTTTGATATTGGATCGATTCATTAATTTCCATGGGTACACGAGTAGGCTTTACATAATTATTATTAGACTTCCAATTAATATTTTTTTTCCTGATTCCACTGGTTATTATTAACTTGCTGTGGAGATCTTTGATTATATCTTAAATAATTTGAATTGTTATTGCTAGGAATGTTTTCCTAGTATTACATCATTTTGAAAATATTTATGTCAGCACATGAAACTACACAGAAATAAATATCTTAAGTATCGTATCTTGAACTTTTTAAATTTGTATTAGAAAAAAAAGAAAAGAATACTTTTTTCAAATCCGTTTAAGAATCGAAGGTAAAAATTCAGAATTTTTCTTTTGCCAAAATACATATTTGTGTTGTGTATCAGACGGAGCATCGGGGCGGTAAAGCGTTACCATGTCTAAAATTTAAAAATTGTAAGAATATTTATAGTTTATATAAAAATTAATTTTTTTGGTTTGCCTTTATAACATTTTAAATTTTTCTCTTGAAATATTTTTGTTAATAAAGTTTATCAAATAAGAAACAATATTTTAAAATTAGCTTAAGGGGTGTAGGGAATGAATTTTGATTTTAACAGCCAAAAAACATATTGTCTTATTCATATTATAAGTATCTTATATTAATTGAATCTCAAAATATTGAGAATTGTATCAATTGAAAAAAGGATAGATGGTCATTTGAATAATTAAAATTATACTGCGTATAAATGGTATTAGAATTCATTTTTAGTTTCGTATTTTTTGTTTGCAGCACTTGGAAGTGGAAAGTTTCTGTTTGGCTAAAAAATGTAAACTTTTTTTTTAAATAAAAAAACCAAAACTAAAAAAAACGCTTGGTAGTAACCTATTAGTTTATGTTAAAAAAATGTGTGGACATTTTCACAATAATCGGTTTGTTAGACTTGGTCGAGTCGCTTTAACTGCGATTTGTTGAAATTTTGACACAAAATCATAAATTTAATTTAAAAGTTATACAGAAAAAAAACATGTAAAATCAATGAATAAAGCTTATAAAATTTGTTTAAAAAAATATTAAATTAATATCGCTTAGACTCAAATAACAATCGTTTCGAAGAACCTTTAAAGTTAAAATCAAGAATTATTCATTAAGTTGTGTTTAGTATGGTTTTTAGTATTTTTTGACAATGATTCGATGAAGACCTCTGCTTGTATTAAGCGGACTCCTCGGTTTTTAACATGTTAGAATTTTATATATTGTACTTTATTTCCCCAATACTAACATGCAATATTTTTTTTCTTACAGGAAAGTCTGGGATTGCTATAAATCTTATAACGGATGAGAAATCTATGACGGTGTGCTCTGATATCGAGAAACATTTTAAAAAAAAAATTGAAGTGCTGAATACTGATAGCGCCGATGACATTGAAAAGATTGGCACGTAGTTATATTTCTCTGTATCCACAAAATGTAGTTTATAATAAAATGACATTTAAACTTTATTCTGAAAAATTGGTGTGAAAAAACGTACACATTGTACTGACATAGTGTTTGGACAAGCAAATAACAGTAGGGAGAATTACAATTAGAGTTGGCTTGGCTCAGTGATGGCTAGTCAATTTTATTCCCTTGCAGAGGTTACTATATGAATCTGGATAAAACTTTCCATAAAGTTTTTTTAATAGAAGCAAGCGTACATCTTCTGTGATATGCCGAATAGCTGTTAGACATATTTATATCCTTGCAGAGGGTATTATAATTTCAGTCAGAAGTTTGCAACGCAGTGAAGGAGACATCTCCGACCCTATAAAGTATAAATATTCTTGATCAGCATCACTAGGAGAGTCGATCTAGCCATGTCTACGCAAACTAGTCTCTCAGTTTTAAAGCTATCTGCATGAAACTTTCCAAAAAGTTGTCTTTCTATTGCAGGTAGTATATAAGTCGGAACGAGCCGGATCGGAGTGCTTGGAGATATAGTATTGGTTAAATATTTCAGAATTACGTTTTAAATTTCATCAAAATCGGACGACTATAGCATTTAGCTCCCATAGGAACAATCGTATAACTGCCATAGGAACTATCGAATAATTAAGCTGAAAATCATCATAGCTTCAATGTTTTTAAACATACACGCAAGTAAATCATAATTTTAACGTTTTGAAGAGTATTTAATTATTGAAATAGCTGCAAGGGTATATGAACTTCGGCACGCCGAAGTTTGCTTCCTTTCTTGTTTTTATTTGTAAATATTATATTATATATTAGAGATAAGGTTGCACTAAGATACTATAACATGAAAATATTGATAAGATTGAAATTGTTATCAAAAAGTGCGATTGCTATCTTGCGGAAGACAAAAGGCAAGCGGTTGGACAAAAATAAAAAAAAACTTAGTTTTATCGCTGTGCGATATATTTACGCTTGAGCGGCATTGCGCGACAAGTTGCCAACAGAAGATTCATCGTGGAAAGCTTGGAAAATAACTTGGGATCTGCGTCTGCAATTGCTTATTTGAAGACAATGTCTGTCCTGATCTCAAAGTTGCAGGAGCAGTCAATGAAGTCCTGAGTCCGTCCGTACTGTCGGCAAATGGGTCATTGGGCTAGAGATTTTGGACAACCCAAGAGGCCGGATGGGGCCTACTTTAAGTGCTTCCCAAGCGAAAGATGACAACTATGGTGACAGCAGTGCAGGATAAAGAGGGATCTGACTCGGAGGACTTGGCAGTGGTCCAAGCAATTGAACAAAGAAAAAAAGGAAAAATATGTCCGTATTGTAAGTTCGTTTGGTATCTGCAGACGGTAAGCTTATTTGATTCCGAAAAATTTTGTATTGAGTCAAAAATACCCTTATATACCCTTGCAGCTATTAAATTATATTATTCTTTAAAGCATCTAAATTTCAAGTTATATGCGTATATGTTAAAAAAATGGAAGCTATAATGATATTCAGCTCAATTATTCCAACGTTCCTATGGCAGATATATAATAAAGTTTTTATATTTCAATAAAATTTAAAGCGTAGCTCTGAATAATTAAACCACTACTAGGTTTAAAAGAATTACGTACTACTTGCAACAGGAAAACAACTTTTAGAAAAATTTTATGCATTATGCTATTGAACTGAGAGACTATATTGCGTAGAAACGGACATGGACTGAATACATCACTGCGTTGCAAACTTCTGACTAAAAATATAATAATACCCTCCGCAAGGGTATAAAAATCGAAGTGTTATATCTGCTCGCATGCAATTCCATCTTGAACCATGGAAACCCCTTGAATAAACCCAAGTAACTAAAGGTCGTTTTTTGGCTTAAGGTTGCGGAGGAGCTCAATATAATTTTCTCGAAACCAACTCACATCCAGTCAGGTAGGTAATGTTTGATACATAGCAAATTAAATATAAATAAAATGTACCAACAAATTATAGCACGCAATTGAACAACATAAAATCATTTTAGGCGTTTGCCAATGGAACCACCACGTCACAAAAAATATACGGACTTATTACGAAAGTGAAGAATCCGTGGCAAAGGCGCAGTGAATAAAGTTGTTAATACTGTGAAAAACCAAGAATCTGGGCATAACGAGAAGGCTTGGGCGCTTGGATCCCGATCTCCAGCTTAGGGCAAAATAAATTTTGGAAACGGAGTCTGTAATGACCTGTAAACAGCCCAAAAGCAATATAAAAATTGCACGCAAATATTCAAATTGACAAACAATATTTATTATTACTTCAGTATGGTCTGCACTCCACAAGAGTAAATATATAACTGACTTAATGAGAGCCACGGAGACATCCGGAATCGATTCGGCTTGCGTTCTTGCTCGCTGCCAACCGACTGCTGAGAAGATTCAATGTCTAATAGCCTGATTCCATTGCCGCAATAGTGGACTTTTTAAATGTGCCTGATTCCATTGGCGCATTAGCATTTAGCTACTACGACATGTGAGTGGCACGAGCAGCTGATCTGGGTTTGTTTACTTTTGCATTTTGGCAAATCCAAAAGAAATTAATTAAAATTAATGAACATGAGAGAGTTTGCTAAACTCTTTAATGCTCAGCAGGACATCTATAATGCGACCAAGGCATTTGCCAACTTGGACGACAAGGAAGAGAATCTGATTGCGTTGTTATGACGGGTTTGCAATGGAGACCACCACAGTTTCCAAAAAGGGCTAGGATCCCCGTATATGTGGGAGTTACTTTATGCCAGAGATCCAGCAGGAATGCGTTGTGGTACTGCGAGCAGAATTTGCAGCGTGCGCTTTAGTTTTCAGTCATTCTTATACAAAATAGATTTTATATTCAAAAGACATCAAAAATTGAGCCAACCTTGCATATAGAAAACAGCTGTTGTAGTGGTGGCACGAACAAAATATCGTTCAACATCGATATTTTCCGGTATTTTTTCTAAAAATGTTCGGGGCGAATGGTTTTTAATCGCATTTAAAAATCGCATTTATTTTAAATGCGACATTTAGCCTTATGGGATTCCCTGTGTAAATAAATGCGCATTATGCTAAATGCGTTTTAATGCGCCAATGGAATCAGGCTATAAACCAGAACCCTCTGATTCTTAAATACGTTTTACCTCCTCCCGATATCCTTACTAAGCGTCCATCTATCTGAATTAGCTCATAGACTGTCCTACAGTCTGCTAGCTTGCTAGCATTTTGTGTTTTATATTCAGTGGCTCTCCTAGTTTTTTTCTACCACCTCCTTTCCTTTTTTCTTATTAATAAAATCCCTGTCTCTCTTTTCAGATTCTTCCATTTCCCCTACTATATCCTGAGCTCCCGGAATCATGTCTCTACGATTAAATATAAGCTCTGATATCGATATAAATTTTTAAATCTCCTATTTATAATTTTTATCATTTACATATGATTTTTTGAACCACTTTACTAATGACCAATTCATATTTTCTACCTCGCCATTAGCTTGAGGCCAATAGAGAGGGGTTGTAATTAGGTCAACTCCTTTCGTTTCTCAACATTTTTTTTAAGATATTGTTTTCCTTGAAGATAACTTTTACCATCCTCACCATTTTGTCTTGTTCCTTCAATGAATTTCCGAAGACAATTACATCAATATAATTTAGCCTTTCGGGCATTTCGCTAAACGTTTCTCTGGAAGTTTTTGAAATATCTCAGATGCTGAGTTAACGCAGCACAGTAGACGCTTGTATCTATACAACCCTTGCAATGTTATAAACGTAGTAATTTCTCGGCTATTTGGATGCAACTCGAGTTGTTAATAAGCAAATCCAGTCGAGAAAAATAGCGAGCGTTGAAAACGACTATAATGTTAGTAATGGGTTATTTTCTCGTTGAATTGCTTTATTCCCTTCATTTTACAATGCGATAAAACTCGGTGATGTCGCTCGAATACCGAATTACGTATCGGCGAAAAATATTCATATATCCACACATCGTTGCGTTCCTCCGGAATATAAGGGACCATCGCTCCTAGCAAGTTATATATAATATACTGAAGTTATGAGCTTCCCAAATGCAGAAGCTTATTGAAGTTTTTAAGAGTCGAGCTAATTTCTTCGCTGTCCGCATATATGTTAAATGGGCGCATCCGGACCTCCCATTCGGAGCGCCAAAGTGTCTATGTTATTGCATGGAAATGGCTTTAGGCCATTACTTAGTTTTTCCTTTCAATTCGATTTACACAATTCTCCTCAGGGTCAATTTTTGACCACTCTACTTTGACTTTTACAGTCAATTCTAGAGTCGCCACTTAGGCTACATTTAAGTGGCCACACACTTTTCCTTTTTATGTGTGTATGTACCAAAATAATACACATACTGTCGAAACGAATTAAATTCTGTTTCGGTCTTTTTTTTTGGGTTTTCTCCCGTCGGTAATGTGTAAACAGCCCAATAGATATATTTAATAAATACAAATATACAAACAATATTTATTATTTCTTCAGCGTGATCTGCACTCCACAAGAGTATCTATATAACTGACTTAATGAGAGACTAACGCTTTCAGCAACGCTCGCAATGACAGGCTGCCACAGATACCATACAGGTAAACATAAATAATGGAAACAATTTTAATGATTATTAATGACTTTTGTAACGAGGCGGTATAGCTTGCCGTGTCCAGGGTTCGAGACAGATATTTATTTCCTCTTTAGATCAATTTACCTCCCTTTCCCCAAATAATAACAGAAATCGAACGCTACGTAGTATGGCTATGTTCCGAGTGTGGTATTGCTTGCTGGGTTAGTGTCGGCGCTGCTGAAGAGCCGAGTGCCGAAGTGCTTGCTAAGTGATACCGACGCTGCGGAAGGGCCGACTATATCGCTGCATGCTGAGTGTTGCACTGATTGGTGCGTGGTGCTGCGGGAGGGCCGAGTGTTGAACTGCTTGGTGCTGGCGCTGCGGAAGGGCCGATTGTTACACTGCTTGGTGCGTGGTGCTGGCGCTGCGAATGAAGCGAGTGCTACACTGCTTGTTGTTTGGGATTGGCGTTGTCAGAATGCCGAGTGTTGAACTGCTTGCTGGGCGTGTTTGTGCTGATCGATGGCCGATTGCACACTGCTTGCTCAGTACTGTCTCGTCGTTCGAGTACGTCGGGTTCGTAGTGTTGTGAGGAACGAAATACTTTGTTTTTCTAGTGGGATATGGGAATGTAGGGCATCGTCAGTTTCGACCTGCCGTTTATTCCGTATCGTTTCCGGGTGACTTCTGGGAGGAACTCACTGAGATGGGCCGAAATTACGCAAACCGCGCCGGGCTCAGTGATCATGACCGGGCCTGGGTGCGTATTCGCAAACCACACCGGGCGTCGGTGATCCTCACCAGATCGTAGAGCCAACTTAAAATCGCACTCTTGCGGATCCACCACCACTACCAGAACACTTACCCAGATATTCTTCTTTACCGATGTTTCCTCGATAGTAATCGGAACGCAAGTGACTGGACTGGAGTTGTGTCTCCCCTTATATAGGCGCCGGTTAGTGAGACCAGATCGGACGATGACGATGATCCAGCTTTGGGTAATTTGGGTTATTGGGCGTTGATAATCGGCGATCGATAACTTCGTCGTGTAAGTGTGACAGGGTGTTGATGACTTTGGGAGCGAGTTTAAAACATTTTTCAAAATAAAATACCAGTATTTGGAATGTTTTTATGTTTAATTTTAATGTTAATGCTTGAATATAGGTTGTATTTAGTCTTATGAGTTGTTGTGACGGTGGACCGTCATACTTTTTAAGCTCGTTAAAGTGTTTTTGTTTATAAAATAGTTAAAGTAAACCAATGTTATAACCACGATTTTAAAAAAAACCGTTAACTATTTTATTTAAACAATCTAGTGTAACGAACTGATTTTCTTTGTTATCTGCTCGCTACGAATGTCGTGCGGCTAGCTCAGAAGATGTAATTGTTCGTCCCACCAAATTTATATATACGTGACCGCCCTGTTGACCAGTGAAAACGCACAGAAAGATTGGGAGTACGCAGTGATCTTTTATTCGCCGACTTGACCCTCGGCCGGGTGGTGTATTGATAATGTAGAACTGCCGTCGTCTCCTTCCCACGTTAAACGTCTCGCTGGATCGTGCTGGCTGCGAAGTGGTGTCTCCCTCGCCGGAAATGGTGTCTCTCTCGCCGGTTTGGCTTGGGATGTCTTCTGCTGCCCTTGGCTCGGCGGGTATACAGGGATTAGGGATGCGGCACCGTTCCCAGACTAGGATGAACAGGCACTGTGCTCTCAAGGCGTACGCCTCCCGCAGCCGCAGCCTCCTGTCCCTTGCTCTGACCCGGCCGGTCGCATCCGGACGTCGGCTCAGTTTCTACCTGACGGTTCAGGCGTACGCCGGAAGCCGCCAACGCAGTCCCTGGGTCAAACGCCAGGTTCTAGACGAACGCTTCCACCCCACCCTCTCTGCCGCAGGCTTAAGAATTCAAAGTATACGCTGCTCGCCCGACGCTCGTTGTTCGTCGTCCTAGGGTCCTCGTTGTCCTTGTTCTGCCTCCAGGTATCTCGACCGGCTCTGCTCCTTGTTGGCGACTCGTTAAGCTGCCGCACCAGCTGAACAACCGTGCGTCCTTCCGGGCTAGTCGCACCAGGACCTTCTACAGTTCCTGCAGGACGATCAGGCATACGCCGGAGTTCGCCAATGCAGTCCTTGTAGGCAGGCTCCGCTCCTTGTTGGCGACTCGGTAAGCTGCCGTTCTGAGACTCTAGCGGTGGACCGCTGTGCTCTCAACGCATACGCCTTTCGAGACACCAGCTGAACAAACGCGCGTCCTTCCGGGCTAGTCGCACCAGGACCTTGTACAGTTCCTGCAGGACGATCAGGCATACGCCGGAGTTCGCCAATGCAGTCCTTGTAGGCAGGCAGCTAGTTCTAGACAACTTTCCTTCTGAGCCCACGGTTCTTTGTCGACGGACTCTATTTGTTCAACTCTGCCGGACACGCCGGGTGGGATGCCAAGCTCAAATCGAGACAGAAGTTGTGACAAAGCGCCT
Source organism: Drosophila gunungcola (assembly GCF_025200985.1). Classification (NCBI taxonomy): domain Eukaryota; kingdom Metazoa; phylum Arthropoda; class Insecta; order Diptera; family Drosophilidae; genus Drosophila; species Drosophila gunungcola. Next base: position 580,881 of record NW_026453210.1, read on the forward strand.
GGAGTTAGCCCTGTGATGCCGTAAGGACCTCAGCTACCTGTGTCTCAATTCGGAGACTTAAGCTCTAAGTCCCGAACGTCTCGACTGAGCGATCTTGTTTTCTTGATTCACTTGCTCCTTCACGTACTTTCACTGGTTACTGGTTCACTTGATGACTGTTACTTGTTGACTTGGTAGAAATCGACTGATACAGCTTCCTGCGCTCGGCCAGTTTATATAGGCCTCCGCTTTTTATCGGCGTCTCCTTGCCTCCTGGTCCAAAGTTCACGGTTTTACCGTTCGACCAATATCAGGGTCCAACCTCCGGTGCCGTCCCGTTGCTTCCTTATGCACACGGCCCCTCGCCGCTCTCTTCTATTGCTGTCCCTCTCGGACTCTCCCTGTCCTTGTCTGGTGCTGAGTGCACTCTCTCTCGCCGCACTACCGTTACTACGGGCGAATTCGCCGCGTAACTGGTAACTGTTAGGCCACTGTTTGCATGCGCTTACTCTGCTTGCTTTCTAACTTATGGGGAGTTATTCAACTCCTCCTAATTTGCACCCTGGAGTAGACGCCACTTTTCATCAAGTTCGTCAACAATACTGGGTACTGGGAGCCCGGAACATAATACGCAAGGAAGTCTTTCGCTGTAAATCCTGCTTTATGAATCGGCGTGTCAGAAGTCAGCTAATTCCTGGTGGATATACCTTGTTTCCGGCACACTGGTCTGGTCTACACGGGCACCATCTCAATCAAGGAATCTAAAGGTCGTACTCCCCGCATAAGCAAAGCCTGGTTTGCCATAGTTGTGTGCCTGGCAAAAGCAATACACATAGAAGTCGTAAGCGATCTCACAACGCATGCATTTATTGCTGCGTTCAAACGTTTTTGTGCCCGTTGCAAAATACCATCCGATGTGTATTCTGACAATGGAACCACCTTCCATGGAGCCCGACGGGAATTGGACGAAATGCGCAATCTTTTCAAAGAGCAAGCTAAGAATGAAACATTGGCCAGTTTTCTGTCATCAGAAGGCATAAACTAGCACTTTATACCCCCGTCCCCTCCACACTTTGTGCGGATTGTGGGAGTCAGGCGTCCGGAGAAGCCGCACTCATTTTTGAAGAACTGTCAACCGTTCTGGCCCATATCGAAGCTATCCTAAACTCACGGCCACTTACTCCGGACAGCGATCACAGCCTCGATCCACTAACTCCAGCCCTTCATTTTGGACTCTCAGATGAATCGACTGCAGCGATGGAAACAGCTGCAGGCCATAGTGCAAGGCTTCTGGAAGCGATGGCACACTGAATACCTCACTTCACTCGCCGTGGCAAGTGAAACGAAGACGGCGAACCTCGAAATAGGCACCCTTGTTGTACTCAAGAAGCCTAATCTTCCGCCCCCGAAGTAAATACTTGGACGAATCGAATAAGTACACCCAGGTCAGGATTCTAAAGTCCGAGTGGTGACTGTCAAGACGGCCAATGGGGTCTACAAGCGCCCAATTACTAAGGTCGCCATTCTCCCTCTTAACTGAACGGGTCGTTCAGGGGGGGCCGGTATGGTTCAGACTTAAGGCCTTTTAAGTTTTATTTGTTGACTAAGTATTATGTTCAATTATTCTTCGTTAACTCCCGCTATGAAATAGGGAACACCTTTCACATATCGTATCGATGTATCGATAGTAACAATGTACATATCGTTAAGTTTATTACGTATCACCACTAACAATTTTTAGCTTCATAAGCCCCATAACTTCTAAAATAATAGGTAAATTTTTTTTAGAGACTGCCGATAGATATGACCTAAACGCACATACAACAATCAACCTTCTAACGTGTCTCAGAGTGACAGTACATACTTTAACGACCTGATTTCTTATGTATCTCGCTCGCTGCGTAAACGTGGGGCTAGCTCAGAGAGGTTGTGGGATCGTTTCACCAAATATATATTGGGTGATTGCCTTTGACCAAGAGATAAAGCAAGGGTTGTGTTGGGATCTTAAAGGTTTTGTTTGTCTCCATAAATATAGCCTCGCTCCACTACAGCTTCTGCTGCGTCGCTCGGCGGCGTCGCTCTTCATCGTTTTCTGCTTGCTGGTGTCTAAATCGTGACGACTCCACCAAGACTCAAGATGTTATGCGAACTTCACTGTCGAGACCGTCAAGGTGTTTCGCCTAGCAGGTAGAACTACGTTCTCTCTCTTCGCCCAGCCACCTTTATCGTAGACTCCACGCAATGGCTTATTGAGCTCGATTCAACGACGACCTGGCTCCCGTTGGATCTCAGCGTTGTAGCGTCAACCTTGTAGACTTATGGTCGTTCAGAGTCTCGACTTTGCGATCTTGATCCTGGCACTCGGCACTAGATTAACTTGCTATTGGCCTCGCACTATTACTTCGGGGCTGAGCTGCGCTTGCGCCGCCCTTTATAGCCTGTGATGGTCCCTCTTCTCCAGCTCGCTCGATCGGGTCAAAGTTCCGCTGCCGAACCGTTAGTTTACGGTGCATCCGCTTTGTGAAGATCCGAAGTCCGCCATTTTACCGTTCGACCTTGTTGAGGGTGCAATGTCCAGCTCGATACCGTTAATTCACGGTGTCTATGCTTTGCCCGGGTCCAAGGCCCGTCGTTTACAGTTTGACCCTGTTGCCCTTGACTCCTCTGGCATTTTCGGCTTCTTTGCTGTTGCTATGCAGCATCGGGATTTGTGGGGAGTTTTTCCTCACATTTCCCTCTTTCTTCGGAAACGTGAAGGAAGTGGTGATTTCCCCGCCCCTGATGTTCGTTCCTTTAAATCCACGCCAAACTCGTACTCCTCGTTCCCCAGAAAATTCGAAATTGGAATTTCCCGCCCAGACAGTGCCCAATTTGAAATCACCATTTCAATTCCCGTCGTCTGGCCACTCTACTGAACACGACCCGATCGCATTTATCGATAGTGGGGTTGAGCAGTGCAATTGTCGTTGCTCTTATCGTTGTCCTAAGTTTCCAGCGCTGAATCGGTGTGACCGTTCATCAAGAAATCCAGTATTTTATTGCACCCATCGATTGCACCCATCGATCGCAACTATCGACCGACCGTCCCTTATTTTCTAAATGGCCTCGTGGTTTTGCGTTAACGCTGAATACGGTGAGTAAATTCGAATGAATTGTTATGGCTTTTTTGAGCCCTGTTTATTGGGCCTTAAACTTGCTTGGCAGTAGTCCAGCGGATGTGCCGTACGCTTTCCCTCCTCTCCCGGCTAAGTTTTCGCTGCCTGCCGTCGCTTGCCATGCCCTGGACATCCAGGCTCGATATTAACCAACACCAGGGTTTTCCTCATCACTTTGTGAGGAGTTGAATAACTCCCCACAAGTTAAAAAGCAAGCAGAGTAAGCGCATGCAAGCAGTTACGCGGCGAGAGATATTGGTGCCCTGAGCACCAGACAAGGACAGGGAGAGTCCGAAAGAGGCAGCAATACAAGAGAGCGGCGAAGGACCATGTGCAGAAGGAAGTAACGGGACGGCACCGGACTGCGCCGTGCGCAGAGGGCGAAAGGTCGAACGGTAAATCCGTGGTAAATAGATACCTATATAAGCAGGCCGAGCGCAGGAAGCTGGATCAGTCGATTTCTACCAAGTCCACAAGTAATAGTCATCAAGTGAACCAGTAACCAGTGAAACAACGTAAAGAACCAATAAAGCCGTGCGGAGTCATCAAGGAAGCAAGATCGCTACGTCAAGACGTCCGGGACTTAGAGCTAAAGTCTGCGCATTGAGACACAGGTAGCTGAGGTCCTTACGGCATCACACGGCTAGGTCCAGGCGCTTTGTCACAACTTCTGTCGTGATTTGATCTTGGCATCCCACCCTGTTTGTCCGACAGAGTTGAACAAATAGAGTCCTTCGACGAAGAACCGTGGGGTCAGAAGGAAAGTGGTCTTGAACTAGATGCCTGCCTACAAGGACTGCATTGACGAACTCCGGCGTACGCCTGAACGTCCTGCACGAATTGTACAAGGTCCTGGTGCGACTAGCACGGAAGGACGCGCGTTTGTTCAGCTAGTGTCTCGAAAGGCGTATGCGTTAAGAGCACTGCAGGTCACCGCTAGAGTCCCAGAACGGCAGCTTACCGAATCGTGAGCGTTACGCCAACAAGGATCGGGGCCAATCGAGACATCCGGAGGCAGAGCAAGGACAACGAGGACACCCAGGACGAAGAATATAAATACGTCGAATTCTGAAGTCTGCGGCAGAGAGGGTAGGGTGGAAGCGTTCGTCTATAACCTGGCGTTTGACACAGGGACTGCGTTGGCGGCTTCCGGCGTACGCCTGAACCGTCAAGTAGAAACTGAGCCGACGTCCGGTGCGACCGGCCGGGACAGAGCAAAGGATAGGAGGCTGCGGCTGCGAAAGGCGTACGCCTTGAGAGCACAGTGCCTGTTCACCCATGTCTGGGAACGGTGACGCATCCCTAAGCCCTGTAATCCCGCCGAGCCAAAGCCAAAGACAGTGAAATTCAGCATTAAACAAAAAAGGGGAAAAATTGTCTCTATCACCTCAAGAAAGAGGATTTCTCAAAGGTGGCAGCCAAGCTTGGCATCATCCTGGAGGGCAAGTCGGACGACATGCGAAAAGCCCTTTCAGAGTATGTCACGAAAACACAAAACAAACCAGGAATGGCGGAAGTTTGGGCTGAGCTGAAGAAAATCTACGACAAACCAGGCCCAAGTGGCACGTTGCAAATCCCAGACGCCGAACAGCTCATAGCTAGCCTAGGCGTGGAGAGCATAAAGGAGGCAGGAAGATCCAGGGGCCCAAGCCAAGAAAGACGAACAGAACAGCAAAGGCCTAGCGCACCAGACTATGCAAAAGTCGCAAAGCAAGTCAGGGAATGGTCGTTCAAGTTTGACGGCACGGAGAAACCACTGGAGTCTCTGGAGCAAGTAGAATGGTCGGCAAACACATACGGTTTGAACCTGAACCTCACTCCCCGAGCCATGCCAGAATTGCTGCAAGGCAAGCCCCTAAAGTGGTTTATTTCGAACAATAAACACTGGAGGACATGGGGAGAGTTCAGCGACAGTTTCCAAAATTATTTTCTGCCAAGGGGCTTTTTCTCAAAGCTCGCAGATCAGGTCAAAGAAAGGAAACAGGGTTTCGGAGAGTCTTTCAAAGACTATATGGTCGACATGCAGACCTTGATGAGACCACTCGGTTACTCTCCAAAGGAAACTCTCGAGCTAATAAAAGAAAACTGCACGCCTGATCTGAGGATTTCTCTGAGAACGTACAAGATAGACGATCTAGAATCTCTAATGGTCCTGGCGGATGAGTATGAAGAACTCGAGAAAAAGCGAGAGGCGAGAGAGAAGCAATGCAACAGCACCACAACAAATTACGTGTAGAGGGGGCGAAGCAGAAGGCGGACACCAAGCGACCATCGACGGACCAAGCCAATGGACTCCAAACAAATATAACCACCAGACCACGTTATGGAGGCCACCCAATACCAATCAGATGCCACCCAGCGCAGCACCAAGAGCCCACAGGTCATAGACACACAACGTGAACCCACACGAAGCATGTAGGCGGTGTGGCGGTCACGGGCATTGGGCCAGATAATGCCAAAACCAGCGGCTACTTTTCTGCTGGAATTGCGGCAAGGTTGGTGTTAGAAGTGTAGAGTGCTGCCAGAGATCGGGAAATGGCCAGCGATCACAGCCGCAGAGAGGCGAGCACAGGGTCGCAAGGTGTTGTCTCTCCAAACTAACTGGCAAATTAATCGAAGAAGAGCAGCAGTTATCCGCAGCGGTACAGATTGGCGGAACCTCACACAAAGCCACAATCGACACCGGAGCAACAGCGAGCTTTATAAGCGAGGAGCTGGCGGATATACTGGCTGCTTATGGAAAGATTACAAGAACGAGAAGGCAAGATAGGTTGGCAGATGGCAGGTGCAGCGGGATAAACACGCAGCTCGATGTGGAGATCGAATTCGGCAATAAGCGATTGCCCATGAGCCTGCTGATCCTACCAGGAGTGGTAGACTCGCTGGTGCTAGGATGGAATTTCCTCACCGGAGTCGGCGCCAAAATAAGGTGTGCCGGACATACAGTGGTGATCCCAGAAAGAAGAAGACACAACGGGTGGTTAGAGGAAAAATGGTCCGTGGCAGTGGTGCAAACCACCTCTGAGGAATGCGATGTTGAAAAATTCCTAGAGCAGGAGCTCGCGGAATTTCGAACAATGAGTGGAACATCCAACATAGCCGAGCACCGAATCACCATGAAGGACGACAAACCAATCAAACAGAGATACTACCCGAAAAATCCAAAGGCTCAAAGGGAAATCAATGCGAGTTGCTGGAGAAGGGATTCATAGAACACTCGAGAAGTCCGTACAGCTTCCCGATTGTCATGGTAAAGAAGAAGACAGGTCAGTGGAGGCTTTGTGTCGACTTAAGACAGATAAATGCCAAATCTATAGATGCTTATCCGATGCCAAGGATAAATAACATATTGGACCAGTTGAGGGAGGCGAGATACCATTGAAAGATGGCTACCGACAAATTCCCCTAGAAGAAAATAGCAGGCCATTCACGGCGTTCACAGTGCCAGGAAAGGGACTCTTCCAATGGAAAGTAATGTCATTTGGCTTGCACTCCGCTACGGCGACTTTGCAGAGAGCACTGGATCAGGTTATAGGACCGGAGATGTCGCCACACGCGTTTGCGTACCAAGACGACATCATCGTGATCGGACGCACGCTGGAGGAACACAGAAGGAACCTGAGAGAAGTTTTCCGACGCTTAAAGCAGGCAAACCTCAGGATAAATCCCGAAAAATGTCAATTCTTCAGAAGCGAATTGCTTTACCTGGGACACCGCGTGACAAATCAAGGAATCGGCACTGATCCCGAAAAGGTAACAGCCATAGTCGAGTTGGAACCACCTACAACCATCCCGGAACTGCGCCAATACTTAGGCGTAGCATCTTGGTACAGGCGATTCGTGCCCGAATTTGCTCGAATAGTGAAACCATTAAATATCTATTGCGGAAAGGCACGAAATGGACATGGACTACAGATCACCAGCAGGCATTCGATGAGGTAAAGTCAAGGCTAGTGGCCGATCCTGTGCTGGCATGTCCAGATTTCGATACACCATTCGTTTTACAGACAGACGCAAGCAATTATGCTATAGGGGCAGTCCTGACGCAGGAAACAGAAAGCGGCGAAAAGGTCATTTCGTATTCAAGCTGGACCCTGAATGGCGCGGAAAAGAACTATTCAACCAGCGAAAAATAATGCCTGGCAATCGTGTGGGCGATCCGGAAGCTCAAACCGTACTTGGAAGGATACCACTTCAAAGTGGTGACTGACCATATGGCGCTTAAATGGTTGAACAGCGTCGAAAGTCCCTCAGGAAGGATAGCGAGGTGGGCCTTGGAGCTGCAGCAGTATGATTTTTAAATATCGTACAGGAAGGGACACACACGGAGCATGCAGCTGGGTCAAAGAGATGTGTGAGAAAATCAACACACAGCCAGAGAAGTTTCCGTACTACCTCATGTAGGGAGGCGCGTTATATAGGCATATACCGCAAAGAGCAGGTAGCGAAGACGTGGCAGCATGGAAGCTCTGTGTGCCACGTGGGCTGAGGGAAACCGTACAGAATCACGACTCACCAGCCGCTGGACACGTGGGAAGTCGGAAAACTATTGCAAGGCTGGCGGCTCGATATTACTGGCCAGGACGGCATAGGGACGCCTTAAATACAAACCTAACCAGATGCAGGCAGCTGGGAAGATGCTGACGCAGATACCCAAAGAACCATGGGCAACAGTATGCGCAGACTTTGTCGGACCATTGCCAAGATCAGAGCTTGGTAACCAAATGCTGCTAGTGCTGATAGATAGATTTTCAAAGTGGACAGAATTGGTGCCACTGCGAACAGCAACGGCAGAAACACTTCAAAAGGCGTACCGAGAAAGAATCATCACTAGGTTCGGAGCCCCAAAGGTGGTTATTACGGACAATGGAGTACAGTTTGCCAGCAGAGCATTCAAGAAATTCGTCAGCGAAATGGACATTAAGCAACAATTTAGAGCGCCATATACACCGTAGGAAAATCCGACAGAAAGAGCAAACCGAACCGTTAAAACCATGATAGCTCAATTTGGAGGACAGAACCAGAGAAATTGGGACGAGAAGTGGCCGAAGATTATGCTAGCGGCAAACTCAAGTACGTCGGAATCAACAGGGTACTCCCCTTGTTTCCTCACGCAGGCTCGAGAGTCTCGGCTGCCCAGCGCCCTGTACGACAGGGAAACCAACGGCACAGGAAAACAAACGGAAACGCCTGAAGATAAGGCAAATAAGATGAAGGAGATCTTCGAAATTGTGCGCCGGAACATGAAGAAAGCTGATCAGGACCAAGCCAGGCATTACAATTTACGAAAGAGGCAGTGGAGTCCAAAAATAGGGGACACGGTCTGGGTATAGGAGCGCCATTTGTCGAAGGCAGCCGAGGGTTTCGCGGCAAAGCTAGCGCCGAGATATGACGGACCGTATACAGTGATAGACTTCATCTCACCAGTCATTTGTAGAATCCGCCACAAGGAAACACAAGAGGAACGAACAGTCCACGTCAGTGAGTTTAAACAACAAACACAAAAACTCGGTACAGACAAGCGAGGACAACACGGGCAGCGTCTGTCAAATGCCAGAGTCTATGTAGAACCCAGGATAACACGAGAATGCAACGACAAAAAGGGCGGACTATAGCGTCGGCAAGGTCCCAGAATCTTTATAGAACGCAAGACAACACTAGCTTGCAACAACAAAAAAAAAGCGGGCTATAACGTCGGGCATATACCAAAGTCTTTATAGTACGCAGGACACAAGGATGCACAGTGACCCAGACAACGAGGCAAACAGATTCGGGCATGAAGCCAGAATCATTTGTTGATACGCCGCGTAGAATAAGGTGATGCACAGGACAAGAAACTGAAAAGACCGCAGGCCAACAACAATCCGTAGCGTCTGCAGACTCTGTACGAATCGCGGAAGACCATGACCAGATCCTTTTTTTACCGACGAAAGAGGGGAGACGGTACAGCTCGAGAGCTTTACCGTAAACACACATAAACGGCGACAATTTAAATGCCAAGCCGGAAAAACACGAAAATGACGCGCACACACATGAACAGCGACAATTAAAGAAAAAAATAATAAAAAATAAAAACACACACACACAGAAGACACTACAGCTGAGCCGGCAATCTGAAATGAGAGATATACATGAAATCGGGTTCGCAAGGAAACAAACCACTTGCCAACTAAAAACAGAACGACGCAAGAAAGTGGTGAACCTAGCAGGGTCATTGACCCCGGCCCCAAGGGCGGGAAAGGTCAACTCTGCAGTCCTGGGTCAAGCTTTGAAGGAAAGAGACAATAAGTAAACAACAAATCGATAGGAAATTGCTCTTACCATATCATTGTGCGAAGTCACTATAATCAAGGGATGGGGGCACTTCGATTTAAAGCGGCCGATTGGCACTGTACGATAGTGTCGATCGGTGGGCACAAAATACTAGAAATATCGGCACACGAAGTCACACTGTGGAACATCGAAAACATCAAAAAACATAGCGGTGGCAACGCCACGCTAGATCACGGAACCGATAGCAGCTGAAGACCGATCGGCTTGGCGGAGAGTGACCGTACAACGGAGAGTCGCACTGGAGAATATCGATAACACCGATAGCAGCTGGAGACCGAACGGCACGACGTAGGGTGACCATCCAACAGAGAGGACAAATCACGGAAATCGAGAAAGTCAACGGGGGAAACATATGGGGCGGGACTTTTAAGTCTATGGGGGAAACTTCTGGGCCGGAGATTCAAAATCTGAGGGATGATCGGCGCTGTGGAACTCAAGAAGAAGCTGTGAGCGTCGAGGGAACCATCCGGAGGAACGAGTCGTCTAGAAGGCTACAAGTTAACGAGGACAAGTACGAGGAGAAGACACGTCGAGGGAAGGATGTCAGAATATGGAGTATACCAAGGGAGAGAGAACAACGGTCTCTTTTGCGTTCCCGAAGTAAGGGGAGAATGTGAGGAGTTGAATAACTCCCCACAAGTTAAAAAGCAAGCAGAGTAAGCGCATGCAAGCAGTGGTCTACCAGTTACCAGTTACGCGGCGAATTCGCCCGTAGTAACGGTAGTGCGGCGAGAGAGATTGGTGCCCTGAACACCAGACAAGGACAGGGAGGGTCAGAGAGACGGCAATATAAAGGAGCAGCGAAGGGCCGTGTGCAAAAGGAAGTAACGAGACGGCACCGGACTTTGGACCCTGATATTGGTGCCATTCGCAGAGGGTCGAACGGTAGAGCCGTGGTCTTTGGACCAGGAAGCAAGGAGACGTCGAGAATTAACGGTAAACAGGGGCCTATATAAGCAGGCCGGACGCTGGAAGCGGGATCAGTCTGTCATCAGTCAATCATGGAGCAGTAATGTGTGAAAGTTATTACGCAAGTAAACAACATATCGAATCAACGTCAACAAGGAGCACAGCCGTGCGGGACTACGTCGAGACGTTCGGGACTTAGAGCTAAAGTCTCCGAATTAAGACACAGCTAGCTGAGGTCCTTACGGCATCACACGGCTAAGTCCAAGCGCTTTGTCACAACTTCTGTCGCGATTTGAGCTTGGCATCCCACCCGGCGTGTCCGCCAGAACCGTGGAGTCCAAAGGAAAGTGGGCTTAAACAAGCTGCCTGCCTACAAGGACTGCATTGACGAACTCCGGCGTACGCCTGATCGTCCTGCAGGAATGGTACAAGGTCCTGGTGCGAATAGCCCGGAAGGACGCTAGTTTGTTCAGCTATTGTCTCGAAAGGCGTATGCGTTTAGAGCACAGCAGTTCGCCGCTAGAGTCCCAGAACGGCAGCTTACCGAATCGTGAGCGTTACGCCAACAAGGAGCGGAGCCAATCGATACATCCGGAGGCAGAGCAAGGAAAACGCGGACACCCAGGACGGAGAATATAAATACGTCGAATTCTGAAGTCTGCGGCAGAGAGGGTAGGGTGGACTGCGTTGGCGGCTTCCGGCGTAAGCCTGAACCGTCAGGTAGAAACTGAGCCGACTTCCGGTGCGACCGGCCGGGACAGAGCAAGGGACAGGAGGCTGCGGCTGCGAAAGGCGTACGCCTTGAGAGCACAGTGCCTGTTCCCCTATGTCTGGGAACGGTGACGCATCCCTAAGCCCTGTAATCCCGCCGAGCCAAAGGCAACAGAAGGCATATCGAGCAAAACCGGCAAGGGAGGCACCACTTCGCAGCGATCACAACCCAGCGAGACGATCAACGTGGGAAGGAGCCGACGGCGGAGCACATTTACACATTGTCAATACAAAACTGATCAAAAGGGCGGTCACGTTTATATAAATTTGGTGGGACGAACACTTACATCTTCTGAGCTAGCCGCACGACATTCGTAGCGAGCGGAAAAATCAAGAAAATCAGTCCGTTACAACCTCTATTGAGCCCTCGAGTTCTATTCCAAAAACCTTGATCACCTCGGCGAAACCATCCATCCTGAGACTATAAATCCAGGACTTCCCCATCTTGGATCTATTGTTCTCTTGGTCAGGGCAATTACTCATGGACGCCAGATGTAATGAACTGATTTCTTATGTATCTCGCTCGCTACGTAAACGTGCGGCTAGGTCAGAGAGGTTATGGGATCAATCCACCAAATTTATATTGGGTGATTGCTTTGAATCTCGCACTATTACTTCGGGGCTGAGCTCCGCTTGCGCCGCCCTTTTATAGCCTGTGATGGTCCCGTTATCCCTCTCCAAGGTTAGTTTACGGTGCGTCCTCTTTGTGCAGGCCCGAAGTTTACCAATTTACCGTCCGACCTTGTTGCCCTTGCCTTGTGAGGGTCCAATGTCCAGCTCGCAACAGTTAATTCACGGTTTCTCTGCGTTGCCCGGGTCCAAGGACCGTCGTAGCCCTTGATTCCTCCGGTATTTTGGCTCCTTCGCTGTTGCTATGCGTCTCTCCTGCATCGGGATTTGTGGGGAGTTTTAAGACTTCTCACAATACTTTTACGATTTGTGTGCGTCAGAGTGGGCGTGGCTAGGAAACACTAGAATCTGCATTCCAAATCCCAAATTTCTAGCTTTTATAGTTTTTGAGATCCCGACGTTCATACAGACGGACATGGATAGAACGACTCGGCCATCAAGAATATATATACTTTACGGGGTCGGAAACGCTTCCTTTTACCTGTTAAATACTTTTCAACGAATACAATATACCCTTTTACTCTACGAGTAACGGTTATAATATAATATTTTCATATAAAAAAAAACATCTCTTAACACGGTGAGAGTGACAAGCACCATCAACTTCAAAAATTTCTGATAACGAATTTTGTGACAAAAGTAACTTTATTTTTATTTAATAAGTTTCCTATTCGGCGTAAAGCTCCACTATTAACGGTCGAAAGTAATAAAGTAATCCTGAACAAGAAAGGAAGCAAACTTCGGCAAGCCGAAGTTAATATACCCTTGCAGCTAATGCAAAAACTAAATATTCGTGAAAACATTAAAATTATGATTTACTTGCGTATATGTTTAAAAACATTGAAGCTATGATGATTTGCAGCTTAATTATTCGATACTTCCTATGGCAGGTATTTCGTTTTCCGATTTGAGTTATATTAAAATCATAAAGCTGAACTCTCAAACTATTTCTATTACTACTTCCAAAAGAATTTTTTTTTTAAATTCAAAAATAAATAAGCTAACATATTTTAAAAGTTTTTTTTAGTATTCCGATTGTTTCCATGGCAGCTAAATGATATAGTCGTCAAATTTTAATGAAATTTAAACCGTAGTTCTGAAATATAATATTAAACCATTACTCTATTTCGAAGAACCTGATCAAGAATATATATTCTTTATAGGGTCGGAGATGTCTCCTTTACTGCGTTGCAAACTTCTGACTGAAATTATAATACCCTCTGCAAGAGTATAAAAAATACACTCAAAGAAAATATTGTAGTTGAATTATATAACCATCTGCATTCTACCTCATCAGTTTCAAATGAAAAGAGACGATTTGCTCTAACAATCTGGGAGTTTTGCCACGCCTGAGCTCAGCATCCTTATCGAATTTATAAACAACTTCGAGTAGGCAACTTCTTACTCAGCTTCCCCACACCAATAAGAGCTACTTAGCGGAAAGTTTAAACTTTTATTTTAATTTCTCCGTGGTCCGTTTTCTCCAAAATTTGAACAAAGTTTCGCTGTCCTTCTTCTGCAAAGTATAAACCAGGGGTTCTTGTTCCTCTTTTGATGTTGGATTGTACATTGATATACGAAGATATACATGTGCTGCTCTTAGCATAGCGAAGGCCAATTACAAGGACAAATTTGCGTGCTCTCCTCATACTCTTCATTCGCTGCCTCTGTCCCTGAGCAGATTTATTTTATTTTTTTAAGCAAAGCCGCCATTGCAATGGTGTGTTTTTTTGAAGCACCATGTGCACGCACATCACTCAATTTTGAAGTTATCCCAGTCGGAAAAAACACGCTTCCAGGATGCGTTCTTTTACGCTTCCTTTGCATGCAAAAAACGCATTCCAGATCCCTGAAAGCTCCCTTTCCTTTTTTGTTCGAGACGGGACAAAAAGCAAGCCTTCTTTTAATACCGATCTAAGAACGAGTCTTAATGCGTTCCATTGGAAGGTAGTTTCAACTTCGGAAACGCTCGGGTTTCCCTTCCATTTGTACTTTACGAAGGAAGCATTCTACAGCGCACTGTTAGAATGAACTTAGAAACGTTCCTCGGGAACCTTCCTGGATAGCTTCCAAAGCAAGCATTGTGTAACACATCTACAGAATTAATATTGATTCCTTCCACAAGAACACATTTAGAATGATTCCAAAACATGCCTTCTAATAGTCTTACCCAAGAATGCAAATATTATCGTTCCCAAAAAAGCTATTGGGAACTGTTTCTTTTTTCAATTCCAATTTTTATTTATTTAATTTTTTTTAATATAAACATGCTTTAAAACTTTTGGCCATACTTTTAGCCTTATAAGTTTTATTTTTGGCCCTAGTGAAGGCCAGTCGAAGGTCTTTAATATGGTCTGTGAAGCGGTAACCGTCTCTTCTTTGTGACTCTGAAATTATAATAATGAGAAAATATAATATAAAAAATATAATAATGAGAAGGAAATATGTAATTTTATTAAAATACGATTGTAAGTTTGTAAAACACTTACCGAATAATGTTTCATTAAAATGAATGTAGAACGCAAAACCTTCCCTGTGCCTAGTACCGTCATAATTAAGCTCCATTATCAAACTTGGACTTAATATCCTACTGAAGATCTAGATTTTCCGAATTCAAAAATTTTGAAAAGTACATCAAGTTGATCTCTAGTAAAATTATTATTATGGTACCATTCTAATAATTTTTCAAGGAGATTCATAGGTATCATATGTGTTTATTTTGTAAAATATCTTTTTTCAATTAAATTATTAAATTTTTTAATTATGTAATGTCTAATTATTTAAATTTATGTTTATTTTTCTTACATTTTTGTTCACTTAATTTGTGTTCTTAGGTCCACCCTAAAAAACACTACTTGTATGTAGATGTAAGTCCACCCTAGGTAGAAGTAAAAGGAAGAGAGAAAAAAGAGAGCACACAAGTAAACGAAACGAGTTCACAAAACAAAAAATTTAAATTTATGAAATATATATAAATTACCTTTTGTTTTGAAATAGTTTTTCTGGAATTAAACGAAAATAATATTTAAAACGCATTAAATAAATTAAAACTCAAGTCTTATTGCAGTGTACGCTCAAAAAAATAATTCTTTTTATTTGTTTGATTAACAGCCACACACAGTTTTAGGAACAATTTGCTTATATGTGTTTTGACCGTACACTGTTTTTAAGACTGTTAATAAGTGTTTATAAATTTAATATTTTTTTGGCACAGGTACACATCACTTATTGTTGTAATTAATCCATTGTTTGGTTCATGTTATTTTATTAACAGTATTGGAACTCCTATTTAGTTTGTTTATATCAACATACTTACTTGAAAATTAAAACCGCAAAGAATATATTAATTTCACAAATCACAGAGGCACCAGCTATGTATTTCAAATGAAAATCAAAATGCAAGTGGCGAGAAATGCAAAAGAAGCGAAAAAGACCGCGCGCATTCTTGCATTTTCCCTTTTTTTCTTGTCGTTTACTTTTTAGAGTACCGTTTTGTTCGGTTACTCCTTGTAATAATTTAAAACAAAATCACGCTTTGAAAAAAAATCATGTAATCGTATATATATTATTACCTAAAATTAAAATATATAAAAAACTGATTCAAATTAATAATTTTCTAATACAATATAAAATATATAAAATATTATTTTTAATAAAATTAAATATTAATATTTCTTACAGAATTAATTTTAGGAAAAGTTTAACAAGTCATATATCCCAAAAATAACAAAGCGTTCAGATATTGTTTTTAAAGATAAAAAGTGAATATATTTACGCCACTGCTGTTCATTAAGAAAAATAGATTAAATTGGTCTCCCATTTTTTTGTCCATTCCGAAACAAGACTTCTTTTTGCGTTCTTTCGTAAGCGAGGTTTTAAGTGAAAAACACGATCTCAAAAATATCGGACGATCGACATCGTTCGGGTTTCAGTTTTTTTTTTACATTGCAAAAGAAGGCTTTTTTATGCATTGTAGTGGAAGGGACGATTTCACAAAAACTCTTTAGAATGCATAAAAAATGCTTCTTTATAGCTTCTTACATTCTTTTTCGCTTGCAAAGCATGCATGAAAGAAGCTTTTTTTTATTGGAATGCGTTCTCTAACTTCCGACTGGGATGCTGCATTTGCAATAACTGCACAACACACCGGACATTACGATGGGATCTTTCCTAATCCAATTCTTGAATTCCGTGCTTCGACGCCAGGCATCTCGGACCTTTTGTTTGTAAGCCTCTTTTGGCATGGACAATTTACATATGTTTCACAATATTACCTATGGAACCCGCGGTAAAATTAGGTGTGGACTTTTGAGGGAAATTATTCGTTACAAGTAAATATCGATACTGTTTCGAAAGAAAAACATTTTTACTACTTTAACCGTCAAACTCAATTAAAACCGCACTTAAAATGTAGTAAAAGTAAAATTAAAAAAAGTCTTAAATTTCCAAAAAAGCTGATATTCCCGCTGCCCGCTGTCTTCAAATTTTTTCCGCAATCACACTTCAAAAAATTACTATTTTTGACGGGAAAAAGTAGAACCGACATCACTGACCCCTGACTTACTTTACTTTTTTCACGCTAATCCGAAGGCATTTTTCCTCGGTCGCCGAAATAAGCAACAACAATTGCATAGGATTCCCCGTAAACGCCCAAAAAAGTTTACACTGCCAGAAATCACCTCTTGGCTCCGTTGCTTGAACATTGGTCAACTAGAGCAGCAATTAATTATTTGTCTTTAAATAATAAGTGGGGCTAAAAATATGGTATGGAGTGGCATATTAATAGTTATGCTAAATTATCTGCATTATAGATTGTAAATTTCAGTCATTTATATTCAGTGTAAAAAACACTCTGTGTTTTATTGCATTGGTATTGGTGTTTGCTCTGCCATTAACAATGTTTGGGCACCCCTGGTATAAACAAAACCTAGAGGTCGGTATTCTGCGGTGTAAACAAAGTTCGGCCCACTAAGTAATCATACATAAGCATCCAGCCCAAATCTGGAGAGCAATCCCTTTTATTAAATTTCATCATCTTAATTTCAGACTGTCTTGATAAATTTTAAAATCCATTTTACTCTGACACAAAATTTTTCTTAGCTATGGTTTTATGTATGCTCATCGTTTAAGTGACAAATATATATTATACATAAATATAATATAAAAACAAAACCAAATTTTTATTTAAAGTATTTAATTGCGGAGTATTTAATTTGAACAACTAGTTCGCATAGCAAAAATGTTCAGATTAATATATGTCGTTTAATATCCTTTTTATTAATTACTTGGTATATTACTTAAAATGACAATTTTTCAAAATCTCATTTTGGAATACCCAACTCAGAGTTGCTCCATTTTAATGGGTTGGGATAATCGAATTCTCCCTGTAAAATATACTGTTATTGTGAATATATATAAATATAAAAATTATACCGTTATATGGTCGGGCTCATGCCATAAGTGCCAAATTACCCACCACCACATAGCTCCTCCAACAGTTGTTGCTCCAATTTTGGTTGCCGTAGAATGCGGCGGAGGAGGATTGCGATAAGAAACGCTACAAATATTATGTAAGCTTAAAATCGATCTAAAAATATGTTTTGAAGAATATACTCACACATGACTTTCTCTTTGAATTATATTACGTGCCCCTGCCAAAATACTGCGGTTGATAAAACCGATTGGGGCTCGAAAATAACTAAATTTCACAGCAATATTCATAATCTGCCAGAATTGACAATTCAGCGACAAAAAAATGTTTGTCACTTATTACAAATCGTTATCGGCCTGTGAACCGTAAAACCTTATTTTAATACATGGAAAGACGATGGGCGGCAAAATAGCAACGCTTGTTTAACGACGAAAATGGAACGATGGAATTGTTAGCACGAAGGGGTTTTTATAAAGTAGCCCAATCCCACACAACCCATCTAAGCGAGACGGCTGAGATTTTTGACAGTTGTTTAACTCTTGTACGCACAGAGCCACCATTCACAGTTCAAAAACAGACGTAAGCAGAAGCAGTGGCGTACGGAGAGTTTTCTGCCCTTTTAAGAAGTATTCCACGTTTTGAACGTTTTTAGTGGCGTACATCTGTTCTCTGTCAAACTCTTTTAGAAGTACTTTTTCCGGCTCTTATTTTATTTTAATGCTATTTATTAGTTGTTAGATGGTTATCTCAACTTTAAAAGAACTGCCAAAAAAGCATTTTTTTTCAACATGATGCCTGGGGAAGCCCAAGACCCCCTTCTCTTTCGACTACGCTTCTGGTTCTCTTTCGACTACGCCTCTGGTTCAGAGAAACATAGATGGCGTAACGTTTGGTTAGGAACGTAAATAACCGGGAAATTTCTGGCAAGGCAAAACCTTACGGACCATTTTTGAAAGAGATAAAGGATGGTGCTAGGCCATTAGGAACGTTAATTCACCATCTAGGACTAAGTGAAAAATTGGCGATGGTGCTCTGAGGACAGGCCTTCCCAAAATAAAAAGCAAAGTAGACGAATTAAAAAGTTACAATTTGATGTTTGTAAATCAGGTGTGAGTTCAGCCCAGAACACTTAATAAGCCAAGTGTAATGAAATACTGTAGTATATTACTGATTGTGATTTCGACGGCCAAAAACGTGCACTTTGAAAAGGACGTTACTGCCCAGTCGCGTTCAGATTAAAAAAGGTTTAAAAATTAGCAGTACGACAGTAAGCCGTTTGCGATGGAATTATATTACCATAAGACCACGGTAAGGGCGTACCAAGATATTTATTGCGTGTGAAACAAATTTTTTCTGCAAGACGGTCCTGGTTGCGGTATAGGCGCAAAAGTAAAATACGAGTACGGCCAAACCGATCTGAACATGTTCAATCTGTTTCGTAAAACTCCCAAAAATTTTGGCGTTAACTGTTACCATGTCCAGCTAGACGCAAGCAATTCAAGCGCAAGGGAAATCCGATCCGGTCGATGTAAGCGGTGAGTGTTTAGCTCACGGGTGCAGTGTCGAAAAAGTTCTGCCAGAAACAAAGTTACGGGCCGCCAGCAGCGGCTACCTAAAAATGTGGCATCAGCATCTTGGCTTTATATTATTTTTTGGCTTGGCTTTTTATTATATTTTTGCTTTTAACAGACAATCAATTTTTAAGACAATTAACGACATCGGACATATTTTGTATCGCTCCGCCGTGTGGTTAAAAAATGTGGTGAAAATAACCGAAATTTAATTCGCGAAAAGGCGCTCAGGGTAGGCATGAGTATGTGTGCTCATGATAATTTGAAATTTTTTCTATAGAAAAATTGTTTAGCGATAGGGTAAAAAAATATACACGACGTGCAAGAGCGCAAGCTCTAATAATAAAGTTAAAAAAATTAGCAACGCTCGTCAACAGCAACAAGAAGAAGGTCAGCTCTTGTCAATCAAAAATAACGTATACTTCTCTATAAAAGTGGATGAGTTATCAGCAACAGACAAGTCTTGAACACTGCAAGCGGATACGGAGCAAGCTAAATCACTCTCTCCAGATTGGTTAAAAAAAATAGCTGGTCAAAATGACGTAAACAAATTGTACCTCACGTCCTTTAAAGGGGCAATCTAAACAAAACCAAAATGAATATAATAAATAGAAATTCGGACGGACCCGTCCAGTGCACGAATTGTCAGGAATATAAGCATACGAGAACGAATGGACCCTGAATGGTCTGCTTTGGCTGTGGGGATGCACATCCAACTAAGGAATGCCCTGTAAATAAGAAGGACCATTCTGCCAAAAAATTTAGCAACTGTGGGGGAAATTACACTGCCAACTACAAAGGTTGCCCTGTCTATAAAGAGATAAAATCACGCCTAGCCCGAAAATAACTGCAGCTCGAAACCCAGTCACCCGACAAAACATACAGTACATACCATCAACCGGGATTTTCTTTTGCTCAGGCGCTAAGCTATAACAGGGCCTAGGCCGACACCTTCCCAAGCCACTGCAGGAATAACGCAGCAACCGACATCGAACCAGGGTCCTGAAATTACCGCCCAATTGCCAAATGGGTTAGAATATTGGTAACTATAACAAACACAATGGTAGTAATGCAGAAAACGTTACAGGATCTTATGCGTATGCTAAATCTCCTTTTTTAGCTCTTAATTAAACAAAAACCAGTTAACATGGTTTTACTTATATTATCTTTCTGAAATGCACATGGCATTTCGCAGCGCAAAAAAGAGCTTTTACAGTTATTAGACCAATATGACATTGACGTAATGCTTATATCAGAGACTCACTTAACGAACAATAATTAGTTTCATCTTGATGGCTATACAACGCGACAAATCATCCCGATGGTAAAGGACATGGAGGTACTGGCATTCTGATCAAGAATCGCATTAGGCATTTCCAACTGCCATCATTTGCAACAACTTATATACAAGCAACATCAATACACATAGACACTCAAAGCGGCTACATAAACATAGCCGCCGTATACTGCCCACCGCGCATCTTCATTTCCGATGCAGAATTTGTAAAATATTTTTATCTGCTGGGTGACACACCCACTGGGGATCACGACTCACCAACCCCATAGAAGACAACTGTACAACGCTATAATAACACCACGAAACAAGCATGACTTTATCTCTCGGGCAAGCCTACATACTGGCCAACAGATCTTAAAAAGAAGCCTGAGTGAGTGCAGCAGTCTCATACTAGATCACTTATCAGATCTATCATCGGATCACTCTCCAATCTTACTTCACCTTTATTGCCAAAGCTTTCAGAGCGCCCACACTTTCTAACTTCTAGTAAAACCGATTGGCTGAAATACAGAAAGTATGTAGCACCAATATTAATGACTGTTCAATCATTTCTGGTGAAAAAGACATTGACAGCTCTGTAGAAACATTAGTGTACGTAATGTCATTGGCAGCACAACACTCCACTCCAATATTAACAGCTAATAAACCTTTCAACAGCAGTCGTGCTTTTAGGTTGATTAAAGATCTGCTACGCAATAAGAGAAGGCTTCGGCAAGAATGGCATGCTCATAGATAACCTGCCTCGAAGGAGCGGTTAAAGCTAGCCAACAACGTACTACAGGTATATGCCCACAAATCGAATCACCTTTACATACAGAAACAGAAGATTGGGCTCGCAGCAACGAATAGAGGGCAAATACATTTGCCGTTCAATGTCTTCAAACCACTTTTAGCAACAAATAGCTCCCTATCATTTTCCAATCAGAAGAAGTTACAAGACTCATAAAATGTCAAGATAAAAAAAAACGCCAGGCCACGATTTAATCACTCGTATAATGATTATAGAATTTCCGAGTTGTGCAGTATATTTTCACACCGTAATATTTAACAGTAGGATGAAATGCGGCTATTATCCTCAACAATGGGAGAAATCTGTCATCACAATGATACACAATGATTCCGGAAAGGACAAGACCCAGACATTGTCATATAGGCCAATAAGCCTTCTGCCGTGTATATCAGAGATATTTGAAAAGCTGCTTGTGCACCGTATCAAGCAACACCTACAGGCCCATAATGACATCCCTTTGCACAATTTGGCTTTCGCGAAAAAAACGGAACCAGTGAAAAAGTAAACCGGATAAAATATGAAATAAGAAATGCATTTGAAGGGCGAGAGTATTGCTCCGCTGTTTTTTTGGATGTCGCCCAGGCTTTCGACCGCGTTTGGCTGGACGGCTTTATTCATAAAATTAAACTAATACTTCCAAAGAACACCCACAAAATACTGGCCTCATATCTAGAACAAAGAAGCTTTGCAGTACGATGCAAAGATTTTCTCTCTGAATAAATCGGCCGAAATGCCCTGCCAGAGCAACGCAAATCATATCACCTTTACTTTAAACAGACAACTTGCCCTTCAATATCTTTAAACAATATTAATACTACACAAACTACTGAAGTAACATACCTTGGAATCCACTTGGATAGACGGCTTACTTGGCGTATGCATATCGAATCTAAAATAAATTTACTTAAATTTAAAGCTGGGAGTCTACATTGGCTATAAACGCCCGTTCACCGCTAAAACTGGAGTATGAAGTTCTTTTGTACAATGCAGTTCTTAAGCCAACGTATAACTGCGAACTATGGGGGAACGCTTGCGTTTGTAACAATGATCCAAATAATCCAATGAGCTCAATCAATATTTCTGAGAACTATAACCGGGGCACCGTGGTACATACGGAATGAAAATATTCAAAAAGATTTAAATGTGGGATCTGTAAAAGACCAAATCGAGAAGAATAAAGCCAAGTACACGGTCAACCTTCAGGCCCAAGAGACCTACCCACACACCAATAATAGTAGGGCCGCGTTTAAAATAAAATGAATTGTAACTTATTCAATAAATACACTAGATTAAGATTTGTCTACTTGTCGTAAGTAAGAGAGAAGATTCGATAAATAAAATACAGTATAAACAAAACAAAAATTTTTGCTTTCAGTTTCTAAACAGAGTTTAAATTCCCCAAACCGGCTATCAATAAAATAAATATAAAACTGAATATTAAAATTCGACAAAAAAAAAACTGGTTTAAAATCGTTAAAAAAATAAAATAATAATCAATAATCGTAACTTGCAAAAAAACTAACAATTTTTTTATGAGAGAAATTATTTTTTTGCAAAATAAAACAACTTCAACTAAAACTGCAAATAAAACAAATTTGGAAACGAAATTTGGGTGCCCTTCGATAATCGAAGAACATTTGCTGGAGTAACATTGGAGGAAAAATTAACTCCATATAACCTGTAACCGCATTCACCACAACGATTCGCCCCGCAGGAAAACATTTAAAGCATTTTTTTTAATATATATTGTGTTTCCTGGAAATGTAAGTAAGTCGAATGTTTTTTATCTCTTAAATAGAATCAAAGTTTGAAAATCAAGAAAACTAGTTGTTATCCAATTTAGAAATAACTTTTTATAAATTGAGTGACCAAATGTATGCAGAGGGTATAAAACCGGATTTCTAACCGTTATTCCTAACCGGTATAACCGAATTAAAAACGTAACCGAAATTTTTACCGGTTCTGCCAAATATTTAACAAATGTTATAAGTATAAGTATTTTAGTATACCACGCAAGGAAAAGAAATATCAATAGAATCTGTTTATTATGCAATTGCACCAATTATTGCCGCCAAAGTTTCGGTCGTAAAATTGTCGCAACAATATTTCTTGCTGATGTTGACCTTCATTGCATACAAGAATCATACATAACATGTGATTTTGCTTTTGCCTCTGCTTCCGAAATAAACAGAAATCGCAGTCGAGCAAAAGCAAAAATGGAAAAAACGAACAAAATCAAACAGCAGCAACAGTCGCCGATTTTGGTTTTTTGCTTTCCGCTTTGCTGTTGCTTTCGATCGTGAGCGTAAGTCGAAGCGGCAGTATAAGTCGACTATATAAGAAACTAAACTATTATTACGAAATTATTAAGTTTTACTTTTTTTGAAAAACTAAAACAGCACCAAAGGTTTTTAAAATTACGTATTGTTTACTAGTAACTAAATATAAAATTAGTTAAAAGAAAATTTGTCTGTTATTTTTTTAAGAACTTTATAATGACCCAGTAGTATTATTATGACCACTGCTGAGTCCGTAAAACTTTTTTTAAATTTGTGTAAAAATCGGTAAATAGTGAACAATTTAACCAAGAAATTAAAAATTGCATTATCAACAATTATAATTCTACCATAAATAAATATATTTTAAAATATAAGTGAATCGCTTTGGCCCATAAACACGCAAATAAAATACTTGTCGTCGACCAATTTATGGCAATTTTTAGTCCCCCAATTTTCTACGTAGGGATCACCAATTTGGGGTAAATATAAAAAAACTGAAAAAAGTGCAAATTTCTGACCAAAAAGGTTAGTCGTTGCCTTTAGACCCATTTTTGTCAACGCAGCGCTTGAGGGGAAACCCCTACTCCTCTCAAACCAGGAAATGGGACACCGACACTTGAACTACACACAGTTGTTCAAGCACATTGTATTAGTATGTAAGATATATATATAAGAACTATGTATTTTTGGCAGCGGCGGTCCCATGGTCACCGCTGAAAATTATAGAATTCAGTCTCTAAGTTGACACATCAGAAGAAAGTTGTATTTTCTCTCTATTCATCGCTCTAAATCTCTTTGAATACTTAAAAAACTACAACAAAATTACAATTTACACAAGGAAGGAAATCAAATACTATAACTGGCGCAGCCGACCCCGGACCGAGATGGAGAAGATAGTTTTCCTGTATATGTAAATAAACAACCGCTTATTGAAATACCTAAGGAAAGTCACTAATGAGAAAATTTAAGCCAACGCCACAAGTCGTATATTACATTTTTACACTCCGCTGGAATACGCACAACACTACAATCTAAGGATCACTTAAATGCACCACCATTCTAGCCCAAAAATTTAAATGTTCTACCACTGGATAACAATAACTCCCTAGTTAAACTTTGTGAGGAATCACATTTTTATTATTTTTTGTACATATATATATATACACACATGTAATCAATACCCTAAGACCCACTGAAGGGATTTACAATTATAAGTTTAGCCTACGGCCCATAGAAAAACCGCGTACTTATTTGTAAATAGCAGACTATAAGCCAGAAAGTAGCTAGGAACCCTGAAGTGAATGTGTTTTAGGTTCCCTGCGGTTACGCGGGGCGGTCGGGTTCTATGCGGTTACGCGGGGTGTGGTGATCATAGTCAGGTTCCCTGCGGTTACGCGGGGCGGTCGGATTCCCTGCGGTTACGCGGGCGTGGTGGGTTTTGCTAGGTTCCCTGCGGTTACGCGGGGCGTGGTGATCATAGTCAGGTTTCCTGCGGTTACGCGGGTCGTGGTGATCATAGTCGATCATAGGGAAACCCCTGCGGTTACGCGGGGTGGTGATCATAGTCAGGTTCCCTGCGGATACGCGGGGCGGTGATCATAGTCAGGTTCCCTGCGGTTACGCGGGGCGGTCGGGTTCCCTGCGGCTACGCGGGCTGTGTAATTTTAGCTAGTTTTCCCTGCGGCTACGCGGGCACGGTAGTTTTAGTTAGTTTTCCCCTGCGGTTACGCGGGCTGTGTAATTTTAGCTAGTTTTTCCAAAGCAGGGGCATTCGGGTATGAATCCCCGCTAGAATTCCCAAGTTTCCGGCCACGAGAGTGCCCTAAATCAATCGCTTTGACCGATACTCCCGTCCTCAACTGTCTCAACAGTTTATATATTTGTCTGGGGAGGATCCTGGGTTGACTGAGATTGGCGCCCGAGCAGGTACTAGTTGAGGGAAATTTGTACGGAAAATTCTATCCATCGTGGCCTAAAGAACCACCAGATCAGATAGGGAAATTTTTGGGAATTTTCTTGTGAGTCGGGACTCATCTATGGAACTAGCGAGAAAACTACCTCATAAATATATATAAGGGAAATTTAATATTTGTCCAGGAGTCGAAAGCTCAGGCACGAACCACGAGAAAACAGCAGAGCATGGAGCCATCGGGACCACGATTTTTTTTTACATACCGCACGCTAGAACGCTCTTGTCGCTGAGTCTACGTCATCCCTATCACGGGCCGCGCCGGGTATATAAAGAGCGCCACTCCCATACCACGGAACAGTCAAGTTCAAGCTGCGAAACAGTCAACTTCGAACCGGGTAATGAGCCAAGATCAACAGTGACAATTATAAATTTAAAATAAAGCAAGGACACAGTCCGAGGTTAATAAGCCGAGGACCAACAGTGGAAATAAAATAAATAAATAAATTTAATAAAACCGAGAATCAACAGTGAACAGTGGAAATAAATTATAAATTATATACTAGGAGAAGATTTCCTCTGCGGCATTAAAGCCACCCTTAGTTGTGGAGGGGATCTCCTACACCTGGAATCCGAACGAGGCGTGCGTGGCAGTCCCTCCTGGCTCAGCAGGAACGCAAGGATTACCAGCGAGGAACGGCGCACCGAACGAGGCGTGCGTGGCAGTCCCTCCTGGTGCAGCAGGAACGCAAAAATTACCAGCGAGGAACGGCGCACTGAACTAGGCGTCCGTGGCATTCCCTCCTGGATCACCAGTGGCACCAGCAAGGCACGGAGCACCGAACTCGGATCCAGCCGAGGAACACCCAAGAATATCTAGACGACGACGAGGCCCACAACAAGCAAGGACCAGCATCTTAGGAGTAAGTCCAAGCGAGGAGACACCTTCCAGCCACCGTAGCATACTACCCCCCGTCGAGGAACAGGCCGTGGAACGAAAACCCTACCGCCGACGACATGAACCGGATGCACCGACACAATCGAAACAAGTAAGATTTCTAGAACCACTGACGTATAGCACCCACAAACAGACCCTTAGTGGCCACCAGCCGGCGGCACCTGCACCTGAAGTGGCCCTGGCCACCGTTAGCACCACGAAGGATTCGGGAAACTGCCCGGGAGCAACAGACCCACGGGTTCGAGCCTTCCTTGAGTTTGAGTTGAGCAGATTTGACAACCTCACAGGGATATCCAGTATTGCGGAGCATCACATCGTCATGCGGGATGACAAGCCCATAAAACAGCGGTACTATTTTAAAAATCCCGCTAAGCAAGTTGATGCGCTGCTACGCGATGGTCGAGCCATCCAAGAGTCCCCATAGTGCTCCTATAGTGCTCTTTGGGAAAAAGACTGGTGATATCCGGATGCGTGGTCTATTGCCAACTTAATGCGCGGTCAATACCTGATACCTATCCGTTACCTCGAATCTGATGGATTTTTGGAACGATTGCGTAACGCATGAATTATCTCAACTCTTGATCCAAAAGCGGATATTGGCAAATCCCAGTTGCTCCCTCTAGTCGTGAATACACCGCATTCACGGTGCCGGGACGAGGGCTGTTTGACTGGAAAGTGATGCCCTTCGGGCTTCACTCAGCTCCAGGCACGTTTGAAAGGGCTCTCGACAGCGTCATAGGACCCGACATGGAGCCACATGCGTTCGCTTATTTAGATGATATCATAGTCATCGGTACTACCCTCGAGGAACACGTGGAAAATCTTCGAGAAGTCTTCAAGCGACTCTACATGGCGAATCTGAGGCTCAAAAGGGGGAAATGTAGTTTTTTCCACCGGAATTTGAAGGACACGTCATAAGCGAAGCAGGGATACATACTGACCCGGACAAAATCGCTGCAATCAGAGAGCTCCAGCCGCCCTCAAACCTACGGGAGTTACGTCGTTGCCTTGGTGTCGCGTCATGGTATAGACGATTCGTACCAAACTTCGCAACCATTGTGGAACCCATGTCCACTTTTCTCAGGAATGGCAGAAAGTGGAGCTGTAATGAGGAACATAATCAGGCCTTCGAGACTTTGAAAACCCGACATACGGAGGCACCCGTTCTCGCATGCCCCGACTTTGCTCTCCCTACAGACCGACGCTAGCGAACATGGATTGGGAGCAGTGTTGGCCCAGGCCATCGACGGAGTCGATTATTGCCTACGCCAGTCGCCGATTAACCCGGACCGAGGAAAATTACTCCGTAATTGAAAAGGAGTGCCTGGCCATAGTGTGAGCCATTCGAAAAATGCGGTGTTATCTAGAGGGCTATCGGTTTGATGTAGTGACCGATCATCTAGCCCTAAAACTCCATTGACAACCCCACTGGACGGATAGCAAGATGGGCCTTGGAGCTCCAGCAGTACCAATTAGATGTCCGATATCGTCGTGGAAAGCTCAACACCATCGCGGATGCATTATCCAGGCAACCACTAGACACGGTGCAGCAA
Organism: Drosophila gunungcola; assembly: GCF_025200985.1. NCBI lineage: Eukaryota > Metazoa > Arthropoda > Insecta > Diptera > Drosophilidae > Drosophila > Drosophila gunungcola. Next base: position 608,446 of record NW_026453210.1, read on the forward strand.
GTCCAAGTAGAAGCCCCAGAATGCAAATGGATTAAGAAAATAATTAAGCTAGTAACGCAGCCGGGAAAATTCCCGGACTACCGCATCGAGCGAGAAGAGCTTTACCGAAGGATTGGAACAGTACCCGACGAGGGGGACGGAAATCCCTAGAAACTTTGTGTTGACCGAGACTATCGCCTTCGAGTATTACAGGAATGCCACGACCATCCGACAGCTGGACATTTGGGGACGCGGAAGACTAGCCAGCGAGTGGCCCGCAAATACTACTGGCCGGGATTATTTCAATACGTTCGCCGATGTCTAATTTGTCAGAAGTACAAACACTACGAGTTACATTATGTATCAGCAGCGCTCAACAGATCAGGCACCGACCGACGTCGAGGACTACAGCCGACGACGAGACCACCCCTCGGGACACTCCTCGCGTGGGCTCCTGGGTGACATGTGGGACGAACCCACTGCATCCATTCAGGCCGCGATCGATAGCCTGGCCGGTGAGCTGCCTGACGTCACGATCGACGACATCCTCGAGCTGTGGGAGAACCGTGGAGGTTCCCTTGAGGTGGAATAGGAGAGCAGCCATGGAGTCGATAACGACACCCGCCCGCCACCGGAGCCACCGCGGCTGACCAGTAGAGAAGAGAGCGAGGAGCCGTGCGACTACCGGTTTGGGCGCCACCGCAATCCCACCGCACCGCGGTCTACGAGCTCAGAGACCAGGACGACGCTCTTCGTCACGCCGTCGTCGTTTATGGGCAGTATCCGAGCCCTCGGACGATGGTGGTTAACAGCCGACGACGACAAAAGGAAGTCCGCTGCGGGGTAGCCGTCGTGATCGAGGTCAGCTCGACGTCGGAAAATGAAAACTCCATCGACAAATCTAGCCCGACAAGGTCGGATCCTTTCAACAGACCCAGCGCCTCCCAGCAGGCAGCTGCCGACGCGATCTCCGGCTACTGGAGGAGTTCGGAGGCGAATCATATCGGGTGCAGGTCACCAAGAAAGGACGGGTCAACGTCAATTTGCGCCCCCGCCCGAACTTACACATACATACATATACATATATATACTCACATGTAATCAATAGCCTAAGACCCACTGAAGGGATTAATAATTATAATCGCGTACTTATTTGCCAATAGCAGACTATAAGCCAGAAAGTAGCTAGTAAGCCAGAAAGTAGCTAGGAAGCCAGCAAACAGCTAGAATAGCAAGTTGTACAGAACACCCGGTCCGGCAACCACACAACAGGGCTACCACACCGAAGAAACCACGATCGAAAGGGATTTTCTGGGAAATAATGAACGGTCACACTGAACCGGGTGAATTGAGATCCACGCGGCAAAATCGGCGTCACTCTTGATTTTTCCGGGAACGACGACGGTCGGGCCATCAGACGACGCTAGGAATAAGCTCGTCCGTACCACGTGCCGCATTCCGTTACGATCCGCACCAGCCACGCTGCAAACGGAGTAGCAGCGGCCGGCCAACCCAGTGCGTGGGATCCGCGACACCCAAAAACAACGACAGTGGCTACCTGGCCGAGCGGAGTGAGGTGAGAGGAGTGCGGTTAGGGACAACGAGGCAGGGACCGAGTGCAAGTGGTTATGCGAGTATATAATAAATTAACCAATTGTTAGACAGTGAAAAGTGAATGTGTTTTAGGTTCCCTGCGGTTACGCGGGGCGTGGTAATCATAGTCAGGTTCCCTGCGGTCACGCGGGGCGGTCGGGTTCCCTGCGGTTACGCGGGCGTGGTGGGTTTTGCTATGTTCCCTGCGGTTACGCGGGGTGGTGATCATCGTCTGGTTCCCTGCGGATACGCGGGGCGGTGATCATAGTCAGGTTCCCTGCGGTTACGCGGAGCGGTCGGGTTCCCTGCGGCTACGCGGGCTGTGTAATTTTAGCTAGTTTTCCCTGCGGCTACGCGGGGGTGTCAGTGTTGGTCAAGGTTCCCTGCGGATACCCGGGCATTGTAGTATTAGCTAGTTTTCCCTGCGGATACGAGTGGGTGTCAGTGTTGGTCAAGGTTTCCTGCGGATACACGGGCATGGTAGTTTTAGCTCGTTTTTTCTGCGGTTACGCGGGCATGGTAGTTTTAGCTAGTTTTCCCTGCGGGTTCGCGGGCTGAGTAGTTTTAGCTAGTGTTGGTCAAGGTTCCCTGCGGATACGCGGGAACGGTAGTTTTACCTAGTTTTGCCTTGCGGTTACGCGGGCTGTAAAATTTTAGCTAGTTTTCCCTGCGTCTTCCGGGCTGTGTAATTTTAGCTAGCTTTTCCAATGCGGTGACATTCGGGAATGAATCTCCACTAGAATTCCCAAGTTTCCGACAACGAGAGTGCCCTAAATCAATCCCTTTGATTGATACTCCCGTCCTCAACTGTCTGAACAGATTATAAATTTATCGGGGGAGGATCCTAGGTTATTAAGATGCCGACCCCAGCAATCGCATCCTTACAACTTAATTAGGCCAGGCCAAAATAATTATCAATCTCACAAAATTCTAACCCATCAAATCGATTTACAAGAGTTTATCAATGCGACTATTAATTTCGAACATGCCGTGGAGGAGCTCATAAAGATATCACATTCCGTTGAGGCTATTGGCATACTAGACACAAAGATAAAACAATTAAAGACCAGAATAAATGCTTTGTTACCCAAGACTCGACGTAGATAAGGATTATTAAATGGCTTAGGGCATGGGCAATGGTCAGTAATTCGAAAACAACTTCAAAGCGATGGCGGATAATGAAAGGGAACTAACAGGCAAACGATTTTTAACAACGACATTAAAACTTGATGTGAAAACATAACAAATCACATTAATAAAGAACAACAAATTATTAACAATTTTATACATAATTATAAGAACAAAACAATCAACACCGAAAACAAAGTTATACTTTTAAGTACAATATATCACTAGAATAGGTAATGTAATCAGGAATGAAATAGATGACGTCGATGTCAAATGACAACATATTTAAATTACTAGAACTAGAGACATTTATGGTAGGCATTAAGATCACGTTTAGAATTAAACTACCAACATTTAACAAACATAGTTACGAGTTCTTACATATTGTTCCACTGCCTATAAATCAAACAAACAAATTATATTGCTTATCACGATTTAACTAATATTAAATACTTTAATGATAGATGTAATAATGTTGAAAACTTATATTTTTGCGAAGAGTTAGATTCTATTGCTAGAGTTTTTAAGTCGGACTGTCTCAGCGGCATTCTTTCCCTGGAAACCGCATCCTGCAAAGCGAAAAATGTGGGTAAAATAGAAACGATTACAGAAGTCGAACCTTTAACACGGCCAATACAACAATAAAATCTAACTATTCTGAAACATTCTTCGTAACGGGATCAGCCTTGTTGACATTTGGAAATTGTTCAGTCAGCATCAATGGGATTCCATAAATAACTACCAACATTACAAAACAAAATGGAAATTTCGTTGACCAACACACTTAGGATTAATATCACAGACAACGTCGAGGACCTAAGTCTGCACAAACTAAATCTGAAAACAATCGAATCATATATTTGAAGAATATTACAACGACTAATTTCGGAACATTATTCCTTCTTTTTATCATGGGAGTATTTATCATCTTTATAGTGATTGCCCGGAAGTGAAAAATCATCAACACTTCGACATTGCCCGAGACAAGTTTTGTGATGAAGGGGTGGACCCTTCGTTCTGGCCATCACTTCAAACCAGGGGGGGAGGAGTTACCGTACAGGCACGGCACGTTGAGCCCCCAACAAAGCCTCCCAGAGCTACCCTAGTTTCGACAAACATAAACTAAATTGTTGCACCTTGACTTTTATTGACTACGAGAACAACAACCGACCAATTTAGACCCATTTTTGTCAACGCAGCACTTGAGGTGAAACCCCTACTCCTCTTAAACCAGGAAATGGGACACCGACTCATTGGATCGCCACTTGAAGCAGCGGCACTTGAACTACACACAGTTGTTTATGCACATTGTATTAGTATGTAAGATATATATAAGAACTTTGTACTTTTGGCAGCGGCGGTCTCATGGTCACCGCTAAAAATTATAGAATTCAGTCTCTAAGTTGACACATCCGTCGCTCTAAATCTCTTTAGATACTTAAAAAACTACAAAAAAAATCACAATTTACACAAGGAAGAAAATAACACCGCTGCCGCTATTTCGAGTTATCTTTGGTCGTTTTCGTTCTCGATCGGTGGAGCAGTGCAATTTTCGGTCTGCTTAAACGTTTGTTGGTTCTCTTGAGCTTTAGCGTTAGTTCCCCTACAGTGCGTCTGTGCAATATATACTGTCGCAGCGTTAATATAAAAAATATCGCTGTACTTCTCTCGGCACTTAGCTCCCCTACACTGTGTGCGATCGGTATATTACTCGTTGATTTTTTTATTAGATTATTTAACAAATAAATAATTTAATAAAAATAAATATATAACACCTTCGATACCAACAAAATAAATACAAATAAACGCAATGGCAACCAAGGATATCGAAGAGCTTAAACACCAAAGAGATGTTTGCATGAAAAGTATTAATCAAACGTATCGCTATTTAAAAGATGCTAAATTATTTGTGAATCCGATTGAGCTTAAGTGTCGATTCGAGATTCTAAATACGCATATTGAAAATGCTGCACTTTTTCAAAACCAAATAGAAGGGAAAGATACAAAAGATGTATACCGCAAAAGTTGGAAGAGATGGCCGTATTGACAGTCATTGCTGATTTCGATATTAAATAAATCCAAAAAAAATAATATCGAGATATCTGTTCCGCCGGCAAATCGCCCGCCTCGGTGCCGCCTGCCGAGCGTCGCTCTTTCAACGTTTAGCGGAAAACACTCCGAATTTAAAAGACGCTTTAGGAACAATTAGGGCCTTTCAAGTCACTGAGGAAAATTATGCCAAAGCCCTTGCTAGCCTGAAGCGGGTGTACGATGATTGTCTAATTTTTTTTCTGACAACATATCGACACTTGTATGACTTCTTGCTGTCTTTGGGGATGATGGACGTATTACTAATGCTATTTTAATACATCTGGTAATGAGCAAGGTCGATGCTGAAACTAAAAGAAAATGGTAAGAACATTTAGATTATACTTCGCTTCCACTTTGGAGCGAATGTGAGGCGGCCCTCAACAGGCGATACCAATATATGGTAGCGGAATAGGTCTCCAAGACTATTCAGCAGACCCAATGTAACCCTAAGAAGAATGGAAGTAGGAGTTTTTCTTTTGTGGCTGCCAGGAACGACACGATTGGAAACAGCGCTTTATTCGCAGCCCTAACAGTTCAGCAAAGATTCGATTTCGATAAAATAGTACCCTTATGCATTACCTGCTTAAGAAAGGGTCACACGGTCAAAAAATGCAAATCGAACAGATGCAGAGTGTGCAATCGCTCACATCACACGTTGCTACACATATATTCCCCAAACACTAATCTCGCGTTGCCACCCCCTTCTCAATCCACAGGAGACTCCATCCACTTCGCATGCTTGCGAGGCATTGGTGGAACAAATGCCCCAGCCACAAACAAAATATTGTAAAGTCGAGAGTAGGGAACATCCAATCGGACGACGATTTTCGGATCCTGAAAAATATTTGTTTATCATCCGGATCAAACGGTATACACCAGCGGGGGTATGGTGCCTGAAAATATTCAGTTGGCAGATCCATTCTTCTTCAAGCCCCAAAAACTAGATATGCCTATCGGCACAGATACGTTCCTTGAACTTTTATCTATTGGCCCGATAAAGTAGGGGCCTGAACTTCCCATCTTACAAAAGACAGTTCTCGGCTGGATAGTGTCAGGGAGATGTGTCTCTGAAAATAAATTAACGGCTATAGAAATGATACATCTCAGCAGCCAGGAGTAAGTGTTGGAGTCAATTGACAAAACCTTGCAGAAATTTTGGTCTTTGGAGGAATTGCCGCCCAAGGCCAAAGTCCATACTCCTGAGCAACAACTCTGTCAGCAACACTTTAAGAAAAATACTCAAAGATTGTCGTCCGGTAGATTTTCGGTTCGTTTGCCGTTCAAATCTGACCCAAATACTCTTGGTTCATCATACGACGTTGCGAAACGTCGATTTTTGTCGCTAAAAAGGAAATTGTCAAAGGAGCCTTCGCTGAAGAAGATGTATCTTGAATTCATGGAGGAAAATGTTTCAATGGGCCACATGTCTTCCACCAATGACAAAATTCCCGATACTCCGCACTATTTCATTCCGCTCCAATTCGTTCTAAGGCCGCAAACTACGTCAACTAAGTTGAGAGTCCCGATTCAAATACATGGTTTCGCTGACGCTTCCATGCGAGCGTATGGAGCGTGCATCTACGTTCGGACTCAAACTGCTGAAGGTTTGAAAATGTCTTTATTGACCGCCAAATCGAAAGTAGCTCCCCAAAAGACGAAAACTTTGCCTCGCCTAGAGCTGTGTGCAGCTCACCTTTTAGCAGATCTCTATAATCGTGTCAGGCCATTGCTAAATTCTCCCATTGAGAATGTTTTCCTGTGGACAGACTCCGAGATCACTTTACACTGGATTAAAACCCATCCCTCGTCGTTGTCGGTTTTTGTTTCGAACCGGGTTGCAGAAATTCAGGAGTGGTCGGAGAAAGCAATTTGGAGACACGTTCCCACGAAAGTCAACCCTGCAGACATAGTGTCCCGAGGATGTGACGTAGAGGAGCTTACAACGTCCATTTGTTTCGGTGGGCCTTCATTCTTGCTAGACTCAGAAAATAATTGGCCTGTAAATAAACATTTCGAACTGCCGGCTGATGTAATGTCGATGGAGCTACGCAAATCGGCAATAGCTCTCGTAGTCAGCCCAGAGCCAAATTATGTGCTTCAGAAAAAAGAGTCCTTTTCGTCGTACCTGAAGCTTCTGAGAGTGTTCGTGTGCAGAAAGGTGTCGAAGCCCTTTGAAAAAAGTATTTCGCCAAGAGAACTGGTTGAAGCTACCCAATTTTACAAATAAGTTCAATTCCAAAAAATAAACCGCTAACGACGAATATTTCAAAGCTAACCCTTATATTCAGGAAAACAAATTAGATTGGTGTTCTTCGACATTGCTACGAGTTGGGGGTCGGTTATTGAATTCTCCTATCCCGAAAGGAGGCAAATTCCCGTTGTAGCTTTCTAAAAGCTCACAGTTCGTCAGATCCTATGTGTCATACCTGCACGTTACGAATTGTAACGCTGGCCCACGAGCTCTCGTATGTCGTCTGCGCGATAACATATGGCTAGGTAATGCTCAAAAAGTCTGCCTACACAGAAAATAAATAAATATTCTAAAATACTTTGCGATACGTGTATTTTAACTCATTGTTTGATGTTTTATCGTTCATAATATAATTGGTTGATGATAACATGTTTGACTTTAACAAAATTATTTTGCTTATTTTAGGCATGCTTTTTTGTGTTCGCTTATATATGGTAAGATATCTTATCAAAAATGGGTTTGGTTCTTATTACCGCTTAATTCAATTTTCGCTTGTGCGAATCGCGTTTCGTTTTCATCGCGTTCTCAACACTACTTGTGAAAAGTTTACAGCACTTACACCAAAATTTCTAGCACTGGCTAAAAAGCGGCATACAACAATTGAAAAATTTGTATTTGTGGCCGCAATTTCCAGTTCCTTCGATTTAATGCGTTAAACTAGTATGCCATTAATGGCATTAGATGAGGGACACCAGCGAGCAAATATTTAAACAGCCCTGAGGCAGCAAAACTTTGACAAACCAAACGCCCTTTTTAAAAGCTGCCAGTCATCTGATTTTTTTCGGGAACAAAAAGGACCAAAATTTTCCATTGTTAGAGGGAAATCTGAAAATGAAACATACATACATATACATATATATACTCACATGTAATCAATAGCCTAAGACCCACTGAAGGGATTAATAATTATAATCGCGTACTTATTTGCCAATAGCAGACTATAAGCCAGAAAGTAGCTAGTAAGCCAGAAAGTAGCTAGGAAGCCAGCAAACAGCTAGAATAGCAAGTTGTACAGAACACCCGGTCCGGCAACCACACAACAGGGCTACCACACCGAAGAAACCACGATCGAAAGGGATTTTCTGGGAAATAATGAACGGTCACACTGAACCGGGTGAATTGAGATCCACGCGGCAAAATCGGCGTCACTCTTGATTTTTGCGGGAACGACGACGGTCGGGCCATCAGACGACGCTAGGAATAAGCTCGTCCGTACCACGTGCCGCATTCCGTTACGATCCGCACCAGCCACGCTGCAAACGGAGTAGCAGCGGCCGGCCAACCCAGTGCGTGGGATCCGCGACACCCAAAAAACAGGGACCTGGCCGAGCGGAGTGAGGTGAGAGGAGTGCGGTTAGGGACAACGAGGCAGGGACCGAGTGCAAGTGGTTATGCGAGTATATAATAAATTAACCAATTGTTAGACAGTGAAAAGTGAATGTGTTTTAGGTTCCCTGCGGTTACGCGGGGCGTGGTAATCATAGTCAGGTTCCCTGCGGTCACGCGGGGCGGTCGGGTTCCCTGCGGTTACGCGGGCGTGGTGGGTTTTGCTATGTTCCCTGCGGTTACGCGGGGTGGTGATCATCGTCTGGTTCCCTGCGGATACGCGGGGCGGTAATCATAGTCAGGTTCCCTGCGGTTACGCGGAGCGGTCGGGTTCCCTGCGGCTACGCGGGCTGTGTAATTTTAGCTAGTTTTCCCTGCGGCTACGCGGGGGTGTCAGTGTTGGTCAAGGTTCCCTGCGGATACCCGGGCATTGTAGTATTAGCTAGTTTTCCCTGCGGATACGAGTGGGTGTCAGTGTTGGTCAAGGTTGCCTGCGGATACACGGGCATGGTAGTTTTAGCTCGTTTTTTCTGCGGTTACGCGGGCATGGTAGTTTTAGCTAGTTTTCCCTGCGGGTTCGCGGGCTGAGTAGTTTTAGCTAGTGTTGGTCAAGGTTCCCTGCGGATACGCGGGAACGGTAGTTTTACCTAGTTTTGCCTTGCGGTTACGCGGGCTGTAAAATTTTAGCTAGTTTTCCCTGCGTCTTCCGGGCTGTGTAATTTTAGCTAGCTTTTCCAATGCGGTGGCATTCGGGAATGAATCTCCACTAGAATTCCCAAGTTTCCGACAACGAGAGTGCCCTAAATCAATCCCTTTGATTGATACTCCCGTCCTTAACTGTCTGAACAGATTATAAATTTATCGGGGGAGGATCCTAGGTTATTAAGATGCCGACCCCAGCAATCGCATCCTTACAACTTAATTAGGCCAGGCAAAATAATACAATCTCACAAAATTCTAACCCATCAAATCGATTTACAAGAGTTTATCAATGCGACTACTAATTTCGAACATGCCGTGGAGGAGCTCATAAAGATATCACATTCCGTTGAGGCTATTGGCATACTAGACACAAAGATAAAACAATTAAAGACCAGAATAAATGCTTTGTTACCCAAGACTCGACGTAGATAAGGATTATTAAATGGCTTAGGGCATGGGCAATGGTCAGTAATTCGAAAACAACTTCAAAGCGATGGCGGATAATGAAAGGGAACTAACAGGCAAACGATTTTTAACAACGACATTAAAACTTGATGTGAAAACATAACAAATCACATTAATAAAGAACAACAAATTATTAACAATTTTATACATAATTATAAGAACAAAACAATCAACACCGAAAACAAAGTTATACTTTTAAGTACAATATATCACTAGAATAGGTAATGTAATCAGGAATGAAATAGATGACGTCGATGTCAAATGACAACATATTTAAATTACTAGAACTAGAGACATTTATGGTAGGCATTAAGATCACGTTTAGAATTAAACTACCAACATTTAACAAACATAGTTACGAGTTCTTACATATTGTTCCACTGCCTATAAATCAAACAAACAAATTATATTGCTTATCACGATTTAACTAATATTAAATACTTTAATGATAGATGTAATAATGTTGAAAACTTATATTTTTGCGAAGAGTTAGATTCTATTGCTAGAGTTTTTAAGTCGGACTGTCTCAGCGGCATTCTTTCCCTGGAAACCGCATCCTGCAAAGCGAAAAATGTGGGTAAAATAGAAACGATTACAGAAGTCGAACCAGCTCATGTCTTCACCTTTAACACGGCCAATACAACAATAAAATCTAACTGTTCTGAAACATTCTTCGTAACGGGATCAGCCTTGTTGACATTTGGAAATTGTTCAGTCAGCATCAATGGGATTCCATAAATAACTACCAACATTACAAAACAAAATGGAAATTTCGTTGACCAACACACTTAGGATTAATATCACAGACAACGTCGAGGACCTAAGTCTGCACAAACTAAATCTGAAAACAATCGAATCATATATTTGAAGAATATTACAACGACTAATTTCGGAACATTATTCCTTCTTTTTATCATGGGAGTATTTATCATCTTTATAGTGATTGCCCGGAAGTGAAAAATCATCAACACTTCGACATTGCCCGAGACAAGTTTTGTGATGAAGGGGTGGACCCTTCGTTCTGGCCATCACTTCAAACCAGGGGGGGAGGAGTTACCGTACAGGCACGGCACGTTGAGCCCCCAACAAAGCCTCCCAGAGCTACCCTAGTTTCGACAAACATAAACTAAATTGTTGCACCTTGACTTTTATTAACAACGAGAACAACAACCGACCAATTTAGACCCATTTTTGTCAACGCAGCACTTGAGGTGAAACCCCTACTCCTCTTAAACCAGGAAATGGGACACCGACTCATTGGATCGCCACTTGAAGCAGCGGCACTTGAACTACACACAGTTGTTTATGCACATTGTATTAGTATGTAAGATATATATAAGAACTTTGTACTTTTGGCAGCGGCGGTCTCATGGTCACCGCTAAAAATTATAGAATTCAGTCTCTAAGTTGACACATCCGTCGCTCTAAATCTCTTTGGATACTTAAAAAACTACAAAAAAAATCACAATTTACACAAGGAAGAAAATAACACCGCTGCCGCTATTTCGAGTTATCTTTGGTCGTTTTCGTTCTCGATCGGTGGAGCAGTGCAATTTTCGGTCTGCTTAAACGTTTGTTGGTTCTCTTGAGCTTTAGCGTTAGTTCCCCTACAGTGCGTCTGTGCAATATATTACTGTCGCAGCGTTAATATAAAAAATATCGCTGTACTTCTCTCGGCACTTAGCTCCCCTACACTGTGTGCGATCGGTATATTACTCGTTGATTTTTTTATTAGATTATTTAACAAATAAATAATTTAATAAAAATAAATATATAACACCTTCGATACCAACAAAATAAATACAAATAAACGCAATGGCAACCAAGGATATCGAAGAGCTTAAACACCAAAGAGATGTTTGCATGAAAAGTATTAATCAAACGTATCGCTATTTAAAAGATGCTAAATTATTTGTGAATCCGATTGAGCTTAAGTGTCGATTCGAGATTCTAAATACGCATATTGAAAATGCTGCACTTTTTCAAAACCAAATAGAAGGGAAAGATACAAAAGATGTATACCGCAAAAGTTGGAAGAGATGGCCGTATTGACAGTCATTGCTGATTTCGATATTAAATAAATCCAAAAAAAATAATATCGAGATATCTGTTCCGCCGGCAAATCGCCCGCCTCGGTGCCGCCTGCCGAGCGTCGCTCTTTCAACGTTTAGCGGAAAACACTCCGAATTTAAAAGACGCTTTAGGAACAATTAGGGCCTTTCAAGTCACTGAGGAAAATTATGCCAAAGCCCTTGCTAGCCTGAAGCGGGTGTACGATGATTGTCTAATTTTTTTTCTGACAACATATCGACACTTGTATGACTTCTTGCTGTCTTTGGGGATGATGGACGTATTACTAATGCTATTTTAATACATCTGGTAATGAGCAAGGTCGATGCTGAAACTAAAAGAAAATGGTAAGAACATTTAGATTATACTTCGCTTCCACTTTGGAGCGAATGTGAGGCGGCCCTCAACAGGCGATACCAATATATGGTAGCGGAATAGGTCTCCAAGACTATTCAGCAGACCCAATGTAACCCTAAGAAGAATGGAAGTAGGAGTTTTTCTTTTGTGGCTGCCAGGAACGACACGATTGGAAACAGCGCTTTATTCGCAGCCCTAACAGTTCAGCAAAGATTCGATTTCGATAAAATAGTACCCTTATGCATTACCTGCTTAAGAAAGGGTCACACGGTCAAAAAATGCAAATCGAACAGATGCAGAGTGTGCAATCGCTCACATCACACGTTGCTACACATATATTCCCCAAACACTAATCTCGCGTTGCCACCCCCTTCTCAATCCACAGGAGACTCCATCCACTTCGCATGCTTGCGAGGCATTGGTGGAACAAATGCCCCAGCCACAAACAAAATATTGTAAAGTCGAGAGTAGGGAACATCCAATCGGACGACGATTTTCGGATCCTGAAAAATATTTGTTTATCATCCGGATCAAACGGTATACACCAGCGGGGGTATGGTGCCTGAAAATATTCAGTTGGCAGATCCATTCTTCTTCAAGCCCCAAAAACTAGATATGCCTATCGGCACAGATACGTTCCTTGAACTTTTATCTATTGGCCCGATAAAGTAGGGGCCTGAACTTCCCATCTTACAAAAGACAGTTCTCGGCTGGATAGTGTCAGGGAGATGTGTCTCTGAAAATAAATTAACGGCTATAGAAATGATACATCTCAGCTGCCAGGAGTAAGTGTTGGAGTCAATTGACAAAACCTTGCAGAAATTTTGGTCTTTGGAGGAATTGCCGCCCAAGGCCAAAGTCCATACTCCTGAGCAACAACTCTGTCAGCAACACTTTAAGAAAATACTCAAAGATTGTCGTCCGGTAGATTTTCGGTTCGTTTGCCGTTCAAATCTGACCCAAATACTCTTGGTTCATCATACGACGTTGCGAAACGTCGATTTTTGTCGCTAGAAAGGAAATTGTCAAAGGAGCCTTCGCTGAAGAAGATGTATCTTGAATTCATGGAGGAAAATGTTTCAATGGGCCACATGTCTTCCACCAATGACAAAATTCCCGATACTCCGCACTATTTCATTCCGCTCCAATTCGTTCTAAGGCCGCAAACTACGTCAACTAAGTTGAGAGTCCCGATTCAAATACATGGTTTCGCTGACGCTTCCATGCGAGCGTATGGAGCGTGCATCTACGTTCGGACTCAAACTGCTGAAGGTTTGAAAATGTCTTTATTGACCGCCAAATCGAAAGTAGCTCCCCAAAAGACGAAAACTTTGCCTCGCCTAGAGCTGTGTGCAGCTCACCTTTTAGCAGATCTCTATAATCGTGTCAGGCCATTGCTAAATTCTCCCATTGAGAATGTTTTCCTGTGGACAGACTCCGAGATCACTTTACACTGGATTAAAACCCATCCCTCGTCGTTGTCGGTTTTTGTTTCGAACCGGGTTGCAGAAATTCAGGAGTGGTCGGAGAAAGCAATTTGGAGACACGTTCCCACGAAAGTCAACCCTGCAGACATAGTGTCCCGAGGATGTGACGTAGAGGAGCTTACAACGTCCATTTGTTTCGGTGGGCCTTCATTCTTGCTAGACTCAGAAAATAATTGGCCTGTAAATAAACATTTCGAACTGCCGGCTGATGTAATGTCGATGGAGCTACGCAAATCGGCAATAGCTCTCGTAGTCAGCCCAGAGCCAAATTATGTGCTTCAGAAAAAAGAGTCCTTTTCGTCGTACCTGAAGCTTCTGAGAGTGTTCGTGTGCAGAAAGGTGTCGAAGCCCTTTGAAAAAAGTATTTCGCCAAGAGAACTGGTTGAAGCTACCCAATTTTACAAATAAGTTCAATTCCAAAAAATAAACCGCTAACGACGAATATTTCAAAGCTAACCCTTATATTCAGGAAAACAAATTAGATTGGTGTTCTTCGACATTGCTACGAGTTGGGGGTCGGTTATTGAATTCTCCTATCCCGAAAGGAGGCAAATTCCCGTTGTAGCTTTCTAAAAGCTCACAGTTCGTCAGATCCTATGTGTCATACCTGCACGTTACGAATTGTAACGCTGGCCCACGAGCTCTCGTATGTCGTCTGCGCGATAACATATGGCTAGGTAATGCTCAAAAAGTCTGCCTACACAGAAAATAAATAAATATTCTAAAATACTTTGCGATACGTGTATTTTAACTCATTGTTTGATGTTTTATCGTTCATAATATAATTGGTTGATGATAACATGTTTGACTTTAACAAAATTATTTTGCTTATTTTAGGCATGCTTTTTTGTGTTCGCTTATATATGGTAAGATATCTTATCAAAAATGGGTTTGGTTCTTATTACCGCTTAATTCAATTTTCGCTTGTGCGAATCGCGTTTCGTTTTCATCGCGTTCTCAACACTACTTGTGAAAAGTTTACAGCACTTACACCAAAATTTCTAGCACTGGCTAAAAAGCGGCATACAACAATTGAAAAATTTGTATTTGTGGCCGCAATTTCCAGTTCCTTCGATTTAATGCGTTAAACTAGTATGCCATTAATGGCATTAGATGAGGGACACCAGCGAGCAAATATTTAAACAGCCCTGAGGCAGCAAAACTTTGACAAACCAAACGCCCTTTTTAAAAGCTGCCAGTCATCTGATTTTTTTCGGGAACAAAAAGGACCAAAATTTTCCATTGTTAGAGGGAAATCTGAAAATGTTATCAAATTCACTTTCGAAAGAAAACCCTAACAGGGTGTATATGACGGACTTTATAGATAGCATGCTCTCTGGTATTTGTTCGCTGAATACAACCAGTGTAAAAAACAGTACAAAAGCACCCATTAAATCGCACCCGTCTCTTTCCAGCACGTGTATTTTTGTGTGTTTTGGTCTTATATCAAAAGTTTTGTTTTCATATATGATTTTATGATCAATGACATTAAACTATATCCTTTTCATATTAAAGAATCGCAAAACCCTATCAAAGGCCTGTCGAATGTTAATAAAGCCGACTGAGCATTATTAGTGAAACATAAGCAAAGATGGTTGACCCTTTGACTTTGCTTATGTTTTGACAAGCCACAGCTGTTCAGATCAACTGCTATCGAAAGATGGATGGTGGATGTGCTCCGTGGAAATCGATGTTACATATTTGTCAAAAATCCTAACCGTGTCCAACGGATGGACTGTGTGGAAAAAGGACATTATTTCCTAGTCCCACAGAGCATATCGAAGCGAAACGGTTGGGACTCTTGACGGACGGACGACTGGAATTCCCACAGAACCATCATCTGCCCTCCGCCATCCACCTCCAATCAAAAGTCACAGTGCAGAATTTTTTGAGGGGGGTTCTTAACTCTTTCAAAAATTATCATTTCCGAGTTTTATTTTATTTTGATGCTATGGATTAGTTGTTAAATGAGTGATAAAATGTAAAGTAATATGCCTTTATAGAATAAGTCTGTCAGACTTTTTATAAGGAATGCTCCAGTTTTGTTGATGTTGTCCGTATGGCCAAGCAACTTTCAATGAATCTTTATTAAAATAAATTTCAAAGTTAGACCAAAGTCTGAGTATGAGCAGCGGTCGAGCTGTTTTAAAAGGAATTTATGCTGAAACTACATAACTTAGTCTTCTGCTCGCAGAGCTTAGCTGAGGAGACACTTGTGTGAATCTGTGTGAATGTATATGCCGGTCAAATTTCTTATGTTTCAAATATGAAGATTTGAAATATTTAACAATGTTATTATATGGACGCCCTTAAGAATTCGTATTGGAGTATAATTCCAGTGTGCTCACGATAACAAAGATACAATGAACACACGCTATAGTGAACACATAAGTGGTTATGCTGCCTGGGAGCGGTTATCTTCCAAGGCCCTCTCTGGTTCACAGAAGCACAGATGCCCTCCATGTCATATCAAATTCTTTCGCGCCAAGACTTTAGAGTTGCACTGAGATAATATCGGCTAAATATCATCAAAAAATGTGCGAATAGGAACGTAAGTTCCACCGTCAAGGAATAACGGGGTAATTTTTAGCACGGCAAGCCCTTACGTACCATCTTTGAACAAAAAAGTGGAGGGTGCTTTGTGGGAGTAGGCCATTAGGAGTTACAAATTTAATTTAATTGTATTGGTCAGCGGCTCGTCAAAACGTAAGCAAAGTCAACAGGTCAACCATCTTTTCATGAGCCACAGCTGTTCAGATCAGCTGAAATCGGATGGTGGAAGGTAGATGTGTTCTGTGGAAATCGGAGTTTCACTTTTTTCAAACATCTCAACGGTTTTTCAGGGATGGACTGCGTCGAAACAGGGCCTCACTCCGAAAACATCGGCTAACTATCGCTTAAATTAGTCCGTCAATGTCCGTCAAATTTTAACGGCGACTAACTGGGAAGTTTTTGGAACTGCAAAGCCTTCAACGAATGTTGGAAGGTGGATGGATCTCTGTGGAAATAGGCTATTAGAGAACAAAAAACAAGTCCAATGTTCCTCTTTCAAGGTTCCTGTTTCGACACAAACCATATATTTTACTGTTTAATGGTCACACTGTGTGAAATACCGGTTTAAGAACTGCAACCATTTTTCATGAGAAAATCCGCGGTCACACGCAAAGGAGTTGTACACGTTTTATAAAATATGGTGGACGAACAGGTTGTATCTTATATTATTTTAAACTCAACTACTTTTAACAACTGCATTACTTATGTTACACATAGTTATCTGGCGCATTGAGAGATTTACCCGGCAGAGTTCTAAACGTGCCTGTTGAGGAACGGGAACTTGTATTCCGAAATGTGTCGTCAGTTTTAAGAAATCCCGGTGAGCGATGACGTTTAAAGCTGGCTACATAGCGTGTACACAACATTGTATCAAATTAATTGTTCATATTTATAATTTAAAACGAATCTTGCGAACATATATGTGTATTTCTCTTGATAACCGATACTCTTGTATACTTTTATGCCGTATACATATGTATACATAACTATAGTCGTTGCCATACATATAATGTTAAAAAATGCTCATGTATGCATTTTTGTATATAGAGTGGCCACCAAACACCAGTCAAAACTATAACAGCCTATAGATCTTTTAATATTTTTTTTAAATTGATTTTAGGGTAATGTTTTGGGGCTGTATGTTGACTGCTGTTTCTCAAAAACTTGAATTGGCTCTGCGGTCTAGAAACTAATATAAGTTCTTACCCAAGAGGAAAGTTTTATTTTAAATTTGGGCAATAAATTTAAATTTTCGATTTAACCAAAGTCATAATGCCACAAGAAAGGAAGCAAACTTCGGCAAGCCGAAGTTTATATACCCTTGCAGCTAGTGCAAGAATTAAATATTTTTGAAAACATTAAAATTATGATTTACTTGCGTATATCTCTACAAACATTGAAGCAATGATGATTTGCAGCCCAATTATTAGATAGTTATTTTATATAATTTTATTATATCTATGGGAGCTATATGATATAGTCGTCCGATTTTGATGAAATTTAAACCGTAATTCTGAAATATTTAACCATTACTATATGTCGAAGAACTAATAGAAAAATTTAAAAACAGCAAAGTTATAAGTTTTTTTGTATTTTTTTTTCTAATTGTTCCTACGGGAGCTATATTATATAGTCCTCAGATTTTGATGAAATTTAAACTATAATTCTGAACTATTTAACCATTACTATATGTCGAAGAACTAATAGAAAAATTTTAAAACAGAAAAGTTATAATTTTTTTTCATTTATTTTTCCGATTGTTCCTATGGGAGCTATATGCTATAGTCGTCCGATCCGGCTCGTTCCGACTTATATACTACCTGCAATAGAATAGAACTTTTGGGAAAGTTTCATGCAGATAGCTTTAAAACTGAGAGACTAGTTTGCGTAGAAACGGACGGACAGACGGACATGGCTAGATCGACTCGCCTAGTGATGCTGATCAAGAATATATATACTTTATAGGGTGGGAGATGTCTCCTTCACTGCGTTGCAAACTTCTGACTGAAATTATAATACCCACTGCAAGGGTATAAAAAGGAGAAAAAAATGTGTGTATGCGGTTAATTTTACATCTACAAGGTTTCACAACTTGTAATTACTAAAATTGAAACAGACCACAATTTTTTAAAAATGGGACTCTTAAATCATTGGTGACATTAGTTTCTTGGTGCTTAATATAAAATATGCCGTTTTTATTAAAAAATAAAATAAAAACACCTTTTTACGAGGTAATATTACGTGACGATCGCACTTTCAACTCCAAAAACTTAGTATATTACATTTTGTAACGAATATTTTTTATGCCACGTAAAAAAATTACTTTATTTTTATTCAATTAGTTTTGTAATTCGAACGCTGCTTTAAAATTGTTCAGTGATTTTATTGTGCAGCTTTGTGCCGATTACGAAACAAATTGAAAAAATAATTTTTTTAGTTAAAATTAAAATTGTCACAAAATCCAAAATTTGATATCAGAAAGTTTTGGAGTTGAAGGTTCGATCTTCACGTTAATTATACCTTGTGCTATTGTTTGATATTAAAAGTTTTTGTTTTAGACTACAGTCTTTTTAATGCAAAGCTCCAAAACACAGTAACAGTAAAAAAGAACCTCAAAATCACGAAAATGAGTCGTCTTTTCCCAGCAAGCAATTTGAGCGTTTTCTGACGGTTTTCTGATGCTTTTTTCTGAGTATTTACAGTCATAAAGTGTGCAAAAAAGTGTCCGGAAAGAGTTTTTTTCTTTGAAAGCGGTCGCACTTTAAGAGGCAGATTCCGAGTCCGATCTGACACTTTTCTGACACAAAAATAAGTGCTTTCACCCTCCGATGGAAGCATAGAAAACCCTCTGAGGCACAAAAAAGAACCATTTTTAAGCACTTAAATTTTTTTCTTTTCAGACTCTTTTTCGTTTGAACATAAATTGAAAAATATAAACTTTTACATTTTTTATAATTAATATTTATTTTACTCAAAAATTAACAAGATACTTAGGAACACAAATTTAAAAAAAAAAACATGTTCAAGATGATAAAATAAGATTAAATGTCGAACTCACAGTGACATGTTTTGAATTATGAAATATAGGAAACTTAAACATTAATTTTTAAATTTAAATTATGAAATTGTAGAGACTTAAACATTAATTCTTACATTATTATATATTTTGTTTTACTTTTTTGTCTGTTTTCTTATAATATTTAGTTCTGTCATTGGCAGTTTGGAACCATTTGCTGCATATTAATGAGAATTGCTTCTCGTCGATAGAACATTTTTTCATTGAAAGCACCTAAAAAAGAGTAATAAAATAAAGAATTCAATAAAAAATATTAAAATTGATTAAAGTAAAAATTTTTAAATTTAATTTTTACTTCTAACTGTTGTTGTAATTGCTAAGCTTAGGACACAGATTTTGGTGTTGGTCCCCTTCCACGAATACTTAGTAGCAATTTCATCCGTAAACATTTTTTCCACATTGTTATAGTTTATCATTTCTGTCTCCTACAAAATACAAATAGATTGCATTATTTTATTGAAAATGTAACCACAATTTTAATTAGTCTTACCAGTTGTTCACACAATTCAGCTGAATTGTTTAGGTCCTCTTCAAATTTTGTAAGGTCTTCCAATTTATCAAAGGGCTTAGGTGGTAGCAGCATTCGAATCTTATTTACTTGTACAAGCTTTCGTTGTGCTTTTACTTCCGTTAGTAGGCGAGTTTGAATCTTTGTGTTTTCAGTTTCCAATTTAATTAAGCGTTCCTTAAGATCTATAAAAATATAACTTGGTGTTGTTCGTAAATTGCAAAGTAATTATTATCTACCTTCTACATTTGTATTCAATGTTTGCATCTGGTTGAAAATTAATTGCAACATAGCTGAAAAAATACAAATTTACTTCATAGTCTTTGAAAATAACTTTTTATAATAACTTACTTGAGGTAGAAGGATATTCAAAGTTAGAAGTGAAGGAAACGTTGGTGTAGGAAACGTTGGACATATCGACTGTATTTGTCGAATTTGTCGTTTCCTCTGATTCCGTTTCGTTTCCGTTTAAAAATTGCTCGGTAAAGTTATTCATAGTGTATGATGGGAATGACAACTATACAAGCTGGAGACGAAATATTAAAAATAATGGCCTTTTGGGTAACGTCCGTTACTTTATTAACTGTCGGTATGCCGTTAAGAAGGGCTTGCGAATATTTTATGCCTAAAAGGCTTGATTTTAAAGGCAAAGTGAAAAGAAATTCGTTAAATAAAATTTCATTTGATTTCACAATCACTTCATTGCTTTCTTCAAAAAAACGATCAACTTTATAAACTCTGGAATCCACAATGTAAATATGGTCTGGAGCATTTATGGACATATGTACATATGTATTTATTTCTTATTGACAGGATGTTTCCTCTTTGACATCTTTTACTTTTTTTGTAGCGCTCTCTCCAATTGATATTGTATTGATGCATTGCTCAACAGGCGATTATATATTTGCGTAGCAACTTGAGATCCTTTTCCTATCATTTGCTTTACTTTGTATAAATAACTTTCATATTTAAAAGCACTAATGGAATGTAGATTATCTTGGTAAAATATACATTCTTCTGCCAAATGCAATGAAAATTATATTTTAGAAATGTGTCGTCATAAAGCTCTGGTAATTTACCTTTAAAACTACAAGTTAGTTCTTTAGCACATACATTTTTAGTCAAGCAATATTTGTTACTTATGAGAAAATAATTGCAACGCTAAGTTGAATAAAGTGTTCATATCTGCTTTCTGTTAAAACTCATCTCAAAAATCCTGGTCCTGTATACAGTAGGAATTGCCTAAATTCAACGGCTTTCCACCTATCCATATCAAAAATACTCCTCGGTTTTCTGGCAAAATCCTTAAAAATATTTGCCTTTAAAGACATAAACTTGTTGTTTAAATAATCAAATTTTTCTCTTGACAGGGAGTAATCCTTTCCTCATATTTAAATCCATCCTTTTAGCATACTTTTCATACCTCATACCTTGTTAAATTTTTCTAGGCTGCATAACTCACTCTCATTCAGGACACTGTCGTTATCGCTATCCTTACTTTCGTTCAGTTCAAGAAGTTCCATACTCTCATTCTGGAAATTTTAATTTACGTCAAAATATTCCATACTCTCATTGTGGAAATTACATTATTATCCTTACTATCATTTAGGATTTCACTTTTATTAGCACTAGAGTTAACCTTATTTGTCTCATCTACAACTACGTCTCTGGCAACCATAAATTTCTCATTTTTAATATCCCATACATTTTAGTCCATTTGGTTCGTATCCGAAAAATTTAGTTTTTAACGATTTATCGTCAAAATTTCGTTTTCTTATTTTAATGTGCACATAAAGAGTCGAACCATATATTTTTAAATATTTCAAAATCGGCTTTCTATTATGCCACGTTTTAGAAGGCGTTGTTTCGCGATCTCCAAGTGCTTGAATTTTATTTATTAAATACGTTGCCGTCACCACAAAAAGATTTATCTAGCCTTGCACCATTTACCATGGCACCTTTTCAGTAATTGTTCTGATCGTTCGTTCTAAAACTCCATTTAATTGTGGAGTATATGGTACAGCCAAGTGGTAACTTATTCCTTTCTGAACGCAGAACTCACGCATATCATTAGATAAATACTCCATACCGTTGTCAATGTATAGATTAACAACTTTAAGGTTAAAGTGTGTTTCACTTTTTGCCACAAAATCCTTAAACATATTATACACATCTGATTTATGAGTAAATTTATCCACAAAATTGACAGTAATTTTTATCTTCAATAGTTGTTGGTGCTATCGGACCACAGACATCAGAATGAATAACATAAAGAGGTCTATTTATATGCTCTTTAATTTTATATTTAGAAAATCGTAATCTGTCTTGCTTTCCTTTCAAATAAGCTTCGCATATATCCTCAGAAGGATTTACACTTTCAAGTAGACGATTATCATTAAATAAATTCTTTCTTTTTATTTCTAACATTTTCCCTTTTACTTATATGACCCAATTTCTCGTGCCATAATTTATATAAATTTTTTTTTTTCGAATTAACTTTATATGGTTTAAATTCAATAACTGGCATATTGTACGCACCTGTGTTTTCAGCAATCGTGACACCGTATTTGTTCAATTTAACTTAATTTTCGTTGTATACTACTGTTACACCAGCCTCTTGTAGCCTTTTGACCGATATCAGGTTTTCTGCAACTTCTCCGCAGTACAGTACGTCCTCCAGCGTTATCTGATATTTATTTTCCAGACGGACGACTCCTCGCTTTGTTGCGAAGATATACTCCCCATGCTTAGCAACGCCAATTTTTATTGGAGTTTCCAGATCAGCATGGTCCATAAATAAAGCCTCATCGTTTATAAGGTGTTCAGTAGCACCCGAGTCAAGAATAAAATTCACGTTCACTTTTGAATTATTAACATTTTTATTTACATTTTTCAGCATGAACGCGAAGCCTGGCTTTGTGGTTGCAGTGTGCGCTCGTTTGTTATTCTCTTTGTTATTTTCAGTTTTAATTTTATAGCCAAAAAAATCTTTTTTATGTGTCCTAGATTGCCACAATGATGGCATTTTATGTTTTTTACTTTTTGTTTAATATTATACGGTTTGCTTGTGTTATAGTTTGTATTATAATTTTTTTGTTTAAATTTATAGTTATTATTGTTTATATAATTTTTTTTATAATTAGCCTCAGCCTGCATAACCTTTCTACTAGTGTCGTTATTGTGTTTTTAATTGTTACTTCGTGGTCTAGTAAACGGTTCTTTACAAACGCTAGCGTTATATTTTCCTCTGAAAGTTTCTCTATTGCTGTAATTACACCGTCATATGATCCTGGCAATGTGAGCAGCGAATGCGAGATTCTATCCATTTCGTCCATATTAGCCCCCGACGCTAAAAGTTCGCCAACTAGTTCATTAAAAATAATAAAGTGGTTCACTAGTGTCATTTCACTCTTGACTTTAAGCACCAACAACCGTTTGCGCACAGATAACTGCGACGCAATACTTTTTTGTTCATACACGGAATCTAGACTTCTGAGAATTTCGCGTCCTGTGTTGTCGCTCGTTGCGAAATTCAAGAAGGAGTCACTCAAATGCTGTATAAATGTGTTTTTAGCGCTTCTCTCTGCCTTAACCCAACGTTCATCTATTTCATCAGGAGTCTCACTATCAATTACTTTTAATATGTCTTGTTCAGCAAGAAGTGCTCTAATTTTAAACTTTCAAACTGAATATTTCTCACCGTCAAACGGTTTTATGTTTCGCTTTGATTTGTCCATCATGTACATATATGTATTTACTCGCGTGTGTATAAACTGAAAATTTTTGTTCACTTTTAATTCTCTAAACGAACGTAGACTGGACCCATAACCTGTTATAATCCTTTAGCACTAAGACAAATAACACAGTGAGATTGGTTTTATATTATATTTATTATTTTATAAGATTTTAATAACACACGGAAGCACAGGCCAAATGCCGCGTCAGCGTTGTTGGCCGCTGCTGGGCTTCGGACATTCGGTCATTGCCTCCGTCCGGTTAGCTACATAGTTAACAACTCCCCCCTCAAGATTAGGGCCGCCCTCGGCTGACTCTATTGCAGCAATCGCCCTTCTTAGTTGGACCGCAGATCTTCTGACACCGGTGAGTTGCATGTAGGTTAGGCCGACACAAATCAACGCGCAAAATATTATTCCTGTAATTAGCGCTACCATGTGTGTCTGATTGGTGTTGATTTTATTTCCGAACTTCTGAATGTATTCCAGGTTATGTTCACTCAAGCGGTGAAGGTAGGGGAGGCTCAGGGTATTTTGATTGATGGTGATGTGAGCTTGCCACCCCTCTTCCTCTTCTGGGCGGAGTTTTGGCTCAAAGCCAAGGTTTCGTTTACTGTGACGCGCTCATTAAACGTGACGAGATGCGTCTCGTATATCCAGACGCTTGTTCCGTTGTCTACTCGTACTTGAGCTGATTGATCATTGATTATGATAATTCCCTCATCGACATAAGTGATCGGATGTAAATCGCTTGGTTGGGTCTCGCAGTGCGAAACTCCACCTGCGTGGAGCTCTCGGGCGCATGTGGTCTCCGCTGACAGTCGGCAGAAAGTGACTCCTGGTGCTGTGGAGCAATTCTGGATCGCATACATTTTCCCATTGCATTCTGCTGTTATATTGTCCACTAGCCTTAGCATCACATTATTATGTGTTACCGGGAACATTGTAATCTTCTTACATGCTTATTTAATTTTTGGGAATTTAATGATGAAGTGCAATATGTTAATAGACTGGAGAATTTTCACGGACGCTACGCACAAAATATCTTTTATAGGAGTGTCGGTGGGCTCCTCCATCCAAAAACTTTCTAGGTCTGCGTGAGCTAACATTTTCTGTTTCTTCTACTACGCGCCTGTACTCTGAAAGGTTCGCTGAATATCTAATGGATGCAAAGTCCTCCCACACTAGTATTCGACCGTCAATAATGGGGATGTACTTGGTTTGTGAATATTCGGTGATGTGCGCCGACGCCATGGTTAAGGAGAAGAGGATTGGGATGATTTTGAACCTGTGGAATGAATTCGGAGCTATATTTTTGTTCATGACGAGGTTGCCCACCATCAACGGAATTAACTTAACCCTAAAAAAGTAATTTATCAACTATGCTAATAAAATGTTGTGCCAAGTGCCTAAAAGAAAAAAAGAAGATAAAAAAACTTATTTTATTTAATATTGCCTTTGTGGACCACCCTCTTCTTGATGAGAACCGTGGTCACAAGGTCCGCTTCTACGGCTTTCTCCTCACACAGTGGTGTGAGTTTATTGCCAAGTATTCCGACCTCTTGTAAAAAATGCGCGCCCCGGGTTCCGAAACTGCAAAAGCTAATGGTTGGTGGTCGGTAAAGATATTTATATCCTTGTCCGCGTATAAGTATGGTAATAAGGCCGAGACATCTGTCTTTAGATCAAATGCCTTCTTATAATCGGGGTATCCTAGCATCACATCTTCAGATGCCAAGATATTTCGACGCTTCTGAAACGCCCTTTGCTGCGCTTCAGAGAACTGAACTGGAATGTTCCGTGACCTATGTTTACTAACAGTTCCATTTTCCCCTTTTAGGATATCTGAAATAGGTTCTGCTATAGCTGCAAAATCATTTCTGAAACATCTATAATAGCTCGCCAGGCCGAGGAACGACCTGACTTCGAATACAGACTTTGTCTTTAATGGCCCTGACCTTTTCTGGATCAGTCGGTGAGCCATCACTGGTGACTATGAACCCTAAAAAACCCACACTCTTTTTGAAGATGCGCGATTTTTCAACTGACACACTCATGCTTGCTACGTTAAGGTTCTTATGAACCCAATCTACATTTGTGACGTGGGATTGTTCATTTTCTGAAAAGATCACATCACCCACATACATGTAACAAAATTTGCCGATTTACTCTCGCAAAATTTCGTCAATTGTTCTCTGAGATATGCGGCCGCATTTTTCAGACCAAAAGGGAGCCTTCGAAATTCATATTTTTCCCCACTTACCGAAAAAGAAGTTTTCTCACGGTCGCTTTTTGCGAGCATGATCTGGTGATAACCCGACTTAAGATCCAATGTTGTGAAATATTTGGCCTTGGGATATTGTTTTTTCGCTAAGTTTGCGAAAGTCAATTACTAGTCGCATGTTCTTTTTGCCCTCTTTATCAGTTCCCTTTTTGTCTACTACCCATATTGGGTTGTTGTATGGAGACGCTGATGTTTGGATTATGCCGTTACTCAACAGATTTTGTATTTCTTTGTTGACAAAGTCAGCCCCCATAGGGTAAGGATACAATTTTGCATAAATGGATCTTCGTTTTCTGTCCTAATTGTAGCTACCACTGATGTGTTATAGGGTAGTGCTTCATCTGGGTTAGCAAAACCCTTTTTTCTATCCTTAAGCATTTTTAAAAACGCGCCTTTCATCAAGGGCGGTGCATCTGAGCAATCTATATTGGTAAAATTTACATCAGTGCACGTATGGAATGATATTTTTTCCGCTTCCGTACCCCATTTGAGCTGGCTGGAAGCTAAACAGAGAGATGCCTGTGTTAACAAGTCGAAGCCGATGATCCCATCAAACAAAAATAAGTCTGGTAACATAAAAAAGGTCGCCTTAATGTTAAATAGCGATATGAGACATTTTTCTTTAATAGTAGTCTCACCGTGAATGGAATTGTGAACGGGGAATTAACTGAGCGGTCACCTTTTAAACCTTTATGCGGTTGAATACAATTTTTAGATGCGCCCGTGTCAATTAAGAATTTCTAGTGTACCCCTGCTACTCTTCGTCCGATGACAGGTAGCTGAGATTTTCCCCTAAAAAATTCACTACATCTAAATCGTCTTCGCAAATAGCATCATCGTTGATATCTGCTATTGCGCTGGACGCAGTGTTGGCGTAAGATTTCCCTGCCTGATCTGAGCCTTGGGTGACGTAGTTTACCCTTTGCTAATTTCTAGGGGCGCCTGTGCGCTTGGACGTTGCCGGTCTCCTACTCTGATAAGTGCGATTTTGGGCAGGAGGGCAACCCTTTGCAGAGGGGTCGACTTCCATTGGCTCCGATATGCTCAGCAATCTGTTAATGCGCGGGTCAGGATGTACCTGCGCTTTAACTTGTTTGGTATTGTAAGGATGCTCTCTGGCCGGGGTACAGATCTCACTTGTAAGGATGCTCTCTGGCCGGGGTACAGATCTCAGTCAGATCCAGGAGTCCTTTACAAGAAATTTGTAAATCACCGAAACACCGGACTAGAGAGTATCATTCAACGAGTGAATGAGTCGTTTGGGGAGTCACGCCGAAGGTTCTCATAGACGCCGGGGGAGAGAGAGTTGGTGTCGGAGCTGGTCACGCCGTGTCTTGCTCCTGGGTGAAAAATTCCACGGGCTGGACCTTGGGGCGAGGCCAAGCCAGACGAACGGTTTCGCGAGTATGGGGACGCCGGGTAGTCCCGCCGATCACTTCCGCGATTGGGACACGTAAGTCGCTTTCCGCGTGTCGCAGGCCAAAAATTCACCGGGCTGGACCTTCGGACGAGGCCAAGCCAGGATACTATTTCGCGAGAGTAGGACCGGGGAGTTGCGTCGCGCGCAAGTCGTTCTCGATGTATCGGATGCCAAAAATCCACCGGCTGGACCTTCGGGCGAGGCCAAGCCGGATAGGGTTTGTCAGACACGAGGGGGGATTGAGGTGAAAGGATGGCGGTACGATTGACCAGTCGGGAATGATGTCCGCGCGCAGGTCACATGCACTACGAAGAGAAAAGCTATTGTACTAGACCAGACGGGCCGGGTGTCCACGTGCCGGTCGCATGCGCTACGAGGAGGAAAACTAGGGTACTAGACCAGACGGGCCGGGTGTCCACGTACAGGTCACATGCACTACGAGGAGGGGAATCTAAGGTACTAGACCGAACGGGATGGGTGTCCACGTCGGGTCTCAAATGCTACGATGTGGGGAACCAAGATACTGGACCAGACGGGCCGGGTGTCCACGTACAGGTCCCAAATACTAAGGGGAGTGAGGTTAAGATACTAGACCGGACGGGACGGATGTCCACGTACAGGCCCCATGCACTACGAGGGGGGGGGGGGGAATCTAAGATACTAGACCGAACGGGATGGGTGTCCACGTCGGGTCTCAAATGCTACGATGTGGGGAACCAAGATACTGGACCAGACGGGCCGGGTGTCCACGTACAGGTCCCAAATACTACGGGGAGTGAGGTTAGGATACCAGACCGGACGGGACGGATGTCCACGCACAGGTCACATGCACTACGAGGAAGGGAGCTAGGCTACTATAAATAAAAAGAATCACGATCATGGAATTTACTTTGTTTTATTATTCTATTTTATTATTATTATTATCCTTTTTTATTTATCTACTGTCTTCCTACGAGTCCGCTACACCGCCTTTGTTTGACGGATAGGAATTTTGCATACACTAACCTCAAAACAATCACTCGTCCACTTCTTCACGAACCGCGTGTCTTCGCGCGGTCGAGGCGCAACTCGAATTATCCGGCAAGCGAGTTAAGGGAGGCGCGTCCGCTCCGTTCTACTTTTCCGGCACGAGAGCCCCTTATTCCTTTGTCGTCGCGCGGTCGAGGCGTTACTCGAATTACACGGAAAATTACTGCGGGAGACACGTCCGCCCCGTCTTACCACTCCGACACAAGAGCCCCTTATTCATTTGTCGTCGCGCGGTCGAGGCGTTACTCGAATTACACGGAAAATTACTGCGGGAGACACGTCCGCCCCGTCTTACCATTCCGACACAAGAGCCCCTTATTCATTTGTCGTCGCGCGGTCGAGGCGTTACTCGAATTACACGGAAAATTACTGCGGGAGACACGTCCGCCCCGTCTTACCATTCCGACACAAGAGAGCGCTCGCTCGATCGGTGTGTGACCACCTTCCCCACGCTCCCTTTTTCCCGCTTTCGGGGTTTCTAGTATATTTCTTAATTTCTAGTATTTTCTTAACTCACTAAATATCGGCTGGCGTTGCCACTCGGGTTTGGAACTTAACTTAACTACTGCTTAATATTCAGTTTCAACTTAATATTTATTATTCATTATGCGTCGCTTACACCTATAACCTTACATACTATTAACATAATATTTATTATTCATAATAAGACGCTTACACCTATAACTTTATATACTACTAAAAATTGTATCGTACACCTAGGTGTGTACGTTACAGTATTATAAGGATTTCTATTAATACCTAACTGGGGGTCTGTTTGGGAAGAATTTTTATCTTGCTGGCGCCTTTGCGCCTTTGGACTCATCTTACGGTACCTATTTTCCTGACTTCTCGCAAAAGTGTTTGCGAAAAGGTATCTCTCGTGGTTAGACTCCACGACTTGTGCCAGGGCTAGGGCCGATGGCATATCTTTTGGTTTTGCCGAGAAAAGTGCATGAGTGAGATTTTGCTTCAGGCCTGATATGAATACCATCAAAGCGTCATCTCGGAACTTATCACATAGCACCGCTGCCATATTTCTCTCTTATGACATATTCACTTTGTTTGTGATCAGTGTCAACTTTTTTTCTATCTCATCGTAGTACTGCAACAGGGTAGGGCCAGCCTATCTAAGAGTGCCTAACTCCTGCTCGATGACGTGCATCGGTCGCTTATCACTGTACGTAACATCGAGGCGATTTATGATCGCGTCGAAATTCAATACCGTGCCAAACGAGGCGGCATCGGCGGGGCCTCTGACTTTACTTCTTATGATGATCACTGCCTGATAATGGCGTGAACTACCATTGTATCGTCTGAATATGTGGTAGGCAGCGGTGGCGGCTTGCCTCTATGAAACATATGACTCTTGTGCCCCAGCAAATTCGTAGGCACTTGACAGCGTCTAGGGTTGCATTGAACTGTATCCCTAATTTCTATGACTGCATAAACTTTAACTTCTGGCGTTGGAGCCGAATCTCGGGACGCGGTGGGCGCAGCGCGCAATTCTGCCATTTGGCTGGTCAATGAATCGATTATTGACACACAGTAAAAACAGTTCAGATTAGAAAAATGAATGAATTTAATGTAATATATTTTTTTGTCATTCAAATCCCGAATTTTATCGGGCTCGGAGCCGTTTCCGCAAAATCGTTGGGTTTTTGTTGTTGAGCGCCAATTAAAATATTAGTGAGATGAACGGTAGCTTCTCCTGTCCTCTCGGTGTGGGTAGACGTCAGGTCTACTGCTGCCTGTAGGCTGCTGGTTGCTGGCTGCAGGATGCTGGTTGTTGGTTGTTGGCTGCTGACTGCAGGCTGCTGGTTGTTGGTTGTTGGCTTCTGACTGCTGGCTGCAGGCTGCTGGTTGTTGGTTGTTGGCTGCTGGCTGCAGGCTGCTGGTTGTTGGTTGTTGGCTTCTGACTGCTGGCTGCAGGCTGCTGGTTGTTGGTTGTTGGCTGCTGGCTCTTAGCCGGCTGGCCTAAGACTTCCTAAATTATGATTTAGGAAGATTACGTTGGGAGGGTAACTGCCATCCCTTCACTGCTGGCCTAGATACTCAGTCAGTGTTCAAATGATAAATTGTTTAACGGCGGTTGCCGGAGTTTGTTTTATAAGCGATGTGATTTTTTCTGAATTTAAATCAGAACTGAACTTAAAACTAACAAAAAATGAAATTCATAGCGGCCACGCAAATATGCAGTGCTTGCCGGCTATGCACGAGCATCCGGCCAAATGCCGCGTCAGCGTTGTTGGCCGCTGCTGGGCTTCGGACATTCGGTCATTGCCTCCGTCCGGTAACCTACTTAGTTAACTTATATATGTTGATATTGGACTGGTTCTGACTTTGGTTCGAGTCTTGACGGAACGGGTTTGCCGTCGAACATTAATTCCCACGATAGTCCTGCCTTTTCTTATTAGAAGAGTAGTTAGTTTTAGTTAGTTTTACCAGAGTTTTTTTGATATGAACTTTTCTGGTATGACTTATTACGGTCTGTTTTTGGTAAATGAAATTCTGCTCAGCTTGGCCCCACTCGTAAGCCATCTCGATTGTTGTTGGGTTTCTGGCTAGGATGACCTTTCTGAGTGGGTTCCGCAGCCCGACCAAGAAGGCGTTATGGCAAATTCAATCGTAAAGGGGTCTTTTCGATGCTGCACTTACTCCATGGTCTGAATCTGCGGGAAGTGGTAATAGTTCATTACGGAGTCCAGTAATTTGAAATGCGCTTAAGGTTTTCTCTAATACTAGCCCATTCAAGTTCAGTATCTAAAATGATTAACGTCTCGCCCGCCTTACCTATTATTTTGTTTCTCAAAGCTCTTAGTAGTAACTGTCCGTATGAGGTTTGATCTGTACCCCTTATCAACCGTTAAAATATAGTTATTGTTCCCAAAATAATCGATCTGCTGTGAGATACATTACATTTAGATACATAAGAAGGCTTTGATATGGTGTACATATATTGCTTCATCGTGTATTGGACTGAGGATACAAGGGCCAATTTTCCATTTTTGAAGTTTGTGGACAATTGAATGTATATTTTATCAAATGGTTTGGAAAGTCTAGGGAGATGATGGAAAGGTGGCGTTTTAAGTAAAGCGATCAGGTCGCTAGATGGTCTACACATAGTAGACTGTCTATGACCGTTTTTTTTCCCTCTTAAAACCGAACTGGTTGTTGTGAATGAGTTTGTTTGTTATAACAATCCAAAGATTTTCCCTAGGCATGGAATAAGTGCTATAGGTCTGCAGGATTTGGCTTCTTTGTGGTTTTTTTTTGCTTCGACTGCAACTTCTGCTTTTTTCAGGAGCAGAAGCAGAAGCATCAGCTCATTTTAAAAAGCACCCGCTCAAAGCAGTGAAACATTTTGCGACTTTTGCTACTTCGACTTCAGCTATTTAAACACTGGGACGGACTAGGCATATAGCAGGATTCCATTGGCGAATATATAAATAAACGCATTAAGCCTAATGAGCATTTATTTACACAGGGAATCCCATAAGGCTAAAAGCTGCGTTTAAAAAAATGCGAAACATTCGCTTTGAAAGTATTTAGTAAAAACACCGAAAAATACCGACATTTAACTATATTTTGTTAGTGCCACCACTAAAATAGCATTAGCTAAATGCTACATGCGTCAAGGGAATCAAGCACATTTGAAAATTCCACTAATGCGGCAATGGAATCAGGCTATTAATTTGTAAGCTGATTGGATGCTTGCATACATTTTCGATGAATTCAAGTTGGCATGAATTTGGGAGGTGATGTTGTTATTGACAGTTTTTTTTTGGCTTTTCTAAACACTTGTATTTGGTGTAGGCTTTTTTGAATTCAATTATATTTTCTATGTTTGTGTTTTAAGTTTAAAGCAGTTTCTCTTCATTGTTCCACCAGGGTACAGTACGCTTGAGGGGAAAGGTAGACTTTTAAGAATTCGAAAAATGGGATCTTTGTGTCATTCATTTTCTGATTATGTCAGCTTTTTTGTGTATGTTTTTTGTAGGTTGATATAGATAGAATATACGCCTCAAATTGGCTCTGGTGGAACCCCAGGATGGGTGCCAGCTGTTAAAGTCACCTAGGACTAGTGTGGATAGATTTGATGGCAAAGAACGTTTTGCAAGTTGTTAAAGGTAATGTTTTTATTGGAGGAAATATAAGTGGAGTTAGGCGTACATTTTTTTTGGAATCTCAAGTAATTCCACATGGTAGATAAGCTGAACCTCTAACTACATTAATGTTGTAGCTGCAGTGCCGTTAAAAGTTTATTGGAATTGTATGTAATAAATTTATTTCTAATAAAAAATTTTAGTTTTCAAAAGTTATTTCTGTAACCCTTAATGTTCCATTGCATTATTTAAGTTATTATCTTAGTTCAAAAGCTCGGAGGGCCCCAGCCTCGGCTGTGTTTGATTTGATTGTTTTTGTTTGTAGATTTGAGTTGCGGGCATGCGTTTGAAGGTAGAAAGTGGTAGGATTTGAGCATGGTTAGGAACTTGTTTAGGGGTCGATTGAATTGAACTGAATAGTCTCAAAATGAGGTGAGGTCAGCATATGATGTTGCCTGTTTCCTGTGGGTACTTGGTTTGTGAGGTTGGGTCCTTTGAGTTGTTTAGTTCTTGATTTATTTGGAGTTGTGTTTGAGTTGTGGTTTTGGTGATAGATGAGTAAAAATGTGGGGAGCTGTTACAGTTTAGGGACTTCAGAATTGTGAGGGCAGTTTTATTGTCGCTTTTTTAGTTCTGATAGCCACGAGCTCTGTTTACCGGGCATCTTCTGTTAGTAGAGTTGTGTGGGTCTGTAATTTGGTATTTTTTGCCCTTAATGCATTTTTGTGGTTTTGTGTATTTCTCTTGTGTGTTTATGTCCGTGTGGTGTTTCTCGCCCTAGTTATACCATTTTTTTATACCCTTACAGAGGGTATTATAATTTTGGTCAGAAGTTTGTAACACAGTGAAGGAGATGTTTCCGACCCCATAAAGTATATATACTCTTGATCAGGATAATAGAGGAGTCAATATAGCCATGTCCGTCTGTCTGTTTTAATACGGTTTGCGAGCTCAGTTTAAAAGCTAGCGATCTGAAGCTTTAACAGTCGTCCTAAAACATGTGTACGCATCAAGTTAGAAAAGAGCCCCGATCAGACGTCTATATCCTATAGCTTCCATATGAACAATCGGATATTACTTGCAATAATTGAAGATATTTCGCGCAGTGTAGAAGCTATTGATATGCATCTTTCCAAATCGTATTTTTTTTATGCATACCTCGATCAGGGTAAAAGCGCGTGCCGATCTATATCTTATAGCTTTCAAGGAGTATTGTTACACTTTTCGGCAAGAGTATTAAAACTTCCGAGCCGGATCGGACGACTAAAGCATATAGTTCCCATAGGAAAAATCGGAAAAGGGGATTATAATTTCAGTCACAAGTTTGCAACACAGTGAAGGAGACATTTCCGACCCTATAAAGTATATATATTCTTGATCAGCATCACTAGGAGAGTCGAGCCATGCCCGGCTATCTGCATGAAACTTTCCCAAAAGTTGTCTTTATATTGCAGGTGTAAATAAGTTGAATCGGCCGACTATAGCTTATAGATCCCATAGAAACAACCGGAAAAATAAATGAAAAATATTAAAAGTTTTCTGTTTTACAATTTTTTTTTTTTAAGTTCTTAGAGATGTAGTAGTAATGGTCAAATATTTCCGAATTACGGTTAAAGTTTCAGAAAAATCGGAAAAATTATAAAGCTCCCATAAAAACAATCTGAATATTAAAAATAAAAATTTTTTAAAAATGTTGCTTTTATATTTTTAAATTTAAAACAATATTATTTAAGAAATACAAATAATTTGGTAGTTTAGATGAACGATTTTAATTTAATTCAAATCGGAAAACGATATCGTATAGCTTAAACATATACGCATAAAAATCGAATTTTTTGGGTTTTCAAGAATATTTAATTATTGCAATTTCTGCAAGGGTATATAAACTTCGGCTTGCCGAAGTTTGCTTCCTTTCTGTTTTTTTTATGTGAATGATTTTTTTTGGGCCTTCTAGCTGTATTTTATCCCTTAAACTAGTATACCATTAATTCCATTACCTGAGGGACATCAGCGGGACAAAATGTAATCAGCCCGAGGCAGCAAAACTCTGACAAATCAGCTGATTTTGTTTGAAAATAAAAGGAATCAAAATAAGCGAAATTTTTTTTATGTTAAAAGGAAAAATGAAAATGGTATCAAATTCATTTCCGAGTGAAAACTATAACAGGCGTGTATAGTTGCATAATGAGAACGCTAAAGCCGAGTTTCTCAAAAGTCATCTTTCTTTTGCAGGTAGTATATAAGCGGAAAGGAGTGGGATCGGCCGATTATATCATATACCTTCTATGGAATAATCATTAAAATAAATTAAAAAGTGTTTTTCTGCTTTTCTGTGCAAATGTTATATCTGCACGTATAGAAACTAAAAGAAATTTTAAAACACCGAGTTATTATAAGAACTTTCTCATCTCCGATTCGTCAGCTACGCCTGGGCGATTTTTCGGACGTTGATGTGCTATGATCAGTACAAACAAGTTGCCCTTCTGTCACCAAGCAAAGCTTGGCGCGCGGCGCCCTCTTTTCTAGGGGAAAAAAAATAGTAAAAGAATGGGTTAATTAATATATAAAATTTATACCAAATTAAAAACCCAATTAAAAATACTAATTACGTGTTAAGTAAGATAAGATTAATGCCTATAAAATTGGTTAAGAGTCAGTAGCAAAAATTATATTATAGACATTACATAGTATTCTAAATGGCTCATGTATGTCAGAGTTCGATCTACAATGTTTCAAAATATGTTTCAGTGGTACTATTAGGCACTGAAAAATGTGGGCGGCCCAGTAGCTCGGAACTCTCCACATCCCCGTTAATATGTTTACAAATAAAAGTAATGCAAACATCGTTCTGCGGTTGGAGTTTTTCATTAGGAGAAATCAACTAGAGTAATATGGTAAGGTAAGGTTTGCATCCCATTTAAGGCCCCGTAGAGCAAATACTAAAAAGTTTTTTGCACAGATTCTGTTTGGTCTATATGCACACCATATTCGGGACTCCAAACTGGTGACCAATACTCCAGGATTGGACGAACTAATGAAATAAATAAGGTCTTTGTGACATACGGATAATAAAATTTTTATAAATCCAAGCACTCCCCTGGGTTTATTCACCATGGACTAAATATAGTCAGAAAATGTATGTTCTGGTTCTAGAAGGACGCCAAAATCATCATAACTTAACGTTATCTGCGTACACAAGGACGCGTGATTTTGTCAAGATTAAGGGAGATCTTTAATAAGTAATGTTAAAAGAAGTGGGCTGCCCTTGGATCACCCTTGGTTGGATCAGCTTACTGACAGAGCTTTTAAAAAGGATAACTTGAAATCCATGGAAATAGACCTGCGTGCTATAAATCCATGCTGACATGGAGATATAATCGATTTACAAAGACGTGGCAAATGAGGGGTAACAACGTTTTTGAAAAGCTTGGAGATAGTGGATAACTTTGGGATACCTCTATAATTGCTAGTATATGATTTATTTTCCTTTATATGAAGGGAAATAACAAATGATTCCTTCCAAATAGTCAATACTTTCTAAGGATAGGGTAATCAATTTTTGAAGTGGTCTGCACAGGGTCTCTGCGCAGTATCTATCACATAGCTAGGAACACACACATACAATCCAATTACTACACAAAGAAAATTAATCAAGTATATTGCACTCAATCTGAGAATATTCGAACTCAAAAGAAATCCAAGATAAAAAATTCTCTGTTTGAGTTCAATTTACTCAGCTTGAGTAAAAAATTTCAAGAGTGATTTTTATACCCTTGCAGAGGGTATTATAATTTCAGTCAGAAGTTCGCAACGCAGTGAAGGAGACATTACTGACCCTATAAAGTATACATATTCTTGATCAGCATCACTAGGAGATTCGATCTAGCCATGTCCGTCCGTCTGTCCGTCCGTTTCTACGCAAACTAGTCTCTCAGTTTTAAAGATATCTGCATGAAACTTTCCCAAATATTGTCTTTCTATTGCAGGTAGTATATAAGTCGGACAAGCCGGATCGGACAACTATAGCGTATAGCTCCCATAGGAACAATCGAAAAAAAAATTTAAAAAAATGTTTAAATATATCAGAGTTACGGTTTAAATTTCTTCAAAATCGGACAACTATATCATATAGCTCTCATAGGAACAATCGGAAAAAAATACAAAAAAAATTATAACTTTGCTGTTTTTAAATTTTTTTTTAGGTCTTCGATATATAGTATTAGTTAAATATTTCAGAATTACGTTTTACATTTCATTAAAATCAGACGACTATAGCATATAGCTCCCATAGGAACAATCGGAAAAATAAATTATAACTTTGCTGTTTCTTAAATTTTTTTTTAGTTCTTCGACATTTAGTAATGGTTAAATATTTCAGAATTGTGGTTTAAATTTTATCAAAAACGGACGACTATAACATAAAGCTTCCATGGGAACAATAAAAATATTAAATATTTCGGCTTGCCGAAGTTTGCTTCCTTTCTTGTTTGTTATTGAACAGTCTAAATTGCCTTTCTTTGTTGCAGACCACTTCATATGCGTTTTCAATTCGCGCAATAGTCCGAAGAGCGCTTGGTGGAAGATGAGCATTTTTATCTAAAAAACATTTATTTTCAAATGAAGCTTATTTCCACCTCGGTGGTAACGTTAGTAAGCTGAATTGCCGCATTTGGGGCTCCGAATACCCAGACGTCGTCTTAGAGAAGACAATTTATTCATAACGAGTGAGTGTTTAGTGCGGTGTATGACCAGGCAACAGGAGCCGTCGTAACTGTCAATGGTGACTTCTGTCGCGGTGTGTTGGAAGACTTTTTCTTCCCTTGAATGGAAGATTTAAACATAGACGACCTATGGTTCCAGTATGAGGGCGCTATGTGCCACAATGCACGGTACGTTTGAAAATTAAATTATCAGCCGAAATGGCTCGCAGCTGCGATTTGAACACGTCTACTTTTTGTGGGGTGCCGTCACGAATAAGTGCTATGCCAACCATCCATAGACGATTGATGTCCTAAAGTACGAGATTGAAGTCGTAATTGAGAATATTAAGCACCATTCTGTTGAAAATGTGCTAAAAAATTGGGTCGATGACCTAATGTAAGCCTCAGGAATATCCATATGAGTGAAGTGGTTTTCCACACCGCAATGTTAAGGCTATTCAATAAAAGCCAAAATATAAAGCTGTCGTTGAGTTACCGACTTTTAAATACCCGTTACTCAGGTAACAAGTTTCAAACTAATTATTTTCCACAAAACATTCCGGGGCTAGGTGGCGTCTTCTGCGAAACGCATTGCCAACACTAAACGCTAAGAGCGTGCGGCACCCCCACCTTTCGCTAACAGTTATTTTACTCTGTCTCTCTTCATTACCGATTAGTATGATCCTATCTATTAGTGTTTTGCCGGTAGAGCAGTGGCCGAGCAGCAGCAGAACGGCGGTAGAGCGGCGGCAGAGTACTTTAAAACACAATAACTTTCAAAATAATAAATAATATACAATTTTTGTTTGCCGGTGGATATGACAGAGTCCAATAGCTAAGGTCTAAAATGTGGCCTCGTTTTGAAACAAACATTCGCTGCGCAAATTATTAGAATCTGAATTTTAAATCCCAAATCTCTCTTTTATAGTTTCCGAGGTCTCGACTTTCATGCAAAAAAAGAGACAGACAGAATGGCAACCCAAATTTTCAGCGTGAATTTTTTATGTTTGATACTTCAAATGTGCTAGTGTTTTTTTTTACACGCTCCTGCAAATCAAAGTCTTCATATTATATTTGTCGGCTGCCTCCTCATCAAGGTACACATCTATGCGGCAGAACGGGCTAGTGACTAGTTTTTTTAAAAATTATTTTCCTTATATTTATGTTTTTTTTTTTTTTTTGGAATTTTGTTTGCCTTAATGGTTTTTGGTTTGCTTTTAAAATTGTTGTAATTTCGTTAATATCTGTTCATTTTGGTTGGTTTTTATTTTTATGTTTTTGTATGTCTTAATGTTTTTTTTGTCTTTTTTTTATTATTGTCTTTACCCTTGCAGAGGGTGCAATAATTTAAGTCAGAAGTTTTCAACGCAGTGAAGGACCCTATAAAGAATATATTCTTGTCCTTCTGTCCGTCCTTCCGTTTCTACGCAAACAAGTCTTTCACTTTAAAGCTATCTACATAAAACTTTTCCAAAAGTTGTCTTCTCGTTTATAGCATATAAAAAAAAAATAAAAAAAATAACTGCTGTTTTTTAAATTTTTTTTTAGTTCTTCGACATATAGTAATGGTTAAATATTTCAGAGTTACGGTTTAAATTTCATTAAAATCGGACGACTATATCATATAGCTCCCATAAAAACAATCTAAATATTAAAAATAAAAATTTAAACAAATTTTGTTTATAAATTTTTAAATTTAAAAAAAATTATTTGATAGTTTAGATGAACGATTTTAACTTTATTCAAATTGGAAAACGATATCGTATGGCTTAAACATATACGGAGTCCTCGGTGACTATGGGGATTCGGTCAAGTGGTGTGCTCTTAACGCATACGCCTTTGGAGACACCAGCCCAAGGCTAGTCGCATCTTGCTTGCTTTTATTTGTGGGGAGTTATACAACTCCTTTCATTCTTACTTTGAGAACGAAAAAAAGACTCGTCTGCGCTATGCCTTGCTATTCTTGTGCTCCTCATACTCGTGTTCATCCATCCCTCGACGCGTATAGCTTTTAATGGAGTTCCACTGCGCCGATCCTCCTTACATGTTCTGAATTTCCGCCCAAGATGTTTCCCCATAGACTTTTCGCGTTCTTGATCTTCCCTATATTCCGTCGTCTGGTCAAACTATTTAGTCCCGATCGGTGTCCAGTATGTATATTGATTCCTTTGGCCTAGCGTGGAATAGCCATCCGATGATAGCGATGTTCTGTTACTCTTCATATGCTGCTATTTCCGGTGATTTCTGCCCATCGATCGACATTTTCGTCCAGTGCCTATCGACCGCTTATTAATCGAAGCGCCCTCATCCCTAAGCATATGATGACTCACAATGATATGGTAATAGCAAATTCCTACTGATTTGTTTTTACCTATTATCACTTTCGCTTCATAGCTTGGGGCAGGACTGCACGTATACCCTTTCTTGCTCTTGGGTCCGGTGTCAACGACGCGCGAGGTACATCACTCTTTTTGTTTGTTTGCATTTCTTATATCTCTCATTTCAGATTGCCGGCTCAGCTGTAGTGCCTTTTGTGTTTTCTTTTTTATTGTGTCCGCTTGTGTGTGTGTGCGTTATTTTCGGGTTTTTCCGCCTCGGCATGCTACGGTAAAGCTCTTGAGCTGTACAGTCTCCGCAATTTCCTCAGAGACAGAGATTTGGTCGTGGGCTTGCGCATTTCGTACAGAGTCCGCCGACGCAACGGATTGATGTTGGCTTGTGGCCTTATCCGTTCCTTGCCCTGAGCATCACTTTAGTCCACATGGCGTATCGATGAATGACTCTGGCTTACGCCCGACGCTATGAATCTGTCTGCCTTGTGTTCTGGGTCCCTGTGCATTAATTGCTTTCTATTAAGAATCTGACGTATGCGCGATGCTATGGTCAGCTCCGCTTGTTGTTGCATGCTCGAGTTGTCCTCGTTTGTCTGTACCGTGTTGTTGTGTTTGTTGTTTTAGCTCGCTGACGAGTGGATTCCGACGTCCAAGTTACGTTGGTCTTGCCCTGCGAATTGCGGGGATTTTCCTGTGGGGTACACGGCGCTGTGAATCGTTGTGTAAATCCCATCTCGCTCAGGAATTTTTTGAAAGCTCGGCTGGTAAACTGCACTCCGTTGTCCGTTATTACAACTTTTGCGAATCCTTATCTAGGAATTATCCTTTCGCGGAATGCTGTACGTAGCGGCACTATCTTTACCCACTTGGAAAAACTGTCTATTAATACTAGCAACATCTGGTTTCCATGCTTAGATCCTGGTAGCGGTCTGACGAATTCTACGCACACTGTTGCCCATGGTTTAGACTTATATATGAAGCATATCTCGCATTTGCAGGCCGCAAGCCTTGCATTTGTTCTTCGACTTCCCACTTGTACTGCCGCTGGGGATTCTTGATTTTCCTTGAGGACGGTTTCCCTCAGTTCTCGCGGAACACAGAGGTTGCATGATGCCACATCTTCGCTTCCTGCTCTGCGTTGGATATGCCTATATAAAGCTCCTCCCTCCGTGAGTTAGTTCGGAAACTTCTAAGGCTGTGTCTTGATTTTCTCGCAGGGTTTCTCAGGGTTTCTGGCAGAGGCTGTCTCGACAGTGCACCAGCCACAACGTTGGGATGCCCCTTCATGCTGCAATTCCCATCACGCTATCCTTCATGAGGGGCTTTCGATGCTGTTCGCCCACAAGATTGCCAGACATTCTTTTTCTACTCCATAGTTTTTTTTGGCGCCATTCAGGGTCCGGCTTGAATAGGAAATAACCTTCTCGCCGTTTTCTGTTTCCTGCGTCAGGATTGACCCTATCGCTGACGTCTGTCTGTAGCACGAATGGTTTCACAAAATCTGGACATGCCAGCACAGGATCGGCCACTTGTCTTGCCTTTACCTCTTCGAATGCCTGCTGGTGATCTGTACTCCATGTCCATTTCGGGCCTTTCCGCAATAGATCATTTAATGGTTTCACTTATCCTCATTTATCCTGAGGTTTGCCTGCTTTAGGCGTCGGAAAACTTCTCTCATGTACCGTCTAAGTTCCTCCAGTGTACGCCCGATCACGATGACATTGTCTTGGTATGCGAATGCGTGAGGCGACATCTCTGGCCCAATAGCCGGATCCAGTGCTCTCTAAAAGTTTGCCGACACGGAATAGTACTTTTCCTGGCACCGTGAACGCCGTGAATTGCCTGCTACTTTCTTCTAAGGGAATCTGCCAGTAGCCATCTTTCAAGTCTAGAATACTTATGTATATCGCCTCCCTCAGTTGGTCCAAAATGTAGTTTTTCCTTGGCATTGATATGTCTAAAGCCGACACAAAGTCTCCACTGACCTGTCTTCTTGTACACTATGACAATTGGGGAGCTGTCCGGATTTCTCGAGCAACTCGTCGATTTTCGCAATGACTTCCCTTTGCACCTTTGGGTTCTTCAGTTAGTATCTCTGTTTGATTGCCACCATCTCTTAAAATAATCGATATCAGACTGTAAACCGAATCCCGATTACAAATTATTATAGGACAAAGAAAGTGTAACATCATCAGCATACATTAATACTCGAGAATGTGTTATGACAGAAGGAAGATTGTTGATGAATAAAATAAATAGCAATGGGTCCAAATGACTACACTGAGGTGAGACACTTCAGATGTTTCGTTAATCATATCGGAAACTGAGTTTTTAAAAATAACCCTTTGAGTTCTTCTATTCAAATAACTTGAAATCGAAGTCGGCGTTGTCGGTCAAGCCGGCATCGGCGCAACCGCCTTATGTTTTAGCTTATATTTATCTCCGAGAGCGGCGGTCACCTTACTAAAATCTGTATATATAACATCAGTCTGCATTTTAGTATTAAGTAGGTTCATGGTAGTTGACCTTTGCATAACAAAACCATGTTGATATGGTGATATTAGCGAGGAGCACAATTGTTCTAAATGAGAAGTAATAATGTGCTCAAATGCTTCAGGTATTGCAGATAATTTGGAAATATGCAGTTCGACAGATGGCGCCACCTAGACTCCGATTGATTTGTGGGGTATATTTCGTTTGGAATTTACAAGCTGAGTAACGGGTATCGAATAGTCTTAGTAGTCTACTATCTAATTCGACTATAGCGTTCTTGTTTTTTTTAATAAAGTTTTTGACAGCTGCCTTTAGTCTTGTTTTGGTTGGTGTAGACCGATGGGCCTGCCATTCTGTGCAGAGTCGACGATCTTCCAGTAGGTTCGACTCAATATGTATATTTGTTCCTTGCAATGGTATTGGCCATAAGCTCCGGATTACAGTGACATAACTTTTGTGAATTGTTTGAGTGAGTTTTAAATTTCAGCCTCGCATGATATTTTTAGTTGGAGTGTTATGATGATGATGATGAGTTTTATTATTTATCTGTTTATTATGTTAATTGTTTCGCTTTCATTTCTTGAGTGCTCGGCCTCTTTTCTTAGCTAAGCTTAGTTTTATCTGCTGCGAAGTCGGCACTGTCGGTCAAGCCGGCATCGGCGCAACCGCCTTATGTTTTAGCTTATGCTTATCTCCGAGAGCGGCGGTCACACAGAGAGAGACAAGGAATCTTATGTGCGTACATGGATATAATTGTTGCAGTCGCCAACTGTGGGAATAAGCTAGCACGATTTATCACTCGCTGATGTCGTGTGTGGTCAAATTACGTTTGCATTTGAAGAGTGCTGATCCTGCTGATTTGGCTAACGTTGCTGCCGGTGGTACAGTGTGTACTCTGTATGCATGCACACTATAGGAGCTCAATATGGGAGCTTACATTTTTTCTGATCTTCAGCCCGTGTGTTTTGTTCAATGTAAGAAATTAAGCTCGATTCAGACAAATTACAGCGAAATCAATAACTAGGTGTTTTTTTTTTTGGATCTGTAGGCCAGGTATAAGGTCTACCCGGTGAAACAAACTCTAGCTAATTGGTTGTGGTGGCGATAATTTTGTATAATTGACGAGCATGTCAAGAGCCCCAGTATTGATATTTTGCATTATAGTCATCTTTGCTATAAAGTGTTGCCTAGAGAGTTTGCTGTTTT
Organism: Drosophila gunungcola; assembly: GCF_025200985.1. Lineage (NCBI taxonomy): Eukaryota > Metazoa > Arthropoda > Insecta > Diptera > Drosophilidae > Drosophila > Drosophila gunungcola. The sequence goes on from NW_026453210.1 coordinate 651,334, forward strand.
GAAAATTGGGGCATAATATACGGCTGATTTTGGCAAAGGTCGAGAAGAACATTGGCTAAGGAGACTCCAGTGGGGGTTGTAGAAGGTATAAAAAAATTGGGTTTGGTAGCACACTGGGCAGTAGCTGGTTGATTGTGCCATTGACTTAGACGACAATTTTTAATTTCTTTTAGACTGGGCATCCCCTGTAATTGGCACTGCTAAATCTTCTTTATTTTCTAGGAATTTAGGAATTTACTGGGAGTAAAGCGCAGTAACTTCTTGTGTGTCTATATTCCTGTCAATTTGCGCACTAAGCAGGTCCGTTTCTTTTGTGAGGCTCCTCCCCGGTAATTTTGCGGTGAAAAAGATACTGAAGCTTGTATATTGGGTGAACTAAATATTTTTTGGAGTGTGTTGTCTCAGGCTGTAGTTTAATTTTAAATAATGGCTGTGCGATTTAATTCTTGCACTATTACTTCGGGCTGACCGTTAAACGTGTCCATCTTACGGATTAGGTCCAAGGTCTACTGCCTTACCGTTAGTTTACGGTGTGTCATCTTTGTGCGGGTCCGAAGTGTTGGCGACAACATCGCAGTTTATTCTTTTCTACTGCTGTACAATTCCTGAATGTTCCACACTCACAATCAGAATTCACCAGACTATTCCGCATTCAGAAATAACGACTTCTTCACATGCAAGAAAAAGAAGCATTCTACTAGCGAAAGCTCGAGTCCGTCCATATCGTCAATATACACAGAAGCAACTCCTCTCAACGCCTTACTCGATAATAGTTCCAAACCTTTTATTTATTTAAAAAAAATCTAGCTTTTAAGACTTAAATCTAAAATCTAACTATTAAAAAATTAAATTTTTTAGAAATCAACAATTATCTTGTAATATATGTTTGTGAATCATAAATATTCATTGTAATGTTCCTTATAATTATGGGTAGGCTCTAACCCCAAAATACAAAATACTGGTAGATAATAGTACTTATTTTAGTCAATTAGTAAAAAAGTGCACTTTTGCGCTCGTATTTTTTTCTAAAACTTTTTGTGTCACGAGTGTGATTTAGTTTGGGTGGAATGGTAGGAAAATGATGCAATAATCTTTGTAATGAAATAATTATTAAATCATTAAACTTTCCATGTTCTCTCTCAAAAAAACAACTGCCAAAAGCAAAATTTTAGAATTTTTAAAGTTTTTTTTGAAAAAAAATCAAAAAAATTCGATATGTAATTAAATTAAAAAAAAAATATTATAGATGTCGTCCCAAAAACATCATAAAAATATGCCTTCTTTCGCCTTTAAAACCCTACCCCTCCCTTAAAAGAAGATGTTATGCCCGCACTGACAGAATGTCGCGTGGTTTTATTGAATGGCCCCAAATTTCCGGTTAATTTGTGGGAGACCACTTCGTTGCAGGTCATTTTATCGACCCAATTTTTTAGCACATTTTTGATAGTAAGTTCTCAACTTCGACTTCAATCGTAACCAAAAAAAAAAAATTTCAACGGAATCAAATCGAAGCTGCGAGGCTGCCAATTGACATTGCTTTTAAGGCTGATTATTGATTTTTGAACACACACTATTGGCAGATTGCACCGATTATTTTTATTATTAAATTACAAACGTTAATTTACGGTCTTGTATTACCGGGAATCCTCAATAGTTGTAAGCATTTTTATTAATGCATGATGATTTGGCGTGTCTTCAAATGCAACGCACACTGAGCGCAGGGTGCAATAGGTCTTCGTGTGACCGAATTCTCGACTATTTGTGATGTAGAAGGTGTTGCAGATTGTAGATGGGGGAACTGAGTTTTCTTCTTTCAATATATTTCAGGTATTCAGGTATATTTCTAATATCGAGCTTGTTTTGTAGTTGTTGTTGTTGTTAGGACGGAACTCACGGCTGTAACAGGGCTGGCTGACGATGATCTGTCGTGTGTATGCTTACTTGCATTGTTTTGTCAATTTCTTGGGGAGTAACTGGCCGCTGTGAGTGCCAAGGGTTGCTCTGCAAGCTGGGGGCGCGGCAGAGACCGATTATTCGTATTCTTGGGTACATTTCGGAGAATGGAAAGACAAACTTCTGTTTTCTGAGACTTCTGGGTTCGGCGAACGCAATTTGGTACACTTTTCGATCTTTTTGTCGGGAATGACAGGAACAATTCAATTGATTTTTCCACGTTGACATATCTATATGCATCTAACTAATTATTTATGTTTAATTTTTTAATTTTTTTTTGACTTATTGCTGGTTTTTATTGTTGAACGTTGATGCACTATAAATAGTACAAACAAGTGGCCCAACGAAACTAAGCACGAGCTTGTTACGCGCGGGCGCTATTAGCATAGTGGGCAGTTATGTAGATTATTATAATTATTACAAAGAACACGAAAGGGTTTATGACGGTCAAAATTTGAGGTACATCTTGGAAAGTTAAGAGGATGGTAGTTTCAGGTTGGTCCAAAAGGCACATTAAAAGTAAAGCGGCTTACCAATTCTATGGAGTCAATATTTCCTTTGACAAGATTGTGCTTAAAAATAGTTCCAAGCATGATTCTACGATTTACCAGGGTAGGTAAATTAAGCAATAGTAATCTCTAGAGTAAGAAGGCAACCTTACGTTTTGATTCCAGTTCAAACCCCGAAGGGCGAAAAGGATTTTTTTTTGTATTGACTTTATACGATCAATGTGTAGTTGATATTAGGACGGTCAAGGGAAGTAAATGATAGTTTAGTTTATGTCACGAAGAACTCCTAAATCGTTGACCGAATTTATACGGTCCAGTGGCATATTATGATGAGAATAGGCATAAAAAGTCATTACGTTACATTAAATTCAGATTTAAGAGGTTAGATTGCCACCATCTCTGAAAACAATCAACATCATACTGTAAACCGAAAACAGATTGCAAATTATTATAGGACAAAGAAAGTTTAATATCATCAGCATACAATAATACTCGAGAATGTATTATGACAGAAGGAAGATCATTGATGAATAAATAGCAATGGGCCCAACAGACTACCCTGAGGCACTCCAGATGTTACGTTAATCATGTTGGAAACTGCGTTTTTAAAAACAACCCTCTTAGTTTTTCCACTTAAATAACTTGAAATCTAAGTTAAAAGATTATTTAAAAATTCGAGGTGATTTAATTTAAATAAAAGAAGAGAATGGTTTACAGAATTAAAAGCCTTACTTAAATCTGTGTATATGAAATGAGTCTGCATTTTATTGTTAAATAATGTAGGTTCGCCTAACAAAACCATGTTGATATGGTGATATTATTGAGGAATACAAATGCTGCAAATGAGAAGTTATAATGCGCTCAAATGCTTTAGATATTGCAGACAATTTAGAAATACCTCTATAATTTTAAACATACGACTTACCTCCCTTTTTATGGAGTGGAATAATAAAAGAATCTTTCCAGATAGTTGGAAAAACTGATGTTAAGGTAGACAATTGAAACAGTTTAAGAACCGGTTTACTAATAGTTGAGGCACAAAACTTAAGAGTATGTTGGTGTTGTGGCCTACAAATTCTTTAAAAGATACATTTTTGTTATTACCGGGAAAAAATACATTTTGACCTGTTTAAATTGCAAAGGTTAACTTAATTTTGACAAGAATCCGCACTATAGGTAGTTGGAAAAACTTGCCAAATAAATCAGCAATTTCAGAGTCAGTAGACGCCTCAGGTGAGTTTAATCGAACTTATGAATGCAATGCGGAGTTTTTTCGATTGACAATAACAAAGTTATAAAATTGCTTCGGACTATTTGAAATTCGCTTTTACACCGATACTCAGATATTTGGAAAAATCATATAGCTTCAGTGGCACATTCCATATCCATGCAACTGTATAAGTTTGTCCAGTTGTATTCGGAAATCAAGTAGTTTACCTTAGCATCGACAAAGGCGTGCAAGCAAGTGAGTTTGTAGGACATGACCAAGTGATTACCACCTGATTCAGCCGAAAGTAGAGAAAGTAGAGATAAAACAGATTTAAAAGCAGACAAATTATGTTCGTAAATTAAAAGGTCAGACCCAGGGGGGTATAAGCATAGGTTACAAAAATAGATAAGGCATGTAAGGAAACTTTTACACCAACAAACTCTATTTCATTTGGGGAAATCAGTTTTAATTATATCCGATGTAAGACTGGAGTTACACAGCAATAAGCACCCCACCTAACCTACGAGAAACTCGATCAGTTCTATATGCGTTAAAGTTGTTTGGAAAAACTTCGGATTTGGAAATCTCCGGTTTCAGCCAAGTTTCTGCGAAGACTAAAATATGTTCATTAAAGGCAGAGGAGTCAGGGATCAGCCTAGGTAACATTTTGAAAGGCTAGAAATATAGAAGTGTTCAGTTTTTTGGACTAAGGTGACTTACTTAGCAGTTTTTTACTACAAACTGTTCACTTACCGCGTTGAACTCTTCGGTGAGTTGTTTGAGTACTCAAATAAGATTCTTAAAACCGTCACGAGCCTGCCTCATAAAGGCAATCATCACAAGTTCCATTTCCCTGCAGGACTCACATGGCCCAGACTGCAGGTCAATGTAATTAATAATTCTAATTCTGCCAACAAATCCTGCACATTTTGCAGCCAGCAGAGGAGAAATACTTCTTTTGATGTAGATGGAAGCTAGCAACCTTTCTTGGCACAGGTAACAGATATAATAATTATAAATTTGTTTTATTTATAATGAGTAAAGAAGCGATTATGTAACTTATTACGCAAAAAATATAATAAACAAATAAGTACCTCAGTCAATTTGACACTGGGATCAAATGAAGATAGAGCGCAAAAAGTAGAGATTACAGAGATTTACTCGTGCAATGTTACAAAAACCAAATACTTGGAGCACTGTCAAAGCATGCACAAGAGCATGAAGTTACAATAACAATGCACAGGGACTAGACAATTTAAAATAAAATTATTAAAACACTAATAGTCAATACAAACTTAAAAGAAAAACCTAAACACACACAATGTAGTTAAGCTAAGCTTAGTTAAAAGAAAAACAAAAGTACTTTCATAAAATAATCTAAACTTGACCAAAAGAGCACAAGATAAAAACAAGCGACGCTAAATCGCCTGAACATTTGGCGGAGCGATTAAAAAACGCGACCGCTCTGCTCGACTGCTCGTTAAAGTTGAAAATTGGCTATGGAAATTTATTTCAATTTATTATGTTCAATAATAATAAAAACATTAATTAAAATGCACTGGCCAATTACAATTAAGTTAGGCCAACGGCGACGGCGACCAAAAGCAGCAACCAATAATATGAAAGAACGTCAGCCGAAACATCAACAGCGAGTGCCTATGCGTCTTTCCGCGTAAATAATTATTTGTGTTTATTTTAATTTTTTTTATTTCGACTTTTTGCTGATAAATCAGGGAAAATTTGGCTGAGCAATTTAAAAACACGCTCGACTGCTCGTTTTTAAATCGGTGTGAATAGTTTTTTGTTGACTTGTTTTATTTTCATTTAACATGTGTATAACAAATGTTTTTTACAGTGTTCAATAAGAAAACATTAATGTAAAATGCATTTGAAATGAGGCGGTATGCTCTCCAACAACTGACAATGATTGTTGCACATATGCGATTGTGATATTAAATATCACCCTGTAAATGTTCTATTAATCTTTTACGAAATGTGTGTTAATGTATGTATTACCTTACGGTATTAATGTTAATAGTCGTTTTCCCTTGAACATTAGGTATAGTAGACGAACTATTTGCTTGCATTGGAATACCGTTATACATAAGGTATAGTAGACGAACTATCTGCTTGCATTGGAATACCGTTAACTTTCTAGTAATGTGTTTTGTGCTGTTCCCTAAAATTTTACAAGGAATGCGGTCTGGGGTAATCGATGTGAAAATGTGTATGCTTCATTGCTAAGATAAAATTAACACGACAAATGCCCTGAACCATCAACGACATCAGACGTTTTTTATTTCGCTCCGCGATTTGCGAAAAATCTCCTAGGGTAGGCATGGGTACGTGTGCTCGTGTTGCCCATGATAATTATTAAACATTGTTATAAATACTAATTTTAACAATAAAATTAAACAAAAAACGCCAATGTGTAAGAGCGTAAGCTCTAAAAACATTTAAAAAAATGAGAAAAACTCGGCAACAATAACAAGACGAACGTCGGCTCTCGTCAATCAGAAACAACGCTTACTTCTTTATACGAGCGAAAGAGAGAAAACCGATACGGAGAGAGTACGCTCTCTGCCGTGCATATCAGTGCCATTCGTAAGTGACAAACAAGATTAACGATCAGTGTCCAAGCATCTTGACACCGGAAAAATAAATTACTAAACCTGCCAACTTAAAAGTAGCAAAGGACTTCAAGTGGTAATTAAAGGGATCGAGCCAACAGTCCCTATCGACGATGGACTTAATGAGAAAAGAGTTTTAATGTTAAAATGGCTATGAGTATAATAAATAAAAATAAAATTCCCCAACCAACGTTCAAGGTAGAGTTGACACCTGAACGTACGCCCTTTAAAAAAAACGAAGTTTATTTGTTTGCAGCTCGCAGCCCTGTCGACCGACAAAACGTCCATTATATACCACCGAAACAAGCTAGACTTTATCTCTCCAGGCAAGCCAACATACTAGCCCACAGATCCAAGAAGCCTTACTTGATTGATTTTGCTGTTACAAGAAGAATGGCTAAGACTCACATACGCTCGAAACACTTATCAGATCTATCGTCGCATCACTCGCTGATTATACCTCACCTTTATGACCATCCGCAGCTGTCAGAACGCCCACACTTTTTAACTTATAGTAAAACAGCAGAAAAAAAATAGATTGGTTTGAATCCAGAAAGTATGTTAGTACCCATATTGATTACCGCCCACTCGTTTCTTGTAAAGAAGGCATTGACAGCTCAGTAGATGCGTTAGTGTCTGTTATGTCACTAGCTGCACAACACTTCACTCCAATTACAATTGCCACCAACCTTCCCACAGCAGTCGTGATTCTAGGCATATTGAAGAACTGCTACGCAATAACCTACTACGAAAAGCCCTAGAAGATGAGAGAAATCGAGCTATAGAGCTACTCTCTCCAAAAAGCAAACTGTGATCACTGTGGAAACCAAAATCAACCATATGTTCAACAATCGAAAGTGAATCACCATTACACACACCAACAGGAGATTGGGCTCGTAGCAACGAAGAGAGGGAAAACACATACTGCTTTCCATCTAGAAAACGTCTTCAAACCACTTCCAGCAACAAACAGCCTTGAGCTTCCAATAATCAACAATCCTGAAGCAACTTCGCCTATCTTATTTCAATCGGATGAAGTAACAAAAGTCATAAAGTCTCAAAAGATCAAAAAAGCGCCGGGTCACGATTTCATGTCCCTATTTGCCCTCAATAAGATTTAATAGCTTGACGAATTGGGGCTATTGTCCTCAGAAGTGGAGGAAGTCTGTCATCGCAATGATCCATAAAGCTGGAAAGGAAAAGACCCAACCATCGTCATAAAGGCCAATCATCCTCCTGCCGCGCCCATCGAAGATGTTTGAAAAGCTGCGACAGAATCGCATTAAGCAACACCTTCACGCCCATAATGCCATCCCAATGCACCAATTTTGCTTTCGAAAAAAACACGGAACCATATAACAAGTAAACCGGGTAACCTCTGTGATACGAAATGCATTTGAACGACGGCCTTGTTCATAAAATTTATGTTATACTTCCACAAAACATAAAATATTGGCGTCATACCAGCAGGAAAGAAGTTGTGCAGTACGATGCAAAGATTTTCTCTCTAAATATCATCCAATTGAAGCTTGAGTACCCTAAGGAAACGTTCTAGCACCGACACTTTATATAATTTACACAGCAGAACTACAAACAACCACTCTTACAACAAATCAACATTTGCTTATAGTACTGCTGATAACACTGATCTTAACGCCCTGCAAGAGCAACGCAAAACATATCAGTTCATCTCGTGCTTTTGGAAAAATTACTTGCAGATTGGCGCATACATGTAAACGACCATACCCTAAACATACAAAATTGCCCTTCACTATCATTAAATATGATCAACATTCCACAAGCAACTGAAGTAACATTCCTTGGAGTCCATTTGGATAGACGGATGACTTGGCGTAAGCATATTCAAGCTAAAAGAAATTTCCTGAAATTTAAATCTGGTCTACATTGGCTAATAAACGTCCAACCGAATTACAAAGTATTTTTGTACAATGCAGTCCTTAAACCAATTTAGACATTTGGCTCTGAACTATAGGCTCATAGTAAAAGAGCTCAATCTTAAATTCTGAGAACTATATTGGGGCACCGTTGTACAAACGGAATGATTATATTCACGAAGGTGAAAGGTGACGAGGTGAAAGCTAAGTATAAGGTCAAGCTTCAGGCCCATCCTAATAGGCTGGCGCGGTCCTTAGTTAGGAACACTAGCCTTCACGACTCAGAAGAAGATACCTCCCACCCACCAACAATAGTAGGACCGTTTCTTTTCTTTTAATTAATTGTAATTAACTAAATAAATATATTGGATTAAAATTTGCTCACTTGTCGTTAGTCTAAGAGACACCGTATCAAAATAAAAAAAAAAAATTTAAATATATAAATTAAGCGACAAATTGTTTCTATTCAATATAAATTTAATCTTTACATTAATTTTATTAATTAATTCAATTTGTATTCGTCTTTTATAGGTATAAATTCAACAATAATTCGAGGAATATGTAAAGTCATTGGAACTACGATAACCAAGTATAAGGATCTTGCATCTCAACGAGTGGTTAGAGATCTTATTGTTGATCTCACCACAATTCATCATGATTTAACAATTGAACATATGTTAAACGTCTTTAAAACTCTCTTGTTCAAAGAATTCGCTGGTGTTTCCCCACAAAAATCTTCTAAATCGGCCGTTATAGCACTGGGATGGATTTCTCTAATACAGAAGATAGCAGACCGTGATTCCAACATATTCAAATCCGAAAAAAAAAAATTAATTGAATATCAATCGTTATTCTATCAAATAACTTTATTATCTTCAAACCAAAGAATTACAGACGCAAGAAAAAAAATAATGTATGAGTTATGGGATAACACTTCAATTTTTTATGAAACTTTGGACATCATATTTCAAATTGAAGCAACTAGCAACGTTACTATTATGATCATGGTCATGATTCAATTTGAATCTAACAGCAATAAGACATTTATACTACAAAAATATACGGAAAAAATATCGGAATACTTTGTAAAGAGTATGGTCTCATGCAAATACAAACCTGACAAGTCGTTCATAGCAGCCTGCCGTCCATTACTGGAGTCACTCACCGAAAAAGAATTTGATTCCTATATATACCCAGCTTTACAGAGGGCAATATTACGAAGCCCGGAAAATACACTTGAAAGTATTGGGCTAACTTTTAATATGTTGAATTTTGATTGTAGTCGCTATGCTCAAAAAATTGGCAAAGTTCTTATAAAAAATTTGTACAGCAAAGGGGACATCGCACGAAGAGAGTCACTAGAATCTTTAAAGCTAATATCCACTAAATGTTCTGATTGGGTTATCATTAAAGATTTACTGTCCCATATTTTTTCTGTGCTAAATGGATCCGATGGCAAAATAAACGTAATTGAATATAGGCTCAATATTTTACAGGTAATCTATACTTATAGTCTTAAAAAATATGTTTTAAAATTTGTACTTTCAAAACTTTTTTTATCTCTACACACATCAAGTTTTAAAGACGATCCGTTTACACGAATCCATCCTTAAATTGTACATTTTAGCATAGTTTCGTTATAATTACATATGACTAGAAATATGGTAATTTTATAAGATTTCAGTGATGTTATTTAGCTGCCATAATATGATTGGGATCCAGTTGACCATAACATTTATCGAAATTAGACTTGGAAATTTATTTCATTGATAAATCGAAAACAAATTGGATCTTTTGATACCCGTTACTTATAGAGTATACAAGTTCGTTTGTCTGTTAGTCCGAAAATAAGTCAAATAATTAAAAATGCGGATTCTTTTGATTTTAAGAGCACAGTTAAAATCAAAAATTTTTTGATTTTTATATCTATATAAAGTGTACCCAGCTTAAAAATTTCGTCGCAAATTTATTGCTTGCCGTGACATTAAATTGTCGATTTAGATATGTCCGTCAGTATGAACGTGTTCTGAAAAACTAAAAATGCTGGAAACTATTCAATTCAGAGATTTGCGATTTGACAATATTATTATTAGTATTGGGTGTACAAATAAGTTCGTGCGGTTTCTTTTACAGGTGTCGCTACTTTTTATTGCGCTTAAAAAATGTCTACTGCAATACGAATAAAAAGGCTGCCAAAACTCTCCGTATTTAAGCTGAAGTTTATGGTACAAATGCTCTAGCTGAACGAACGTGTTAAAAGTGGTTTGCCCGGTTCAAAAGAGGAAGAACGAGCCGGAGCGCCCGTAGGCGCCGTAGGCGCTCGTACTTCCTGCAATAAAAAGCAACTTTTGAAAACTTTTTTCTTGCAGGTAGCTTTAAAACTGAGAGATTAGTTTGTGTGGAAACGGACGGACATTTCGACGGACAGACAAGAATATAAATACTTTATAAGGTCGGAAATGTCTCCTTTACTGACTTCTGACTGAAATTATAATACCCTCTACAAAGGTATAAAAAGGAGCGGCTTACGGTGCGTAAAGCCTGGACTCACAGTGATATTTAAAAAAAATTGATTTATTTAATATGGAAGTTTATTTTCCGGATGAACGAAAAATATGCGACTTTTAATTTTCCAGCGGTTTTAATTGTCTGTAAAAATATAACAAAAATTAAAAAAAATTTTCTTCATCCGCAAGTATTTAATGTGTTAAGGATGTGTGCAAAATTTCATTTAGATCGGACCATTACTTTTTGAGTAACGTTACGCTCCTACTTAGTTTTGAGAGAAACGCATATAAAGTTTTTACATACCGCATACCTTCCTTGAGCACGATTAAGAGATAATCGGTATCTCAGATAGTTTTAGTCCGATCGTCAAGAAATTTTCACAGGTCATCCATGAGATGTTGTACTTTTAATTACAAATTAATTACCAAAAAAAAAACGGACGTATTGTGTTTCGCTCCGCCGTGCGAATTAAAATATGGTGAAAATATCCGAAATTTAATTCGCGAAAAGACGCTTAGGGTAGGCATGAGTATGTGTGCTCGTGCCCATGATAATTTTCAAATTTTTCAATAAAAAAATATTTAAAGGATAGAGTAAAAAAAAAGAGGACGTATAAAAACGCAAGCTCTAAAAACAAAGTTTAAAAAATGACGCGGATGTGTCATCAGCACCAAAATCTGCAACACTACAAGCGGATAAACAAAAGATAGCAAAAATGCAAACGGAGCGTTATTACAAATCGATCGCTATGTGCAGTTCAAAAGGAAACTTAGGCCACTATCGAAGAGGAAAAATACCGCATTGAAAGTAAACAAAACAACTGAAATAACAACTCGAAGTATTAAGCTGACAAAAAATAGGTTCTCGATTCTGAGTGACCAAAAAAACGATGATGACGCCCACCCCTATATTTTCGCCAGGCAAATTGTGCAGAACTGGTTAACTTATCACAAATGGCATAAAAAAATTTTACCTCACATCCATTAAAAGGGGCAATATAAATAAAACGAAAATTCAAAACCAAAAAAAAATTACTACACCTACCAATTGAAAAGTAGCAAAGGACTGCAAGTGGTAATTAAAGGAATCGAATCAACAGTTCTGATTGATGAGATAAAAGCGGGACCTAAATAAAAGGGCTTTGACGTCAAAATGGCCATGAATATAAAAAAATAAAATAAAATTCCCCAAACTGCAGCCTGCTATCATTTGCAACAACTTATACAACAATACACAAAGGCACTCAAACATAGCCGCCGTTTCCCATTTACGAATCAGAATTTGTAAAATATTTTGATCAGCTGGGTGACCGTTTTATAGCTGCTGGGGATCACGACTCACCAACCCCAAAGGAAGACAACTGTACAACGCTATAATAACACCACGAAACAAGTTTGACTTTATCTCTCCGGCCAAGCCTACATACTGGCCAACAGATCTTAAAAAGAAGCCTGAGAGTGCAGCAGTGCACAGAGTGCAGCAGTCTTATGCACGGGTAGATCACTTATCAGATCTATAATCGGATCACTCTCCAATCTTACTTCACCTTTATGACCAAAGCTTTCAGAACGCCCACACTTTCTAACTTCTAGTAAAACAGATTGGCTGAAATACAGCAAGTACGTAAGCACCAATTTTGGTGACTGTCCAATCATTTCTGGTGAAGAAGACATCGACAGCTCAGTAGAAGCATTAGTGTCTATTATGGTATTGCTCCAATAATACCACCTAGAAAACCTTTCAACAGCAGTAGTGCTTCTAAATTTATTAAAGATCTGCTCCGGAGGAGAGAGTGGCAAGCTCATAGATCACCTGGCTCAAAGAAGCGGTTAAAACTAGCCAACAACCTACTACTTAAAGTTTTAGAGGGTGAGAGAAGTTAAACTCAGGTATCCATTATTTTATTCGTTGAAAAGTATGTAACAGGTAAAAGGAAGCGTTTCCGACCATATAAAGTATATATATTCTTGCTCAGGATCAATAGCCGAGTCAAAATTGATTGCAAAAGAAAAAAATGTAATTTGGTCATCGATTCCGGGCTGAAATTTCTCTGTTGTAAACAGATTTCGCTAAGTAACTTCTTTTGATTTCATATTTTATAACTAGTGCGACGACAAAAAAAATAATTTGTATAATAATTTTATACATTTAATGAATTATTAAAAAAAATATTTGGGAAAAATTGGTGAAAGGGGAATGATGTACTTTTGTATAGCTAAATTGCATAATTCCCACATTGTGCGACGTCTCGAACGCTGTTTTTTTGATTACATGTCAGTCGGGTCGTTAAAAGGTACTTGGAAAACCCTCGATAATAATTTCTACCACACCCGATGTATAGCCCATACAAGTTTGTTTTCCGATTACCATCTGTTCCGATCGATGGCTCATAGCCTGGACGACCAGCACTTCTCCAACTATGATGAAGTCAAAGAATGTATGGACTAATGGATATTAGAAAAAAAACTCCGAATTTTTCGACGCGGAATCCGTGATTTGCCAGAAAGTTGTCGAAATGAAGTGGCTATCGATTGACAATACTTTGATGCGTAAAAGTGTTACCAACTTTTCAAAATAAAGCTTCAACTTTCGTAAAAAAAAGGCAATAAATAAACACCCAATATTATTTATTTATTATGCATCCTAGCATTCTAGTCACGTTATGTTAAGACATGGAATTACAATATTATTATTCTAAATTTGCTTAAAATATTTTAAATATTTAACATTCATCTAACTTTAAGTTAGGAAGATTTTGTGATAGAGTGCGGTTGGCTAAATTTTATTTTTTGGAGCTATTAATTGATTTTATGAAGTGCGGGAGTTGATTCCAGTAATTCGCAGAACTGGACAAACTTGGTCAGAAAATAGGTACGACGGTTCCCCTGTGCGGATAATTTTGTGCAGCGTTGTCAAAGTTATTCGATCGATTACATTTTAAGATCCAAACTATTTTTTTTTTTTAATGTTTTGCTTTTTTAGATATATGGTTTCGGGGTCTCACCTTAAAGATTATTGAATGCTACACTCATTTTTACAAAACTATCAGCATAACAAGTCTCTGATCAGCCTTAGTTGCGAGCAGACGCGTTTTTCATTTCGTTATGACCCCATTTACGTGCTCTGAGTGCAATTTTGCCGTTACGCATGCGCAACTTCGCGGTTTTAAGGCGGTTCGATGTTCATCGCTTTGTCATCGCACCTTCCACACTTCTTGTGTTAATTTGCCTGAAGAGGCAATAAAATTGCTAACCATTATGCCGAATCTGTTATGGCAATGTGATAGCTGCGTAGTGAGCAATGATTCGCACTCAAAAACAGACGAAATCATTGAAGAACTTCGTGAATTTAAAAACCTATACTTGCACTTAAATACAAAGTTTCAAATCGCTTTCCCTGAATCTGTGGATGCCCCGGCTAATGTTAACACCAACAAGCGGAAGAAGGAAAAAGTTGCCAATAAACCTCCGGCTTCATCTACTTCCCATCATACCAATCCCGTTGTGTCAGACCATAACCCTCCCAAAGAGCGCTTTACGGTTCTCTATAAAAAAAATAAAAAGAATCGTAATCGTAATCGTAATCGGCGCTCGCTTGTGATCAACTTGTAGTATTGCCTAGCAAAAGATTTTTGCATATTGGCAAATTTGTTGTAAACACAAAGCCAGAGGCGCTGTGCAAGTTTGTTTCTGACAAGTTAAAAGTAACAAAAAAAGAGGTAGATCTTAGCGCACTGAAGTTCATTAACTTTAAGCTTGGAGTCCCGGAGCAGTATTATCAGACTGTCTTCAGCGTTGATTTCTGGCCACAATCAGTTAAGGTGAGCCGATTCATCCACAGGGAGAGAGAGCACTTGGAATCTACCGTGGTGGACACATTGGGTGGAGAACCATTGCGTACATCTACCCCTGCCAAGCTTCCATAAAAAAACCTCCAGTAATCGACGTCACTGGCTCTGACGTCATTATTGGTTCACTTTCGTGCATCATTTATAACTGCAGTTCTCAACTTTATCACCAACAACAAATGCATAAGCTGGTGCTTAGGCCACTCGCCCTCTACATCGTTCTTTCGCATCAAGGCGCGCAGCCGCAGCTGTTTTCGCATCAACAACAAAACGGCGCTCTCTTCGGAGTTTCGCTCTCTCATCATCATGCAGCTTCATACACTCAGTCGCTCTTGACGGCTGTTTTTTCTGATGTACCCAATGCATATGATAGTAGCGCGCTCCTTATATTGGCGCTCTATCCATCTCCTGCTGCCTCGCTGCTTCGCTTTACTCGTGGATGGCTGAGCGATTGCGTTGAATTATCACTCTCTTCGCACCTATATTTGCAACAACAACGAAATCGGATGACTTTGCCCCTTTTCGTTATGCAGCTCCTTGCTTGAAAAGAGTCCGCTTTTATACAGCGCTCTCTTCCGAGTTGCGCTCCCTTCACCTCTCGCTGCATCGGCGCTTCGGCCGACCTATGGATGGCTTACCGGTGTTTTTGGAGTTCTGCTCACTTCCTCATGGTTGCCAACGGGGTATTTTAAAATCTTACATTTTTACGGACGCTTGCTCTCTCCACAAGTTTCTTTTCTGTTGCCTCTCTTTGATGATGAGCTTTCTGCATTGCGCTCCCAAGGGCACTCACCGACTCTGGAAGTATCTGCAAGTTGGTCTTCTACAATTGTGCGAATGGATTGCAACTATAACCTTCGTAATGATAATCTCCCACTACGAATACGTATCCGGACTGGAATATTGCGTACGGCTCTGAATGGCTTTTTTGGACTTGCGAGGCAAAGGCCGCATGTGGATTTTACGATACCATTTCATGACTTCCGTTATGAAACCATGGTAACAGTTTCAGAGATTCATCAGTCAAAAGAATTGGAACTAATTGCCTTAAAATTTATTTTCAAAACATATCTGGAATGAGAACTAAAACTCAGTCCGTCTTCATGAGCACTTCCAACAGTGATTATGACATAAATTATTATGTCATAATCACGGACTGGTTGAAACCTGGCTCAACCCCAACTTCAACTCCAATGAATTCTTCGATACTAATTTAGTCCATGTCTATCGCAAGGATAGAGACTTCAGCAGATTGAAGTGCGAGAGAGGTGGAGGTGTCATCGTGGCTGTCCGCCGTACCTTCTCCTGATGCGCAGCTGTACTTTCAAACGAGGACTCTCTTCTGGACCAGTTGGCTGTTGAGGTATCTGGATTGTCTGGGAAGACTGAAATAGTTGCTTCTTATATTCCCCCTGGAAGTGACTTTACGCTTTATCAGGCGCATATGAATAACATTGCCAGCCTACATGCCAGCACAGATGACTCTGTTGGTCTCGTTGTGACAGGAGATTTTAAATTGGCATATGTTGTATGGTCATGTGATCCGCAATCCCATGCTATGGTTCCTGGCAATGTACACCAGTCACATGAAATTATTGTTATCGATGATTGTTATAGTATGGGCCTTACCCAGATAAATTATATTTTTAATGATTTGCATAGGCTACTAGATTTAATATTCATCAATTCTATTGTTCATTCTTCGGTAAGCCTTGCTGAATTTAGTATTTCTAGTTGTGATGTTCATCATAAGCCCTTATGCTTTAATATTGAATTTTATAATTTCTTACCAGTTGTTAATTTTATTCCTATGTATAATTTTGATCATGCCAGCTTGGTTGCCGTAAGTGATTGCCTCACGTCTATGGATTGGGTTTCCTTGCTATCAAATGCTTGCATTTAGACCAATTATAATAACTTTCTTGTCGCTTTAAAAA
Organism: Drosophila gunungcola; assembly: GCF_025200985.1. Taxonomy (NCBI): domain Eukaryota; kingdom Metazoa; phylum Arthropoda; class Insecta; order Diptera; family Drosophilidae; genus Drosophila; species Drosophila gunungcola. The sequence continues at coordinate 667,823 of NW_026453210.1, forward strand.
ATATTCTTGACAGCACTTGTTCAACCAAGGTACAGGGTTCCTATAGGCTTCCTTGGTATACAAAAAGTCTCCAGAAATATAAAAATCTTAGAAATAAGTTCTACAAACGGTTCATTAGATGGGGTAATCCATTGGATCGTGATAGATATAGACAGCATAAGCGGGAATTTGAGTTTCTTAATAAATTTCTATATAATCAATACATTTCCGACATTGAAAATAGCTTAAAGTCAAATCCAAATGTGTTCTGGCGTTTTACTAATTCAAAGAAATCTTATTCTTCTATACCGTCAACTGTGTCATATAACAATACTACCGCTATTTACTTCCTTTTTTCGGCCAATTTTGAGCCTGCTTGTGACTGGAATGACCAGTAAATTCTTAATAACATTCCAGAAATTTGTAATATTGGTTCCCTTGAAATAAATGATGAGGACATTTCTGAAGCTATTTCGCAATTTGACGACTCCATTAAGCCTGACATAGATTGAGTTTCTTCATTTTTTCTTAAAAAATTTTATCACAGTCTTCTTCAACCCCTTAAGATGATCCTCTCGTCTTCGCTACTTAAGGGTAAATTTATTTCTAGATTGAAAATTGCCAAAATTCTACCGGTTCATAAAGGCGGAAGCAAGTCTGAGGTTTCTAATTACAGGCCTATTGCTAAAATAAGCAATATTGCAAAGCTATTCGAGAGAATTGTAGTTAAAATATTATCCTTCCTAATACGTACTTATATTGACCCTAATCAGCACGGGTTCATGCCTGGTCGTTCTACTACCTCGAATTTAGCTATTTTCGCTAAACATTGCATACAAGCCTTTGACATTCCCAAGTGGACACAGTTTACACTGATTTCGCCAAGGCTTTTGATAAGGTTTCTCACTCTGCCTTGCAAGCAAAACTTTTTAAGCTTGGTATTCACGGCTCTTTTCTAAATTGGATCTCTTCTTATTTGGCAAACCGATCCTATCATGTTGAGGTCAGCGGGTTTGTTTCTAACCTCTTTGAAGCAACCTCTGGTCTTCCTCAAGGCAGTTCTCTTGGTCCTTTGCTCTTCATTATTTTCATTAATGATATTTGTTTCTGCATTCGATCTGCCAAGTATCTTCTTTATGCGGATGACCTTAAAATATACATGCGAGTGAATTTCTTAAATGACAGCTATTTGCTACAATCGGACTTGAACAAAATCAGTTTATTGTGTATTCAGAACTATTTACCTCTCAACCTAAATAAATGTTATGTTGTTCGCTATAGTAAATGTATCTTAAATATTCTTTCTACATATGTTATCAATAACCATTCACTCTCTGCACTTACTGAGATTATGGATCTTGGGGTCCTTTTCGACAGTAAATTTTTGTTTATTAACCATGTGAACCATGTTCTGCCGAAGGCATATGCAATGTTCGGATTTGTCAAAAGAAACACCATACTTTTTAAGGACCCGTACTCACGACTGACAGTGTTCTCAGCTTTTGTGCGTTCAAGAGTGGAATATGCTTCCTTTATTTGGAACCCGTCAAGTGTTGTCCATATCAATAGAATTGAGAGGCTGCAGAAAAAGTACCTAAAATTTGCACTTCAGCCGTTAAACTTTTCGGAACCTTTGCCAGCTTACTCTAGCCAATTTTGCCTTCTGCATACCTGCAGTCTAGAAGATCGCCGTTCGATAACGAGCTTGCTCTTTATTAATGATGTTATAATTGGTAATATAGATAGTCCATTAATATAAAGCTCAGTTAAATTCAATATCCCTGCCAGGAGTCTCCGTACCATCATCCCATTTTTTGAAAGTGCTGCGAGGACTAACTATGCGCGTAATGAGCCATCTTAAGATCTTTAAGACTTTAATTCTTTGCCACTAAGTATTCGATTGGTTTGGCGATCCAAGAAGGATGTGCTTAGGCAATTACTTAGGGAATATTTTTTAATTAATACTTAGTTTTAAGTTAAGTTAGCTGATAGCCAGATAAGGATTTATCCATTGGCGAATAAATAATAAATAAATAGCAACTTCCAAAAACTTCTATGCAATGCAGTAGAGATGAAGTCTGATAAGTCTTGGCAACTTATAATGTTTTCTTAAAGTTTTTCGTACTGCTTTCTTTATGTGATTGTTTGTATTTAGGCTGCAGGTATGTTTTTTCATACGCTGGAAGAAAAATGTTATACGTTTTTTGCCGTTTTCACCGTGGGCTTGCTTGTTTGATGCGGTTCTTAGCTTGTGCTGGGAAATTCCGTTTTGATTACAGAAGCCAATTCTTAGAGAGGACATTGTTTATCATTCTGGTTGGTAAGTATTTGGATCAGGTTATTTTGATTCTTTATTAGCTCCGACTTTGATGTCTGCATGAATGTCATGAAGTTCATGAGGCTTTTTTGCAGAAAGGCGATCAGTATTCTATGCCATTTTTGAATTATTTTAAGTGTTTCTTCTTGGATCTGTTGATTTGATGATTCATTCTGGTACTGGCCCTGTTGTTGAGATTGGAACCATCCCTGGATAGCGAAAAGCTTTAGCGAACGGCATTGTGTATTGTATAATGGCGTTTCTGCGTTTGGGTGTCTGGGTGCCCTTATTGGATGGTACTGAAGAACTAACGCTGGGGTAGTTGCATCGTCCTTATTTGCTTTGCATAACTCTTTTGAGTGTCTTCAAATGCAACGCATACTGAGCGCATGATGCAATAGGTCTTGTTGTAACTGAATTTTCGACAGTTTGTGCATTGATCGGAGGTTTTCCGCTTGTGTGGTATTGCAGACATTAAATTGTTTTGTTGGATAAATAGTTGTGTCTGTTATCTCTTATTTCACTTTGAAACATGGTTTTGGTGTATGCTTCGGTATATTGAATCTTCTCTTTACGGAGACTAACATTAATTTAATCAAATCTTAGAATAAAAATTATTATTATTCAAATGAAACTTATTTAAACTGAAACAGGCTTAAAAGGCCTTTATAGTTGTTGCTGGCTGGAAGTTCATTTCGCAGTAGACGGCTTCAGCTGAAAGCCCGAGTTAAACCTCTTGCAAAATAATTTAAGTGCAACGTCCCTGAGGACGTTTTTATTTTGAACATTCGATATGGGCTCAGAGATTTTTTGCTTACCAAAGCTGGGATCCTAATGTCCATATTGGTCTAAAAGTGGAATTGTAAAGCAAGACCTTAAAGTCTAGAGATCTAGGGGGCTCGAGCGTTCAATGGAGGCTGCGGGCTGCCGCTCGTTTGTAGGAATGATATATGAAGAACGAAAGAAGTTGGCCCCATGGCAATGCCTTGTGAACCTCCTGCTTCAATAATATATTGTAGTAATAAAATGTTATGTTGCATTTCACTGCGAACACTGTTGCAAAGGTACCATTGTACATTTTTTGGGAGAGGTTTGTCCATGTGATGAGCGTTGGTGAGTGTGGTGTGTCCTAGTCGAAGTTCGTTTATCTCAGTTTTTTTGTTGTGTTTAATAAGGTTTGCATGAAAATTTGTATAGATTTTTTTAAACCAAGAAGTAGTGTTTTTGTGTAGGTCTGATTGTTTTGATTTTATATTTTTTTTTCGATAGTGAGAAATGTCATTAGCTTTGTTATTTTGTGTGTATATATGTGTTTCTTTTGCTGTTTTATATGCGTTTGTGTTGCCCTTTATGCCGATGTGGATAGGAATCCATAGAAGTTTTGTGTTTTGGAAATGGTTATTACTGCTAGTAGCAGTAGTTGTTAGAGTTAGTTTGGGATTTAAGGCAGGATAGTAGGGACATGCAAATTACGTGTTTTCCTGGGGCTTGCAGAGGGGGAAGTACCCGTAGAGGCCGATTTGATTTTTTTTTTTTAATGAAAACAGTGCACATAAAATTAACGTCATATATAAATAGGGCACTGTTTGAAGAAAATAAAAACATATTTTACATTATAAACAATGGAAAATTGATAACGGTAGGCGTAGGAGATCCTGACTGCAATTTTCATCTGAAATCATAAAATCAAACGTTATTCCACTGAAGAGAGTTTTTGATAGTCGGTATTCTACGATTTTTGAAAAGTTTTAACATTAACCATGAAAAATAGGCTTGTAAAAAAACATGTTGATTTTTGATTAATTTTCATGTCCGAAGAATACCGACAGTAGTTTTTTATGCTTTTAAAAAAAAAGATAGATGAAAAAAATTGGTTTTGAAAAAACGCCGATTAAAGTTTGCTTGGTGCGCTCGGCCGACATAGCGTCAACAACTGTCACTTGCCATATCATCCAAAATTTTTAATCGGTTTTTTAAACGTCTTTGGGTACTTTCCCCCTTAACTGCTTCGTGAATGGCTATTAATTCACTCGAGAGAACTGAAGAATATTAAAGTAAAAGGCCAGTTTTAATTGTGATGCTTTTATCTGTAACGCTACAGCTTGAGGTGCAGAGCAATTTATGACAAGGAAGGTTGTTCTCTAAGGATTTTAACATTGGTTTGAAGATAGTTGGTGTGGTGTTGAATTTTTGTAATTGAGAAGTTAAATGTAGCTTTAAATATTGATTACATTTTGTATATTTTATTAAGGTAATTTTTGACTGGTAAGCAAGGCGGCTATGTTAATGGGGAATTTATATATCCTAATAGAGAATTTCGTTAGTTTATGAAAGGATAACTTAGTTTGGGAAGCCTTGTGGAATGCCGTTGTCAATTGAAAAACTTGGAAAGGGATTATTGACTATTATTTTTTCTGTTTGTAATAAAATTAGAGACATGTGGAATAATTTAAATTCACTTTATGACGTGTTTAATTCAGGATTACAAATTTTATGAGCTGTTAACTTAGCTGCGAAGCCAGTAGAAGAGAGAGTTATCATTTGATACCATTTCGCCAGGGTTCCTATAAAAACAGTTAATTGCTTCGCGTTGCGAAATAGGTCTGAGCCCTGGTCGCCACATCTATGCCCCCTCCAGTGACTTCGTCGACTGGAAAGGTAAAAAAAAAAACTGCTAAAGCATTGTTTCGGGAAATTGTGACAAAGGCGGTTGCAAAGTTTTCTGTTCTGGTGACTGGCTGAAATCCACACAGTCGAGACAACAGATCAACTGGTAAAGCTTTCTCGCGACCATCCATGTTTATAATGTAGACTTTCTTATCCACGCGGTGAACAACTTGGTGTGGTCCAGTAGGATTAAAGATATGGAATATCACTCAAGGTATCAAGTTGGTCAATTGGTCAATTGGTCAGATAGTTCGGCAATTTCCTTGTCAGCTTGCTGTGCGTCAAATATCGCTTAGGCGATGACGTTAGTCGGCATGCTTTTATGCATTTATGCATTTATGAGTGACAGTGCTTCTGCGACTGCATTGTTTGCTTTGGCGGATTTTTGATTTAAAGGTTATTGCAATGGCTTATGGTCAGTTTATATAACAAAAGAACGTCCCTCCAAAATGTGTTTAGAAGCTATAATGCCGGAAAAATGGCCGGTAGTTCGCGATCGTATGTGTTGTGCCCTCGCTTTGTTGAGGGCTGTTTCCGAGAGAAAAAACTTACTGGTCGCCAGACATCGCCATCCTGCTGCGCCAGGGCGACTCCAATGGTGTAAGCATTAAGTTTGCGATAATCACTATTAGAACGACACTCGTTGTGAATCGGGTTCGCCCATTGGCTACTTGAAGGACGAAATACTCCTTGTTAAATCGTCGAGGTCCCCGTCTTGGCTTATCGAAAACGGGGTCAGTTGTCTCGATAATATGCGTTACGTCATTATTGACGCGTGTTTAAAGAGGTATACTAGTGCGTGTGATTTCGATAAAACGAGTAAGCAGCTCGGAATATTGGCTATTTAATTTGACGGAACTGCAATGATTTCTGATTAAACGTCATTAACGACGAAAAGCCAGTTGAATTTGCGCTCGCGCTTGCACCTTGCTTTGACTGGCTCTGCTGGAATTGCTGGAACGCAAGTTACTTTAAAGAATATCCATATAAGTATTAATCGCAGTAGTTTCGGACTTTAACTCGACCACGCTGTCCTTTGAAACTTGCCGCGACCGAAATGTCCAGTAGCCATTACGAAAGTTTTATCCTCAATGAGATCGTTGGCGAGTGCAGTTTGCTCTTTGATAGAGGCTGAGCGCAAAACTTCCGGATTACGCTGAGGCTCACTTGTCGTTACTTGACGCTATAGCTGAGAGGGCTTCTTATCCCCGAGGTCTAGCTCTAAAAGTTTTGTTATGGTCCGATGATGGCTGATGTTAGCTGGTAGCTATTAAATTATAGTTTTAGTTCCGAAAAAAATGTGACTGCTTTGAGTGTCTTTCTAAGACTGATTTTTATTTTTCTTAAAGATACTTGGTCAGCATATTGGACCGGAAGCCTGGGCCAAGTTGTTTACGCTAGCTCGGTATGGTGGGAGTGACAACAGGATCTGCAAAAGTAGGTGGAAAAATTATCTTCCTTCTTGTGGAGATCCAGGCGACGGTTGTAATTGAAATAGACAATGTGACTAGTAAATATATTATAATCAGGTTGATGTGGTACCTTCCTCCATGTTAGTGACTACTAAACCATTATCCAAATTTCCAAGGTGTAAGTCCTGCAGTAGGCTAAACAGTGTCAAGTTACGGATGTATGGGAGATTTATCTCAATGGTGTTCATTTAACGGCAAAGGTGTGAGACGGTATATATTGTATTGGTTTTGTGATAAAATCGGAATTTTAATTTTGTTGTGCTAGATTCTAAGGATAAAATTCGTGTTCTAATATAATTTAAATTTTATGCTCTGTTATAAAATTTTTGAATATTTTAATTTAGTTGTCATTTAGTATATATTTTGTAATTGTTTTTAATATTGCAAATAAGAGACTTTGAGAAATTTTTTTCAAATGGTTGTAAAGTATGTCGATATTATTCTGATATATAAAGTTATTGATGTTTGTCCTTGTTTCGTTCAGTCGCTCTGTTCGTATTTTAGTCGTATGTTCCATAAGCTTTTTGATAGTAGAGAAAAGTGTAGTTTGAAATTCGTTCAATTTGATTAGATAGTCATATTCGCTATGAAACCATATTATTTTTTCAAATAGTTGGGTTCGGCCACTAAAAAGCTAGAATATTGTTAGATTTGTGCTTGAATGTATATTTTTATTATATATCTATTATAAAATCTTCAGAAAGTAACTCGTCGTGGTCTAGGGCTAGCCGTAATTCTTTCCTTTTACTCAAGACTTTTCTGTAAATCTCTGTCAGGGTGGAGTGTAAACATTCAAACGTCGAGTTACAACTCGATTGTAGAAAAGATGTAACATGTAGTTCAATGTTGCACTGTGACAAAAAGTCTATAAAGACTGCACCAGAGAACTTGGCTCTCTGATCAGAAACTATATTTATTTGGTATCCGGAATTGAATGAAGAAAAATTTGAAAGCTTTAGTGGCGAGTACAGAGTTCCAATTGTGCATCGGTTATAAGTGTCTATAATTGTCAAATTGTAGCTATTATCAATTGTATTTGTAGTATGTCCAATCATGTCCGTTCGGGGTTTTGGGAAAAATGAAAGGGGGCTTCTGTGGGTGAAACAAATTTGGCAACCCCTGGTTACTTGAGAAATAAGGGCTTTTAATTGGGGTACAAAGATTTCCTATTTCAAACGCTGACACTTTTCCTCTACTCCCCTGTGATGAGTCCTTATTATACTGTTAATTTGGTCATTATGCAGTCGAGCAGAGCGGTCGTGTGTTTTATTCGCTCCGCCAAAATTAGCAAAAAGGCCAGTCAAAGTCCAGTCGGTTTCACATTGTAGCCCACCTACAAATGCTTGGTACCGTCATTATAAATCGAAAATGCATCAAACCACCCTATGCTACAATTTGGTATGGATAGGTATGTAAATGTAAAGCTTAAGCTTAGCCCGCAAATTGGCCAAGATCAAAAACCCTCTTTACGAAAATAAGTTCTCACTGCTGGACAAAGACGACGATGATGAAGTAGAGCCCAACAAGTCCCCAAGGCCAAACCGCCTCTCATTTACTTACGTGAAACAATAAGCAATGAGCTGGTAAACAAAAAAATACGTTTACGTGTCGTCACTGATCAAAAGCAACCTTAAAGAAACCAAACTCCCAATTCTAAATTACTAGAACTACCGAATTGTAATCAAAGCGTTACAAGACAAAACCAAAAGTTTTTATGCATACCAGCTAAAAAGCAGCAAAGGGCTGCAAGTGGTAATAAAAGGAATTGAACTTAACGTTTCTATTGTCGGTAAAAGGAGCCATAAACATAATTAACAGCAATAAAGTTCCGCAGCCTATGTTAAGTATTGACCTTAGTCAAGAAACGAAGCAAATCAAGAAAAACTCCGTTCACCCAACATCCGGAGTGTCATTCGCTAACGCTCTTCGGTATCCAGGTACGGTTCCAATCACCACCTGCACACGAAAAACTAGTAGCTGCCATACGCAAGTTTTCTAAAATACTGATGCAAGAAGAAAGGCAGGCCCAAGAAACCTTTATTCAAAAATGATCACCTACAAACAAAAGATTTCCGCTCTGGAAAGCTCTCCCTAACATAAGCCCACCAATTCCAGCTGAAACACCGTTGCGAGACCAATATGGCTCTTGGGCTAACAGCAATCCAGAAAATGCAAAAGGTTTCGCAAAGCATTTTTACAACGTTTTTATACTAAATGGAGCTGCAGGCACGTTCACAAAACCAGCACTGAGCCAAGGCGAACACACCACATACGTCTCATTCCACAATACTGAGATCTCTAAGGTCATCATATATTACATCGGAAAATTTTTTTAATGCCATAACAAAATCCTCAACCGTGGAAAACATCTATTAAAATTATGATTCCAAAGCCAAGAAAAGATAAAACTCTTCCCTCGTCATACAGACCGATAAGTCTCCTTTCATGCCTGTCCAAGCTCTTGGAAAAACTTATTCTTCAACGAATTATGCCACATTTGACAGAACTCAGCATCATCCCGGATCATCAATTTGGATTTAGAGATAAGCATCGTACCATTGAACAAGTCAATAGAATCACCTCGGAAATTCGAACTGCTTTTGAAAACACAGGATGTTCTGCTCTGCTACATTCCTAGACGTCTCTCAGGCTTTCGACAGAGTAGGGCTGGAAGGTCTTATCTATAAAATTAAACTCCTACTTCCTCAAAATGTTCACAAGGTGCTTTTAAACCGAGTCTTCTTGGTACGACACAAAAGTTGCTTAACTTTTCGCAGAAGGCGTACCACAAGGATGCGTCCTACGACCCAGTCTTTACTTTATACATACAGCGGATATACCCACGACCCAGCGACTGATGACATCCACGTTCGCCGATGATACAGCTATCTCAAGTCGCTCAAAACTTCCACTTAAGGCATCATCATTACTAGCTTCTCAAACCAGCTAGCACGCGCTCTCTGCAAAACTAGAACACAAAATGACTTACCAGCCCGGGAGCTAACGAGGCCAATAATCAACCAAATGGCCCTATTAATGGGTACTAACTAAATTTATAGTTTTAAAATCTATAAAAAACAAAAAGATTCGTCAGGGTCACTGAGATTGTGTAGAAAAGTCAAGCATCTTAAAAAATTAAGAGTCTGCGAAATACTTCGGGAAGGCGTCTTGTATTACTTGAAAAATTTCCTCCGTCGAAAAAGCGGTTAAGGTCTTGTTTGGATCTAAAATTGTTTTTAAAATATCAGTGATATTTTCCAAGGTTTTTACCTGGTTCTGTGATATACCTCCGTGTCTTATTTTTAGTAAAAGATTCACGCAGTAAGCAAATTGTTGCTAAAGTGTCACAACCTTTTCATGGTAAGCCGGGTTTCTAATAGAATACAAATCGTAAATTCTGCTTCATTTTCGCGCAATAGATGCTCTTAGTTAGACATCTTTAAATCAAACTTACACTTCAAAGTGGGTAAACGTTTAATGGAGTGCTCCGAATCAAAAAATTAAAAAAATGCATTTTAAACATAAAGGTATTTACTTAAATTTGTTTACCTCGTGAAATCAATTTGATTGAATAAATTTTTTCAAATATTTTCGATCTTTATACCAGTGCAGAGGGTGTTATAATTTCAGTCAGAAGTTTGCAACACAGTAAAGGAGACATTTCCGACCCTATAAAGAATATATATTCTTGATCAGCATCACTAGGAGAGTCGATCTACCCATGTCCGTCCGCCTGTCCCTCCGTTTCTACGCAAACTAGTCTCTGAGTTTTGAAGCTATCTGCACGAAACTTTCTTAAATGTTGTCTTTCTATTGCAGGTAGTATATAAGTCGGAACGTGCCGGATCGGACGACTATAGCATATAGCTCCCATAGGAAAAATCGAAAAAAAAATACAAACAAATTATAACTTTGCGGTTTTTAATTTTATTTTTAGTCCTTCGACATATAGTAATGGTTAAATAATTCAGAACTACGGTTTAAATTTCATCAAAATCGGACGACTATATCATATAGCTCCCATAGGAACAATCGGAAAAAAATACAAAAAAAATTATAAATTTGAGGTGTTTGCATTTTTGTTTTAGTTCTTCGATATATAGTAAAAGTTAAATATTTCAGAATTATGGTTTAATATATAGCTCCCATAGAAACAGTAAAAATATATAAAATTTTTTTAAATGTAATTTCTATTTTGTTATTTTTCTTTTTTAATTCTTTTAAACTTTATAGTATAGAATTACGCTTTTAATGTTATTAAAACGATGCTGCCACAGGAACTATCGAATATTTAAGCTGCAAATCATCATAGCTTCAATGTTTTAAAACATACACGCAAGTAAAGCACAATTTTAATGTTTTCGAGAATATTTAGTTTTTGCAAAAACTGCAAGGGTATATGAACTTGTTTATATGTTTTTTGGGCCTTCTGGCTGTATATTATCCCTTAAACTAGTATACCATTAATTCCATTACCTGAGGGACATCAGCGGGCCAAAATTTAATCAGCCCGAGGCAGCAAAACTCTGGCAAATCAAACGCCTTTGTTAATAAGGGACAGGTGACAGTCAGCTGATTTTGTTTGAAAATAAAAGGAATCAAAAGAAGCGAAATTTTTTATGTTATAAGGAAAAATGAAAATGGTATCAAATTCATTTCCGAGTGAAAACTATAACAGTCCTGTTTAGTTGCATAATGAGAACGCTAAAGCCGAGTTTCTCAAAAGTCATCTTTCTTTTGCAGGTAGTATATAAGCGAACAGGAGTGGGATCGGCCGATTATATCATATACCTTCTATCGGAACAATCATTAAAATAAATTAAAAAGTTTTTTTCTGCTTTTCTGTGCAAATGTTATATCTGGACGTATAGAAACTAAAAGAAACTTTAAAACACCGAGTTATGATAAGAACTTTCTCATCTCCGATTCGTCAGCTACGCCTGGGCAATTTTTCGGACGTTGATGTGCTATGATCAGTACAAACAAGTTGCCCTTCTGTCACCAAGCAAAGCTTGCCACGCGCGGCGCCCTTTTCCCTAGGGGAAAAAAGGATAGTACAAGAATGGGTTAATTAATTTAAAATTTATACCAAACTAAAAAACCAATTAAAAATACTAATAACGTGTTAAGTAAGATAAGATTAATGCTTATAAAATTGGTTAAGAGTCAGTAGCAAAAATTATATTATAGACATTACATAGTACTCTAAATGGCTCATGTATGTCAGAGTTCGATCTACAATGTTTCAAAATATGAGGAATATAGTTCCTAGTAGTACGATTAGGCACTGAAAAATGTGGGTGGCCTAGTAGCTCGGAACTCTCCACATCCCCGTTAATAAGTTTACAAATAAAAGTAATACCAAGCATCGTTTTGCGGTTGAATTTTTTTATTAGGAGAAGTCAACTAGAGTAATATGGTAAGGTAAGGTTTTCATCTCATTTAAGGCCCCGTAGAGCAAATACTATTAAGTTTTTTGCACAGATTCTGTTTGGTCAATATGCACACCATATTCGGGACTCCAACGTGGTGAGCAATACTCCGGATTGGACGAACTAATGAAATAAATAAGGTCTTTGTGACATACGGGTCATTAAATTTTTATAAATCCCAGCCCTGGGTTTATTCACCATGGTCTAAATATGGTCAGAAAATGTACGTTTTGGGTCTAGAAGGACGCCAAGTTCATCATAACTTAAAGTTACCTGCGTACATAAGGACGATTTTGTCAAGATTAAGGGAGATCTTTAATAAGTAATGTAAAAAGAAGTGGGCTGCTCTTGGATCAGCCTTGGTTGGATCAGCTTACTGACAGAGCTTTTAAAAAGGATAACTCGAAATCCATGGAAATAGACCTTTGGGATACCTCTATAATTGCTAGTATTTGATTTATTTTCCTTTTTATGAAGGGAAATAACAAATGATTCCTTCCAAATAGTCAATTCTTTCTAAGGATAGGGTAATCAATTTTTGAAGTGGTCTGCACAGGGTCTCTGCGCAGTAACTCGAAATCCATGGAAATAGACCTTTGGGATACCTCTATAATTGCTAGTATTTGATTTATTTTCCTTTTTATGAAGGGAAATAACAAATGATTCCTTCCAAATAGTCAATTCTTTCTAAGGATAGGGTAATCAATTTTTGAAGTGGTCTGCACAGGGTCTCTGCGCAGTATCTATCAGATAGCTAGGAACACCGTCAGGACCCGGTAAGTAGACTGGCTTCACCCTTGGCAGATCTAGAACAAGAGAGCTTTCACTTAGACTCCAAGAAAAATAGTTTGAAAAAACTGCGCAAAAAGATCGGCAATTGCCTGTTCAGAGTTTGCTACAGATTTGCAAATAAAGGCGATGCTGGGTAAGCGGCTGCGCTTAGTGTTAACAAAATTATAAAACTGTTTTGGATCTTTTGAAAATTTGATACTACAATTAAATATATAACATTAATTAATTAAGCACGGTAAAATTAGACCAATCACTTATGTATCTAGAAAAGGCAATTTTTTTTTTCCAAAAACTACAAATTTATTATAAAGTCTGGACTTCGTTTATTCTAGGCGAAATAATTTATTATTAAACCATCGAGGCTTATTTGAGTTTGACGGATATTGTAACGGAACGCACACAGAAAAGAAGGATTTTAAGGCACTACAAAAGATATTAACAGCCTCACCCATGTTAGTGCATAAAGAGAGTTTGGACAAATTAAAGCCAGATATACAGGTATTTAGGCGGTCAAAATTAGTCTAGCTTCGTTTAACAGACTTCTCAGATTTTTCCTTAAGCTCTGATACTGCATCAACAATCAGCTTTAAAGTTGTTTGATAAGTTTTAATAAACAGGCGCTTTTTGGATTTAAAACAAATAACAAATCCAGTAAGCGACCGAAAAAATTCGGAACATGGTTCACTTGAGATAGAGTAATGTCAAGCCAGCCGTAAATAAAGTCTTGTTGCGCCAAAAGAAGTAAGATATTAGTTTTTTCATCTGTGGGCCAAGTGGCATTCGGTGAATAAAATTCACCTGAAACTATTGACGGTTCTTTTAAAATGGACTGGATAACGGAAAGGTTCGCAGAAATCGGGAACTCAGATGCTGGCAGAATGTATGAATAAGCAATACATATAAAACTATCAGTTAACGATAATTCTTTTACCTAGAAATTCAATGTCATTCATTTCATTAAAAGGTAGTTATTCAGACGTGAGGTTTGAGTCAACAGCAATCTAGACGCCTCCTCCTCATCTGTAAGACGATCAAGCCTATAAATTGTGTATTTACCCGGGAAAACTATGGAGCTAAATATCTCCGGTTTTAATAAGGTTTCTGTAAACATAGAGTAATAACATTGGATGAAAAGAAAAAACTAAACAAGTAAGCTCCTTGCATTTTGATAAGAAAGAAGGAGGCGGGATGTTAGTTTTTTGAAGAGGAAGCAAAGGAGGGAGCTGAAGAAGAAGTTGGCACACTAGTCGGGCTTCGACTGGGAGTACTGACTCTTACTGGCCTTTTCTTTTTGGTTCAGCTTCGAACTCTTTTGCCATGTGTTGCGGCTAAAAGTCGTCACAGCAGAAAGCTCGATTGGGATATTTATCTTGAAAGACGAATTGTCCCTAGCGTAAGGAAAGTTAAATTTTTTCACTTTTATATAAACATGATCGGCTTTAGTGCTGTCTTGTATATAAGACAGCACATTAGAAGATGTCTGAGCAGGGGATAGCCGGGAAACAAATATTTGTTTCTTGAGTGGAAGTGATTTCGGATCTGCAGACTAAGTCTCTTCAGAACCAACTTCAGCCTGCGGTAAAGTTAAGCTAGTTGGGTTGTGTGCGTTCACGGATTGGGAAGCCACAGCGGACAAATTATAAATTTGGGAAGTCCCTGGCTGCACACCATCCGTTACGCATTGTTCGGGTCCCAAATCTGCTGATCCTCAGGAGCGTTCTGCTGCTCGCGTGCTGATGGCTGCGGGCCTACCACCAGAGGCCTTATTGCGCTTGGTTGACTCCGTTAATAGCTTGCGGCTAACAAGCTCTAAAAGGCCGCCTTTTTTTTTGGCGCATGAACGATTACATTTCGTTCGCATCCTCGAAACAAGCGTCACATAAGAATCGCAGATTGGGCTTCTTCGATAGGTCATCACTTGTTCGGAATGTAAAACCAGCGCCCTCAGTGTGCACTAAATTTTCAGATAGCCAACAGGTCAGCTCTGACCATCAGATTGCATTTCTTGCAGAAACACAGAAAATTGTTATTCATATTTTATTAAATTTATATTTGCTAGCGAGCAGTTTAAGGAACTTTTAAGAGAGAGAGAGAGAGAGAGAGAGCGTGAGTTCAAAAGCGTTTTAACTTTTCTGCACTTATTCCAAGTCAATCCGAATAAAACAAACGGAGTTACAGAGTTTCGCGTATGAAAACCTCTAAATCGATTTTCCCGAAAACGTCTTTTTTGAAGTTCGTGAACATCAGAACTCAAAATCTACTAAACCGATCCTTTGTATTTATTAATAAAAATTTACAGCGATTTTTTTTACCTTAAACTAAAAAAACGGGGAAAAAACAGTCTTTGTTATTACCTTGAAAAATTCATCAGCTTTATAAAGCATATACATTTTTTTTCTGATAATCCGGTCAAGAGTTTTGATGTTCACCGCAAACCAACTTTTTTTTTTACGGTCACCGGCTTATTTTTCATTGCTTTTCTTTAAAAACTTGTTCTTACATTCTTTAAATGTTGTATAATAATGTGTATTTAATTAAAAAAAGAACATATAGATGTCGCCGCAAAAAAGTTATCACACATTTTTTTTCGCCTTTAAAACTTTTGAGCATGAAATCAAAAGTATTTTTCTGAACATGGAAATAGACCTTTGGGATACCTCTATAATTGCTAGTATTTGATTTATTTTCCTTTTTATGAAGGGAAATAACAAATGATTCCTTCCAAATAGTCAATACTTTCTAAGGATAGGGTAATCAATTTTTGAAGTGGTCTGCACAGGGTCTCTGCGCAGTATCTATCAGATAGCTAGGAACACCGTCAGGACCCGGTAAGTAGACTGGCTTCACCCTTGGCAGATCTAGAACAAGAGAGCTTTCACTTAGACTCCAAGAAAAATAGTTTGAAAAAACTGCGCAAAAAGATCGGCAATTGCCTGTTCAGAGTTTGCTACAGATTTGCAAATAAAGGCGATGCTGGGTAAGCGGCTGCGCTTAGTGTTAACAAAATTATAAAACTGTTTTGGATCTTTTGAAAATTTGATACCACAATTAAATATATAACATTAATTAATTAAGCACGGTAAAATTAGACCAATCACTTATGTATCTAGAAAAGGCAATTTTTTTTTTCCAAAAACTACAAATTTATTATAAAGTCTGGACTTCGTTTTTTCTAGGCGAAATAATTTATTATTAAACCATCGAGGCTTATTTGAGTTTGACGGATATTGTAACGGAACGCACACAGAAAAGAAGGATTTTAAGGCACTACAAAAGATATTAACAGCCTCACCCATGTTAGTGCATAAAGAGAGTTTGGACAAATTAAAGCCAGATATACAGGTATTTAGGCGGTCAAAATTAGTCTAGCTTCGTTTAACAGACTTCTCAGATTTTTCCTTAAGCTCTGATACTGCATCAACAATCAGCTTTAAAGTTGTTTGATAAGTTTTAATAAACAGGCGCTTTTTGGATTTAAAACAAATAACAAATCCAGTAAGCGACCGAAAAAATTCGGAACATGGTTCACTTGAGATAGAGTAATGTCAAGCCAGCCGTAAATAAAGTCTTGTTGCGCCAAAAGAAGTAAGATATTAGTTTTTTCATCTGTGGGCCAAGTGGCATTCGGTGAATAAAATTCACCTGAAACTATTGACGGTTCTTTTAAAATGGACTGGATAACGGAAAGGTTCGCAGAAATCGGGAACTCAGATGCTGGCAGAATGTATGAATAAGCAATACATATAAAACTATCAGTTAACGATAATTCTTTTACCTAGAAATTCAATGTCATTCATTTCATTAAAAGGTAGTTATTCAGACGTGAGGTTTGAGTCAACAGCAATCTAGACGCCTCCTCCTCATCTGTAAGACGATCAAGCCTATAAATTGTGTATTTACCCGGGAAAACTATGGAGCTAAATATCTCCGGTTTTAATAAGGTTTCTGTAAACATAGAGTAATAACATTGGATGAAAAGAAAAAACTAAACAAGTAAGCTCCTTGCATTTTGATAAGAAAGAAGGAGGCGGGATGTTAGTTTTTTGAAGAGGAAGCAAAGGAGGGAGCTGAAGAAGAAGTTGGCACACTAGTCGGGCTTCGACTGGGAGTACTGACTCTTACTGGCCTTTTCTTTTTGGTTCAGCTTCGAACTCTTTTGCCATGTGTTGCGGCTAAAAGTCGTCACAGCAGAAAGCTCGATTGGGATATTTATCTTGAAAGACGAATTGTCCCTAGCGTAAGGAAAGTTAAATTTTTTCACTTTTATATAAACATGATCGGCTTTAGTGCTGTCTTGTATATAAGACAGCACATTAGAAGATGTCTGAGCAGGGGATAGCCGGGAAACAAATATTTGTTTCTTGAGTGGAAGTGATTTCGGATCTGCAGACTAAGTCTCTTCAGAACCAACTTCAGCCTGCGGTAAAGTTAAGCTAGTTGGGTTGTGTGCGTTCACGGATTGGGAAGCCACAGCGGACAAATTATAAATTTGGGAAGTCCCTGGCTGCACACCATCCGTTACGCATTGTTCGGGTCCCAAATCTGCTGATCCTCAGGAGCGTTCTGCTGCTCGCGTGCTGATGGCTGCGGGCCTACCACCAGAGGCCTTATTGCGCTTGGTTGACTCCGTTAATAGCTTGCGGCTAACAAGCTCTAAAAGGCCGCCTTTTTTTTTGGCGCATGAACGATTACATTTCGTTCGCATCCTCGAAACAAGCGTCACATAAGAATCGCAGATTGGGCTTCTTCGATAGGTCATCACTTGTTCGGAATGTAAAACCAGCGCCCTCAGTGTGCACTAAATTTTCAGATAGCCAACAGGTCAGCTCTGACCATCAGATTGCATTTCTTGCAGAAACACAGAAAATTGTTATTCATATTTTATTAAATTTATATTTGCTAGCGAGCAGTTTAAGGAACTTTTAAGAGAGAGAGAGAGAGAGAGAGCGTGAGTTCAAAAGCGTTTTAACTTTTCTGCACTTATTCCAAGTCAATCCGAATAAAACAAACGGAGTTACAGAGTTTCGCGTATGAAAACCTCTAAATCGATTTTCCCGAAAACGTCTTTTTTGAAGTTCGTGAACATCAGAACTCAAAATCTACTAAACCGATCCTTTGTATTTATTAATAAAAATTTACAGCGATTTTTTTTACCTTAAACTAAAAAAACGGGGAAAAAACAGTCTTTGTTATTACCTTGAAAAATTCATCAGCTTTATAAAGCATATACATTTTTTTTCTGATAATCCGGTCAAGAGTTTTGATGTTCACCGCAAACCAACTTTTTTTTTTACGGTCACCGGCTTATTTTTCATTGCTTTTCTTTAAAAACTTGTTCTTACATTCTTTAAATGTTGTATAATAATGTGTATTTAATTAAAAAAAGAACATATAGATGTCGCCACAAAAAAGTTATCACACATTTTTTTTCGCCTTTAAAACTTTTGAGCATGAAATCAAAAGTATTTTTCTGAACATGGAAATAGACCTTTGGGATACCTCTATAATTGCTAGTATTTGATTTATTTTCCTTTTTATGAAGGGAAATAACAAATGATTCCTTCCAAATAGTCAATACTTTCTAAGGATAGGGTAATCAATTTTTGAAGTGGTCTGCACAGGGTCTCTGCGCAGTATCTATCAGATAGCTAGGAACACCGTCAGGACCCGGTAAGTAGACTGGCTTCACCCTTGGCAGATCTAGAACAAGAGAGCTTTCACTTAGACTCCAAGAAAAATAGTTTGAAAAAACTGCGCAAAAAGATCGGCAATTGCCTGTTCAGAGTTTGCTACAGATTTGCAAATAAAGGCGATGCTGGGTAAGCGGCTGCGCTTAGTGTTAACAAAATTATAAAACTGTTTTGGATCTTTTGAAAATTTGATACTACAATTAAATATATAACATTAATTAATTAAGCACGGTAAAATTAGACCAATCACTTATGTATCTAGAAAAGGCAATTTTTTTTTTCCAAAAACTACAAATTTATTATAAAGTCTGGACTTCGTTTTTTCTAGGCGAAATAATTTATTATTAAACCATCGAGGCTTATTTGAGTTTGACGGATATTGTAACGGAACGCACACAGAAAAGAAGGATTTTAAGGCACTACAAAAGATATTAACAGCCTCACCCATGTTAGTGCATAAAGAGAGTTTGGACAAATTAAAGCCAGATATACAGGTATTTAGGCGGTCAAAATTAGTCTAGCTTCGTTTAACAGACTTCTCAGATTTTTCCTTAAGCTCTGATACTGCATCAACAATCAGCTTTAAAGTTGTTTGATAAGTTTTAATAAACAGGCGCTTTTTGGATTTAAAACAAATAACAAATCCAGTAAGCGACCGAAAAAATTCGGAACATGGTTCACTTGAGATAGAGTAATGTCAAGCCAGCCGTAAATAAAGTCTTGTTGCGCCAAAAGAAGTAAGATATTAGTTTTTTCATCTGTGGGCCAAGTGGCATTCGGTGAATAAAATTCACCTGAAACTATTGACGGTTCTTTTAAAATGGACTGGATAACGGAAAGGTTCGCAGAAATCGGGAACTCAGATGCTGGCAGAATGTATGAATAAGCAATACATATAAAACTATCAGTTAACGATAATTCTTTTACCTAGAAATTCAATGTCATTCATTTCATTAAAAGGTAGTTATTCAGACGTGAGGTTTGAGTCAACAGCAATCTAGACGCCTCCTCCTCATCTGTAAGACGATCAAGCCTATAAATTGTGTATTTACCCGGGAAAACTATGGAGCTAAATATCTCCGGTTTTAATAAGGTTTCTGTAAACATAGAGTAATAACATTGGATGAAAAGAAAAAACTAAACAAGTAAGCTCCTTGCATTTTGATAAGAAAGAAGGAGGCGGGATGTTAGTTTTTTGAAGAGGAAGCAAAGGAGGGAGCTGAAGAAGAAGTTGGCACACTAGTCGGGCTTCGACTGGGAGTACTGACTCTTACTGGCCTTTTCTTTTTGGTTCAGCTTCGAACTCTTTTGCCATGTGTTGCGGCTAAAAGTCGTCACAGCAGAAAGCTCGATTGGGATATTTATCTTGAAAGACGAATTGTCCCTAGCGTAAGGAAAGTTAAATTTTTTCACTTTTATATAAACATGATCGGCTTTAGTGCTGTCTTGTATATAAGACAGCACATTAGAAGATGTCTGAGCAGGGGATAGCCGGGAAACAAATATTTGTTTCTTGAGTGGAAGTGATTTCGGATCTGCAGACTAAGTCTCTTCAGAACCAACTTCAGCCTGCGGTAAAGTTAAGCTAGTTGGGTTGTGTGCGTTCACGGATTGGGAAGCCACAGCGGACAAATTATAAATTTGGGAAGTCCCTGGCTGCACACCATCCGTTACGCATTGTTCGGGTCCCAAATCTGCTGATCCTCAGGAGCGTTCTGCTGCTCGCGTGCTGATGGCTGCGGGCCTACCACCAGAGGCCTTATTGCGCTTGGTTGACTCCGTTAATAGCTTGCGGCTAACAAGCTCTAAAAGGCCGCCTTTTTTTTTGGCGCATGAACGATTACATTTCGTTCGCATCCTCGAAACAAGCGTCACATAAGAATCGCAGATTGGGCTTCTTCGATAGGTCATCACTTGTTCGGAATGTAAAACCAGCGCCCTCAGTGTGCACTAAATTTTCAGATAGCCAACAGGTCAGCTCTGACCATCAGATTGCATTTCTTGCAGAAACACAGAAAATTGTTATTCATATTTTATTAAATTTATATTTGCTAGCGAGCAGTTTAAGGAACTTTTAAGAGAGAGAGAGAGAGAGAGAGCGTGAGTTCAAAAGCGTTTTAACTTTTCTGCACTTATTCCAAGTCAATCCGAATAAAACAAACGGAGTTACAGAGTTTCGCGTATGAAAACCTCTAAATCGATTTTCCCGAAAACGTCTTTTTTGAAGTTCGTGAACATCAGAACTCAAAATCTACTAAACCGATCCTTTGTATTTATTAATAAAAATTTACAGCGATTTTTTTTACCTTAAACTAAAAAAACGGGGAAAAAACAGTCTTTGTTATTACCTTGAAAAATTCATCAGCTTTATAAAGCATATACATTTTTTTTCTGATAATCCGGTCAAGAGTTTTGATGTTCACCGCAAACCAACTTTTTTTTTTACGGTCACCGGCTTATTTTTCATTGCTTTTCTTTAAAAACTTGTTCTTACATTCTTTAAATGTTGTATAATAATGTGTATTTAATTAAAAAAAGAACATATAGATGTCGCCACAAAAAAGTTATCACACATTTTTTTTCGCCTTTAAAACTTTTGAGCATGAAATCAAAAGTATTTTTCTGAACATGGAAATAGACCTTTGGGATACCTCTATAATTGCTAGTATTTGATTTATTTTCCTTTTTATGAAGGGAAATAACAAATGATTCCTTCCAAATAGTCAATACTTTCTAAGGATAGGGTAATCAATTTTTGAAGTGGTCTGCACAGGGTCTCTGCGCAGTATCTATCAGATAGCTAGGAACACCGTCAGGACCCGGTAAGTAGACTGGCTTCACCCTTGGCAGATCTAGAACAAGAGAGCTTTCACTTAGACTCCAAGAAAAATAGTTTGAAAAAACTGCGCAAAAAGATCGGCAATTGCCTGTTCAGAGTTTGCTACAGATTTGCAAATAAAGGCGATGCTGGGTAAGCGGCTGCGCTTAGTGTTAACAAAATTATAAAACTGTTTTGGATCTTTTGAAAATTTGATACTACAATTAAATATATAACATTAATTAATTAAGCACGGTAAAATTAGACCAATCACTTATGTATCTAGAAAAGGCAATTTTTTTTTTCCAAAAACTACAAATTTATTATAAAGTCTGGACTTCGTTTTTTCTAGGCGAAATAATTTATTATTAAACCATCGAGGCTTATTTGAGTTTGACGGATATTGTAACGGAACGCACACAGAAAAGAAGGATTTTAAGGCACTACAAAAGATATTAACAGCCTCACCCATGTTAGTGCATAAAGAGAGTTTGGACAAATTAAAGCCAGATATACAGGTATTTAGGCGGTCAAAATTAGTCTAGCTTCGTTTAACAGACTTCTCAGATTTTTCCTTAAGCTCTGATACTGCATCAACAATCAGCTTTAAAGTTGTTTGATAAGTTTTAATAAACAGGCGCTTTTTGGATTTAAAACAAATAACAAATCCAGTAAGCGACCGAAAAAATTCGGAACATGGTTCACTTGAGATAGAGTAATGTCAAGCCAGCCGTAAATAAGTCTTGTTGCGCCAAAAGAAGTAAGATATTAGTTTTTTCATCTGTGGGCCAAGTGGCATTCGGTGAATAAAATTCACCTGAAACTATTGACGGTTCTTTTAAAATGGACTGGATAACGGAAAGGTTCGCAGAAATCGGGAACTCAGATGCTGGCAGAATGTATGAATAAGCAATACATATAAAACTATCAGTTAACGATAATTCTTTTACCTAGAAATTCAATGTCATTCATTTCATTAAAAGGTAGTTATTCAGACGTGAGGTTTGAGTCAACAGCAATCTAGACGCCTCCTCCTCATCTGTAAGACGATCAAGCCTATAAATTGTGTATTTACCCGGGAAAACTATGGAGCTAAATATCTCCGGTTTTAATAAGGTTTCTGTAAACATAGAGTAATAACATTGGATGAAAAGAAAAAACTAAACAAGTAAGCTCCTTGCATTTTGATAAGAAAGAAGGAGGCGGGATGTTAGTTTTTTGAAGAGGAAGCAAAGGAGGGAGCTGAAGAAGAAGTTGGCACACTAGTCGGGCTTCGACTGGGAGTACTGACTCTTACTGGCCTTTTCTTTTTGGTTCAGCTTCGAACTCTTTTGCCATGTGTTGCGGCTAAAAGTCGTCACAGCAGAAAGCTCGATTGGGATATTTATCTTGAAAGACGAATTGTCCCTAGCGTAAGGAAAGTTAAATTTTTTCACTTTTATATAAACATGATCGGCTTTAGTGCTGTCTTGTATATAAGACAGCACATTAGAAGATGTCTGAGCAGGGGATAGCCGGGAAACAAATATTTGTTTCTTGAGTGGAAGTGATTTCGGATCTGCAGACTAAGTCTCTTCAGAACCAACTTCAGCCTGCGGTAAAGTTAAGCTAGTTGGGTTGTGTGCGTTCACGGATTGGGAAGCCACAGCGGACAAATTATAAATTTGGGAAGTCCCTGGCTGCACACCATCCGTTACGCATTGTTCGGGTCCCAAATCTGCTGATTCTCAGGAGCGTTCTGCTGCTCGCGTGCTGATGGCTGCGGGCCTACCACCAGAGGCCTTATTGCGCTTGGTTGACTCCGTTAATAGCTTGCGGCTAACAAGCTCTAAAAGGCCGCCTTTTTTTTTGGCGCATGAACGATTACATTTCGTTCGCATCCTCGAAACAAGCGTCACATAAGAATCGCAGATTGGGCTTCTTCGATAGGTCATCACTTGTTCGGAATGTAAAACCAGCGCCCTCAGTGTGCACTAAATTTTCAGATAGCCAACAGGTCAGCTCTGACCATCAGATTGCATTTCTTGCAGAAACACAGAAAATTGTTATTCATATTTTATTAAATTTATATTTGCTAGCGAGCAGTTTAAGGAACTTTTAAGAGAGAGAGAGAGAGAGAGCGTGAGTTCAAAAGCGTTTTAACTTTTCTGCACTTATTCCAAGTCAATCCGAATAAAACAAACGGAGTTACAGAGTTTCGCGTATGAAAACCTCTAAATCGATTTTCCCGAAAACGTCTTTTTTGAAGTTCGTGAACATCAGAACTCAAAATCTACTAAACCGATCCTTTGTATTTATTAATAAAAATTTACAGCGATTTTTTTTACCTCAAACTAAAAAAAACGGGGAAAAAACAGTCTTTGTTATTACCTTGAAAAATTCATCAGCTTTATAAAGCATATACATTTTTTTTCTGATAATCCGGTCAAGAGTTTTGATGTTCACCGCAAACCAACTTTTTTTTTTACGGTCACCGGCTTATTTTTCATTGCTTTTCTTTAAAAACTTGTTCTTACATTCTTTAAATGTTGTATAATAATGTGTATTTAATTAAAAAAAGAACATATAGATGTCGCCACAAAAAAGTTATCACACATTTTTTTTCGCCTTTAAAACTTTTGAGCATGAAATCAAAAGTATTTTTCTGAACTAGCCGCCATCGCCCGCCCAAAAGCAATCAAAAAGTGGTTGCTTTTGGTACCTACACAACATATTTTAGTTATAACCTTGCAAAAACACAGAATCTTCTTAGTGCACATAGCTAAAATGTAATTTATAATAATAATTTATAATTTTCCTTTTTTTTCAGGGAGCTGGCTTTTTAAGCTTTAACAACATAAATCAAGACCATTTGCCCAACATTTTAAATGAAGCTGTTACCTTATTTTGGAAAGCACTGGAGTGTGAGACGCAGGAAAAAGTAATTTGTTGCACCTTGGAAATGTTTTCCTTGTGGACTCAAAAATTTAGAAATGAGCTACCAAGTGTTATTATTAATATATTTAAAACTGGTATCCGACTGAAAAACACGAATCAAATAATTCGGCAAAGCTATCTTGAATGGCTTCTTTTATCAATACAAAATACCGAGATTAGTAATCATTGTGCTATAATACCAGATCTTATTTCTTTTTATTCTAAAGCATTGCAAAACTCTTCGCAATTATGTAATTTTTCTGAAGCAACCTGTATTGCCTGTATAATGCTTACTTTAGAAAAGCCATCGGAAAACTATAACTTCTTTTGGGCCACAGTTTTTGATATGAAAAAAAAATATTTTTTTAATGAAAAGTATACGGCAATTGCTCCGACCGAGACATTATGCAATATATCGTTAATGATAAAAATATTGCTTAATACATATCCTGACAAAATTAAAGGAGAGCTTGAACCTATAGTTCAAACGTTAGTTTATAACTTATGTAGCAATTCAGAGAAAGTTCGAAAATATACTACTGGTGAGGTCAATAAAATAATAAGTGCTTCGAAAGGAATAGAATTCGTACAATTAGCTTTATGCGAATTTGGTAAACGTATTAATATAGTTAGCTTTCAAAATGATGGAGATACTTGTGTTGATCAATTTGGAACTCCGTCACAAGCGTATGTAGACGCAGTAGTAGCTTTGACCAGTTTAAAAAATATTTCATACGACCATTCTCTGGATGTTGCTATGGACTTATTACTTATATCTCATCATCCAGCAATTGTATTAAATGAGGCATATTTATGGGAAATAACCATCCAGAAACAGTTTAATTTGGATCCTAAACATTTTATACTAACTAAAAAAAATGAGATAGTTACCGAATACATCGACAATTTTAAAGCTACTGCGCAATACGAAAATACCATATCAGCACTGGTTCGAATATGTCCCCATCCAATGGTCTCACTAGTTGTGATTCACCTAAAAAGTTATCTTTCGAAATCTTCAAATTATTATGCTTCCAACGAGGAATATTTGACATTTTTGACTCCAGAAGGGGAATTGTATGATAAAAGTGTAATACCTCATATAGACTCACAGTATGAAACAGTTCGTGTCAAAAGAGAAAATAAAGTTTACAGCTACAAGGAACAATTGGAAGAGATTCAACTTCGACGTGAAATCGATGAAAAAAGAGAAAAAGAAGGAAAATTAAAAACTATAAAGTATACACAAAAACAGGAGGAACAAATAAAAAATCAAATGGAAAAAGAAATGCGGGTGAAGTTGCGGATTCATCAGCTTTATGAAAAACTAATAAGTAAAATTTGCTTACTAAAAGCATCGTGTTCTGGAAATGGAGAAGAAATTGCACAAAATTTTTACACTATATTAGACGATATTTTAAAAGCTTCCAAAAGCCCTTTAAGTGCAGAGGTTCTTACAAATCTTTACTTATTTTTACATAATCTGTGTTTTACTTTCCATCCAAAACTTGGTCGCGAAATTGCAGTAGCGACAATTAAGCTTCAAAACCCCTCATGCATTTTAAAGGAAGAATATGATATTTTAGATATAAACAAAGCTGTTGAAAATATCATATTTGATCTTGACAAAATTGTTAAATCGAACTTACTTGATTCGCCATCATTTTCTTTTGCGTTTGAGTTTCTTAAACGAGCATTATTATTGATAAATAAAGATTCGAATGTTAAACTCATGTTAAAAGGCATTCAAATTATATCTATGCATACAACTGCTGCGATAAATTGTAAGCCAAAATTTATGCCTAGATTTGGTATGTTTGACATTTTGTTTTATCTTTATAAAAACAACAATAATCTGGCAGTTCCAGCTTCAGCAGCCATTTTAGAAGTTGCAAAATCTTCAAATGGTGTAGTTTTCAGTGCCAACCCAGATAACCAGATTATAGATCTACATTTACAAGCTTTGCAATGCAATACTGACACTGTAAGAAAAGTTGCTTTACAATCATTAAATATAATGGCAGATGGAATTGTAGATCTAATTGAAAATGATAATAACGTTAAAAGACTTATTCTAAACCGACTTTGGATAGCAAAATATGATACAGAAGGCGAAAACAGAGAACTGGCCACGCTTTTTTGGAAAAAGGCTAACTTGCCGTTACCCGGATTTGACGATATAATTGATGATATCACACATCCCGAACTATGTATTCAAAAATCTGCTTCAGAATCCCTAGTGCCACTAATAGCTGATAATAAAACTTTAATAAAATGCGTAATAAGGAAATTGTTTTCTATTTACAATGAAAAATTGTCACTAATACCCCCAGTACTTGATCAATTCGACCGTGAAGTTGAGCCCGCTACCGATCAATGGAAACCACGAAGAGGTGTTGCTATTGCATTTTCCACTATCGCTCCCTTACTATCTATTGAAGATATTAATACTATTATGAATTTTATGGTATCACAAGGACTTGGTGATCGAGAAGATATTGTTCACAAAGAAATGTTAGCAGCAGCATTAAAGATAGTCGACTTACATGGTAATCAAACAATAGTAAATTTGTTACCTGTGTTTGAAGACTTTCTTGATAAAGCACCAAAATCGCAAAGTTACGACAATATTCGCCAGGCTGTTGTCATTCTGATGGGTTCCTTAGCAAGACATTTGGAAAAGGATGACAAGCGAATTGATCCAATTGTTAAAAGGTTATTAACAGCACTGTCGACTCCGTCTCAACAAGTCCAGGAAGCGGTGTCGAACTGTTTACCTTATCTTATGCCATCCGTAAAAGATGAAGCCCCTGCAATGATAAAAAAACTTTTACATTCGCTAGCAAAATCTGATAAATATGGCGAGAGACGTGGAGCTGCTTATGGTATCGCTGGCATAGTTAAAGGTCTTGGTATTTTATCCTTAAAACAATTGGACATAATGTCAAAACTTACAGTTTATATTCAAGAAAAAAAAAATTATAGATCTAGAGAGGGAGCATTGTTTGCTTTTGAAGTGCTATGTACAACACTTGGTCGTTTATTTGAACCGTATATAGTTCATGTATTGCCGCATTTGTTACAATGCTTTGGTGATCCTTCCCAATATGTAAGACAGGCAGCCGATGACACAGCAAAAGTAGTTATGGGAAAACTTTCCGCTCATGGAGTAAAACTAGTACTTCCGTCTCTTTTGGAAGCTCTTGACGAAGATTCCTGGAGAACGAAAACGGCATCAGTTGAATTATTGGGTGCAATGGCGTTTTGTGCTCCAAAACAACTTTCATCCTGTCTTCCTAGTATAGTTCCAAAACTAATTGAAGTCTTGGGAGATTCTCACACTAAAGTACAAGAATCTGGTGCGGAAGCTCTTAAAGTAATAGGGTCCGTTATTAAAAATCCTGAAATTCAAGCTATTGTTCCCGTACTTTTGGATGCATTGGAAGATCCCTCCAATAATACATCAACTTGTCTGCAAAGCTTACTAAAAACAAAATTTGTTCATTTTATTGATGCTCCCTCATTAGCGTTAATTATGCCAGTGGTTCAACGTGCCTTTATGGACCGATCTACAGAAACAAGAAAAATGGCTGCACAAATAATAGGAAATATGTATTCACTAACGGACCAGAAAGATTTAGCACCGTATTTACCAAGTATAATTCCTGGATTAAAATCATCCTTATTAGACCCAGTCCCTGAAGTGCGAGCTGTATCAGCTCGAGCACTTGGTGCAATGGTGAAGGGTATGGGTGAAAGTTCATTTGAAAATTTATTACCATGGCTAATGGAAACCTTAACTTCCGAGTCTAGCAGTGTTGACCGCAGTGGGGCAGCACAAGGACTCTCCGAGGTAGTTGGAGGACTTGGTGTCGAAAAAATGCATAAACTTATGCCCGAAATAATTTTGACTGCAGAAAGAGTAGATATTGCTCCACACGTGAAGGATGGATACATTATGATGTTTATATACATGCCTGGGGTATTTCCAGAAGAATTTACACCATATATAGGGCAAATTATAAATCCGATCTTAAAAGCTTTGGCAGATGAAAGCGAATATGTACGTGATACAGCCCTGAAGGCAGGTCAGCGAATTGTTAATTTATATGCAGAAACTGCTGTAGCGCTTTTACTTCCAGAACTTGAAAAAGGACTTTTTGATGATAATTGGCGAATAAGGTATAGTTCAGTTCAATTACTAGGAGACTTATTATATCGTATATCGGGAGTATCTGGAAAGATGACAACAGAAACAGCTAGTGAAGATGATAATTTTGGTACCGAACATTCACATACAGCAATAATTCGCTTTTTGGGCGATGAACGAAGAAATAGAGTATTATCTGGACTTTACATGGGAAGAAGTGACGTATCGTTGATGGTCCGACAAGCTGCATTGCATGTCTGGAAAGTTGTTGTGACAAATACTCCGAGGACTCTGCGAGAAATTTTGCCGACACTGTTTGGTTTACTTCTAGGATGCTTAGCTAGCACAAGCTATGATAAAAGACAAGTGGCTGCCCGAACTTTAGGGGATTTGGTAAGAAAACTAGGAGAACGAGTTTTACCAGAAATCATTCCTATCCTTGAAAATGGTCTAAACTCTGATCAACCTGATCAACGCCAAGGAGTCTGCATAGGACTATCTGAAATAATGGGCTCTACATCAAAAGAAATGGTTCTTACGTTTGTGCACAGCCTCATTCCTACAGTCCGGAAGGCTTTGTGCGATCCCTTACCTGAAGTTCGAGAAGCAGCAGCAAAGACATTTGAATCTTTACATAGCACAGTAGGCGCTAGGGCGTTAGATGATATTCTTCCGTTTATGCTAGGGGGTCTCTCAGATCCTGACCCCTCTATTGCTGAGAATACTTTAGATGGACTTAGACAGGTAATGTCTATAAAATCAAGAGTAGTGTTGCCATATCTTGTGCCCCAATTAACATCTCCACCTGTTAATACAAAAGCATTATCTATTCTTGTATCTGTGGCTGGTGAAGCATTGACCAAATATTTGCCGAAAATATTATCTGCATTATTAGAGGCTCTATCAGGAGCCTATGGATCTCCGCATGAACTTCAAGAGATTGATTATTGCCAAACTGTTATATTGTCAGTAACAGATGAAACTGGAATTAGAACAGTAATGGATACACTGCTAATTTCAGCAAATTCTTCTAATCTATGCACACGAAAGTCCTCAGCCAGTTTGCTATCTGCATTTTGTATTCATTCACCGGGAAATTACTCGCAATACATTCCCCAACTTTTAAGATGCTTACTTAAATTATTGGTTGATAATGATAAAGATATTTTACAGAAATCATGGGAAGCTCTCAATGCTGTAATTAAAGGCCTGAATGCCGCCCAGCAAATCTCGCATGTCTCTGATGTTCGTCAAGCAGTTAAGTTTGCAGCAAGCGAACTAAAAGGTCCGGAGCTTCCTGGATTTTGTTTGCCGAAAGGAATATCTCCACTATTACCCGTTTTTAGAGAAGCTATTTTAAATGGATTACCAGAGGAAAAAGAAAATGCAGCTCAAGGTCTCGGGGAAGCTATTTTTCTAACTAACGCACAATCGTTACAGCCTTCCGTAGTACATATAACTGGTCCATTAATTCGAATACTAGGAGACCGATTTAATGCAGCGGTTAAAGCTGCTGTACTAGAAACATTGTCAATTTTACTTCAAAAAGTTGGTGTGCTTTTGAAACAGTTCTTACCACAACTTCAGACCACGTTTCTTAAAGCGTTGCATGATCAAAACAGAAACGTAAGGATGAAAGCCGGAAGAGCTCTTTCTGAGTTAGTAGCAATTCACTCTAGAGCAGATCCATTATTTAATGAAATTCATAATGGAATAAAAATTCGGAGGATTCTTCAGTTAGAGAAACGATGCTCCATGCTCTTCGTAGCATACTGAGTCGATCTGGAGATAAAATGTCTGAACCCATAAAAAAACAAATTTATATCACTCTTTTGAATATGCTGAGCCATCAAGAAGATGTAACTCGCAATGCCGTTGGCGGTTGCCTGGGGGCCATGGTAAAGTACATATCACCTGGACAAGTTGATGACTTATTTAATAATTTAATACTTTCGGATAATACAGACGATCTAATAGTAAAGCATGGACACTCAATTGTTTTATTCGTTGCCTTAAAAGAATGTCCCAATGATGTGCTGACATCAAATTTGAATGAAAAAATTACAGCTTATGTGTTGGTCAATATTTTATCAGAAAAAGTGCCAGTTGCCTGCAATGCAATAAGAGCTGCCACTTATCTTTTGGAGCACTATCTTGTCAATAGTGATAAACTTCCATTAAATGTTCTTAGTGCACTTGCTAGAGCTATGAATCATTCTAGCAATGATGTTAAGCAGTTAGTCGCAAAAAGTTGCACCCACCTATCCAAAAGTTTGACAGTTGATCAAAATAATCTTGATGTTTTTAAATATTTGGTCCCCATGTTAGTAAATGGCACTAAGGAAAAAAATGGATATGTGAAATCAAATTCAGAGCTAGCATTGATATCCATTTTAAAGCTAAGATCTGACGACTCGACTTTTTCCAAAATTTCAGACCTTTTGGAATATGGAGCTAGGGACTCTTTAAACGACGTAGTAACAAAAGTTTTAAAACGTTCAGTACCACAGTCCATTATAAAGGAAGAAGAATTAGATGACACATTGCAAACATAATCGCTACTTTTTAAAAACTATATTGAAAATAATATGCTTTATAAACATGTTGCTGTATTTAATATTTTTTGTAATTAAAGAATTTTTTAAAAATAAATTTATTATGCAATCCGTTTAACGTTATAAATGCATCGGGTAAGTAAATAGTCTATTCTTAGTAAAGAAAAGTTGTACTCTAAACTATGTCAAATAGTACTTCTACTTGTCTGCTAAGCTTCTTAATCTTGGTGATCGAGAAGATATTGTACACAAAGAAATGTTAGCAGCAGCATTAAAGATAGTCGACTTACATGGTAATCAAACAATAGTAAATTTGTTACCTGTGTTTGAAGACTTTCTTGATAAAGCACCAAAATCGCAAAGTTACGACAATATTCGCCAGGCTGTTGGCATTCTGATGGGTTCCTTAGCAAGACATTTGGAAAAGGATGACAAGCGAATTGATCCAATTGTTAAAAGGTTATTAACAGCACTGTCGACTCCGTCTCAACAAGTCCAGGAAGCGGTGTCGAACTGTTTACCTTATCTTATGCCATCCGTAAAAGATGAAGCCCCTGCAATGATAAAAAAACTTTTACATTCGCTAGCAAAATCTGATAAATATGGCGAGAGACGTGGAGCTGCTTATGGATTCGCTGGCATAGTTAAAGGTCTTGGTATTTTATCTTTAAAACAATTGGACATAATGTCAAAACTTACAGTTTAAATTCAAGAAAAAAAAAATTATAGATCTAGAGAGGGAGCATTGTTTGCTTTTGAAGTACTATGTACAACTTTCTGCTCATGGAGTAAAACTAGTACTTCCGTCTCTTTTGGAAGCTCTTGACGAAGATTCCTGGAGAACGAAAACGGCATCAGTTGAATTATTGGGTGCAATGGCGTTTTGTGCTTCAAAACAACTTTCATCCTGTCTTCCTAGTATAGTTCCAAAACTAATTGAAGTCTTGGGAAATTCTCACACTAAAGTACAAGAATCTGGTGCGGAAGCTCTTAAAGTAATAGGGTCCGTTATTAAAAATCCTGAAATTCAAGCTATTGTTCCCGTACTTTTGGATGCATTGGAAGATCCCTCCAATAATACATCAACTTGTCTGCAAAGCTTACTAAAAACTAAATTTGTTCATTTTATTGATACTCCCTCATTAGCGTTAATTATGCCAGTGGTTCAACGTGCCTTTATGGACCGATCTACAGAAACAAGAAAAATGGCTGCACAAATAATAGGAAATATGTATTCACTAACGGACCAGAAAGATTTAGCACCGTATTTACCAAGTATAATTCCTGGATTAAAATCATCCTTATTAGACCCAGTCCCTGAAGTGCGAGCTGTATCAGCTCGAGCACTTGGTGCAATGGTGAAGGGTATGGGTGAAAGTTCATTTGAAAATTTATTACCATGGCTAATGGAAACCTTTACTTCCGAGTCTAGCAGTGTTGACCGCAGTGGAGCAGCACAAGGACTCTCCGAGGTAGTTGGAGGACTTGGTGTCGAAAAAATGCATATACTTATGCCCGAAATAATTTTGACTGCAGAAAGAGTAGATATTGCTCCACACGTGAAGGATGGATACATTATGATGTTTATATACATGTCTGGGGTATTTCCAGAAGAATTTACACCATATATAGGGCAAATTATAAATCCGATCTTAAAAGCTTTGGCA
This sequence comes from Drosophila gunungcola, assembly GCF_025200985.1. Lineage (NCBI taxonomy): Eukaryota > Metazoa > Arthropoda > Insecta > Diptera > Drosophilidae > Drosophila > Drosophila gunungcola. The sequence goes on from NW_026453210.1 coordinate 700,278, forward strand.
GATGAAAGCGAATATGTACGTGATACAGCCCTGAAGGCAGGTCAGCGAATTGTTAATTTATATGCAGAAACTGCTGTAGCGCTTTTACTTCCAGAACTTGAAAAAGGACTTTTTGATGATAATTGGCGAATAAGGTATAGTTCAGTTCAATTACTAGGAGACTTATTATATCGTATATCGGGAGTATCTGGAAAGATGACAACAGAAACAGCTAGTGAAGATGATAATTTTGGTACCAAACATTCACATACAGCAATAATTCGCTTTTTGGGCGATGAACGAAGAAATAGAGTATTATCTGGACTTTGATGGTCCGACAAGCTGCATTGCATGTCTGGAAAGTTGTTATGACAAATACTCCGAGGGCTCTGCGAGAAATTCTGCCGACACTGTTTGGTTTACTTCCAGGATGCTTAGCTAGCACAAGCTATGATAAAAGACAAGTGGCTGCCCGAACTTTAGGGGATTTGGTAAGAATACTAAGAGAACGAGTTTTACCAGAAATCATTCCTATCCTTGAAAATGGACTAAACTCTGATCAACCTGATCAACGCCAAGGAGTCTGCATAGGACTATCTGAAATAATGGGCTCTACATCAAAAGAAATGGTTCTTACGTTTGTGCACAGCCTCATTCCTACAGTCCGGAAGGCTTTGTGCGATCCCTTACCTGAAGTTCGAGAAGCAGCAGCAAAGACATTTGAATCTTTACATAGCACAGTAGGCGCTCGGGCGTTAGATGATATTCTTCCGTTTATGCTAGAGGGTCTCTCAGATCCTGACCCCTCTATTGCTGAGAATTCTTTAGATGGGCTTAGACAGGTAATGTCTATAAAATCAAGAGTAGTGTTGCCATATCTTGTGCCCCAATTAACATCTCCACCTGTTAATACAAAAGCATTATCTATTCTTGTATCTGTGGCTGGTGAAGCATTGACCAAATATTTGCCGAAAATATTATCTGCATTATTAGAGGCTCTATCAGGAGCCTATGGATCTCCGCATGAACTTCAAGAGATTGATTATTGCCAAACTGTTATATTGTCAGTAACAGATGAAACTGGAATTAGAACAGTAATGGATACACTGCTAATTTCAGCAAATTCTTCTAATCTATGCACACGAAAGTCATTCATTCTCCGGGAAATTACTCGCAATACATTCCCCAACTTTTAAGATGCTTACTTAAATTATTGGTTGATAATGATAAAGATATTTTACAGAAATCATGGGAAGCTCTCAATGCTGTAATTAAAGGCCTGAATGCCGCCCAGCAAATCTCGCATGTCTCTGATGTTCGTCAAGCAGTTAAGTTTGCAGCAAGCAAACTAAAAGGTCCGGAGCTTCCTGGATTTTGTTTGCCGAAAGGAATATTTCCACTATTACCCGTTTTTAGAGAAGCTATTTTAAATGGATTACCAGAGGAAAAAGAAAATGCAGCTCAAGGTCTCGGGGAAGCTATTTTTCTAACTAACGCACAATCGTTACAGCCTTCCGTAGTACATATAACTGGTCCATTAATTCGAATACTAGGAGACCGATTTAATGCAGCGGTTAAAGCTGCTGTACTAGAAACATTGTCAATTTTACTTCAAACAGTTGGTGTTCTTTTGAAACAGTTCTTACCACAACTTCAGACCACGTTTCTTAAAGCGTTGCATGATCAAAACAGAAACGTAAGGATGAAAGCCGGAAGAGGTCTTTCTGAGTTAGTAGCAATTCACTCTAGAGCAGATCCATTATTTAATGAAATTCATAATGGAATAAAAAATTCGGATGATTCTTCAGTTAGAGAAACGATGCTCTGGATCTGGAGATAAAATGTCTGAACCCATAAAAAAACAAATTTATATCACTCTTTTGAATATGCTGAGCCATCAAGAAGATGTAACTCGCAATGCCGTTGGCGGTTGCCTGGGGGCCATGGTAAAGTACATATCACCTGGACAAGTTGATGACTTATTTAATAATTTAATACTTTCGGATAATACAGACGATCTAATAGTAAAGCATGGACACTCAATTGTTTTATTCGTTGCCTTAAAAGAATGTCCCAATGATGTGCTGACATCAAATTTGAATGAAAAAATTACAGCTTATGTGTTGGTCAATATTTTATCAGAAAAAGTGCCAGTTGCCTGCAATGCAATAAGAGCTGCCACTTATCTTTTGGAGCACTATCTTGTCAATAGTGATAAACTTCCATTAAATGTTCTTAGTGCACTTGCTAGAGCTATGAATCATTCTAGCAATGATGTTAAGCAGTTAGTCGCAAAAAGTTGCACCCACCTATCCAAAAGTTTGACAGTTGATCAAAATAATCTTGATGTTTTTAAATATTTGGTCCCCATGTTAGTAAATGGCACTAAGGAAAAAAATGGATATGTGAAATCAAATTCAGAGCTAGCATTGATATCCATTTTAAAGCTAAGATCTGACGACTCGACTTTTTCCAAAATTTCAGACCTTTTGGAATATGGAGCTAGGGACTCTTTAAACGACGTAGTAACAAAAGTTTTAAAACGTTCAGTACCACAGTCCATTATAAAGGAAGAAGAATTAGATGACACATTGCAAACATAATCGCTACTTTTTAAAAACTATATTGAAAATAATATGCTTTATAAACATGTTGCTGTATTTAATATTTTTTGTAATTAAAGAATTTTTTAAAAATAAATTTATTATGCAATCCGTTTAACGTTATAAATGCATCGGGTAAGTAAATAGTCTATTCTTAGTAAAGAAAAGTTGTACTCTAAACTATGTCAAATAGTACTTCTACTTGTCTGCTAAGCTTCTTAATCTTGGTGATCGAGAAGATATTGTACACAAAGAAATGTTAGCAGCAGCATTAAAGATAGTCGACTTACATGGTAATCAAACAATAGTAAATTTGTTACCTGTGTTTGAAGACTTTCTTGATAAAGCACCAAAATCGCAAAGTTACGACAATATTCGCCAGGCTGTTGGCATTCTGATGGGTTCCTTAGCAAGACATTTGGAAAAGGATGACAAGCGAATTGATCCAATTGTTAAAAGGTTATTAACAGCACTGTCGACTCCGTCTCAACAAGTCCAGGAAGCGGTGTCGAACTGTTTACCTTATCTTATGCCATCCGTAAAAGATGAAGCCCCTGCAATGATAAAAAAACTTTTACATTCGCTAGCAAAATCTGATAAATATGGCGAGAGACGTTGAGCTGCTTATGGTATCGCTGGCATAGTTAAAGGTCTTGGTATTTTATCCTTAAAACAATTGGACATAATGTCAAAACTTACAGTTTAAATTCAAGAAAAAAAAAATTATAGATCTAGAGAGGGAGCATTGTTTGCTTTTGAAGTACTATGTACAACTTTCTGCTCATGGAGTAAAACTAGTACTTCCGTCTCTTTTGGAAGCTCTTGACGAAGATTCCTGGAGAACGAAAACGGCATCAGTTGAATTATTGGGTGCAATGGCGTTTTGTGCTTCAAAACAACTTTCATCCTGTTCTCCTAGTATAGTTCCAAAACTAATTGAAGTCTTGGGAGATTCTCACACTAAAGTACAAGAATCTGGTGCGGAAGCTCTTAAAGTAATAGGGTCCGTTATTAAAAATCCTGAAATTCAAGCTATTGTTCCCGTACTTTTGGATGCATTGGAAGATCCCTCCAATAATACATCAACTTGTCTGCAAAGCTTACTAAAAACTAAATTTGTTCATTTTATTGATACTCCCTCATTAGCGTTAATTATGCCAGTGGTTCAACGTGCCTTTATGGACCGATCTACAGAAACAAGAAAAATGGCTGCACAAATAATAGGAAATATGTATTCACTAACGGACCAGAAAGATTTAGCACCGTATTTACCAAGTATAATTCCTGGATTAAAATCATCCTTATTAGACCCAGTCCCTGAAGTGCGAGCTGTATCAGCTCGAGCACTTGGTGCAATGGTGAAGGGTATGGGTGAAAGTTCATTTGAAAATTTATTACCATGGCTAATGGAAACCTTAACTTCCGAGTCTAGCAGTGTTGACCGCAGTGGAGCAGCACAAGGACTCTCCGAGGTAGTTGGAGGACTTGGTGTCGAAAAAATGCATATACTTATGCCCGAAATAATTTTGACTGCAGAAAGAGTAGATATTGCTCCAAACGTGAAGGATGGATACATTAGGATGTTTATATACATGCCTGGGGTATTTCCAGAAGAATTTACACCATATATAGGGCAAATTATAAATCCGATCTTAAAAGCTTTGGCAGATGAAAGCGAATATGTACGTGATACAGCCCTGAAGGCAGGTCAGCGAATTGTTAATTTATATGCAGAAACTGCTGTAGCGCTTTTACTTCCAGAACTTGAAAAAGGACTTTTTGATGATAATTGGCGAATAAGGTATAGTTCAGTTCAATTACTAGGAGACTTATTATATCGTATATCAGGAGTATCTGGAAAGATGACAACAGAAACAGCTAGTGAAGATGATAATTTTGGTACCAAACATTCACATACAGCAATAATTCGCTTTTTGGGCGATGAACGAAGAAATAGAGTATTATCTGGACTTTGATGGTCCGACAAGCTGCATTGCATGTCTGGAAAGTTGTTATGACAAATACTCCGAGGGCTCTGCGAGAAATTCTGCCGACACTGTTTGGTTTACTTCCAGGATGCTTAGCTAGCACAAGCTATGATAAAAGACAAGTGGCTGCCCGAACTTTAGGGGATTTGGTAAGAATACTAAGAGAACGAGTTTTACCAGAAATCATTCCTATCCTTGAAAATGGACTAAACTCTGATCAACCTGATCAACGCCAAGGAGTCTGCATAGGACTATCTGAAATAATGGGCTCTACATCAAAAGAAATGGTTCTTACGTTTGTGCACAGCCTCATTCCTACAGTCCGGAAGGCTTTGTGCGATCCCTTACCTGAAGTTCGAGAAGCAGCAGCAAAGACATTTGAATCTTTACATAGCACAGTAGGCGCTCGGGCGTTAGATGATATTCTTCCGTTTATGCTAGAGGGTCTCTCAGATCCTGACCCCTCTATTGCTGAGAATTCTTTAGATGGGCTTAGACAGGTAATGTCTATAAAATCAAGAGTAGTGTTGCCATATCTTGTGCCCCAATTAACATCTCCACCTGTTAATACAAAAGCATTATCTATTCTTGTATCTGTGGCTGGTGAAGCATTGACCAAATATTTGCCGAAAATATTATCTGCATTATTAGAGGCTCTATCAGGAGCCTATGGATCTCCGCATGAACTTCAAGAGATTGATTATTGCCAAACTGTTATATTGTCAGTAACAGATGAAACTGGAATTAGAACAGTAATGGATACACTGCTAATTTCAGCAAATTCTTCTAATCTATGCACACGAAAGTCATTCATTCTCCGGGAAATTACTCGCAATACATTCCCCAACTTTTAAGATGCTTACTTAAATTATTGGTTGATAATGATAAAGATATTTTACAGAAATCATGGGAAGCTCTCAATGCTGTAATTAAAGGCCTGAATGCCGCCCAGCAAATCTCGCATGTCTCTGATGTTCGTCAAGCAGTTAAGTTTGCAGCAAGCAAACTAAAAGGTCCGGAGCTTCCTGGATTTTGTTTGCCGAAAGGAATATTTCCACTATTACCCGTTTTTAGAGAAGCTATTTTAAATGGATTACCAGAGGAAAAAGAAAATGCAGCTCAAGGTCTCGGGGAAGCTATTTTTCTAACTAACGCACAATCGTTACAGCCTTCCGTAGTACATATAACTGGTCCATTAATTCGAATACTAGGAGACCGATTTAATGCAGCGGTTAAAGCTGCTGTACTAGAAACATTGTCAATTTTACTTCAAACAGTTGGTGTTCTTTTGAAACAGTTCTTACCACAACTTCAGACCACGTTTCTTAAAGCGTTGCATGATCAAAACAGAAACGTAAGGATGAAAGCCGGAAGAGGTCTTTCTGAGTTAGTAGCAATTCACTCTAGAGCAGATCCATTATTTAATGAAATTCATAATGGAATAAAAAATTCGGATGATTCTTCAGTTAGAGAAACGATGCTCCGGATCTGGAGATAAAATGTCTGAACCCATAAAAAAACAAATTTATATCACTCTTTTGAATATGCTGAGCCATCAAGAAGATGTAACTCGCAATGCCGTTGGCGGTTGCCTGGGGGCCATGGTAAAGTACATATCACCTGGACAAGTTGATGACTTATTTAATAATTTAATACTTTCGGATAATACAGACGATCTAATAGTAAAGCATGGACACTCAATTGTTTTATTCGTTGCCTTAAAAGAATGTCCCAATGATGTGCTGACATCAAATTTGAATGAAAAAATTACAGCTTATGTGTTGGTCAATATTTTATCAGAAAAAGTGCCAGTTGCCTGCAATGCAATAAGAGCTGCCACTTATCTTTTGGAGCTCTATCTTGTCAATAGTGATAAACTTCCATTAAATGTTCTTAGTGCACTTGCTAGAGCTATGAATCATTCTAGCAATGATGTTAAGCAGTTAGTCGCAAAAAGTTGCACCCACCTATCCAAAAGTTTGACAGTTGATCAAAATAATCTTGATGTTTTTAAATATTTAGTCCCCATGTTAGTAAATGGCACTAAGGACAAAAATGGATATGTGAAATCAAATTCAGAGCTAGCATTGATATCCATTTTAAAGCTAAGATCTGACGACTCGACTTTTTCCAAAATTTCAGACCTTTTGGAATATGGAGCTAGGGACTCTTTAAACGACGTAGTAACAAAAGTTTTAAAACGTTCAGTACCACAGTCCATTATAAAGGAAGAAGAATTAGATGACACATTGCAAACATAATCGCTACTTTTTAAAAACTATATTGAAAATAATATGCTTTATAAACATGTTGCTGTATTTAATATTTTTTGTAATTAAAGAATTTTTTAAAATAAATTTATTATGCAATCCGTTTAACGTTATAAATGCATCGGGTAAGTAAATAGTCTATTCTTAGTAAAGAAAAGTTGTACTCTAAACTATGTCAAATAGTACTTCTACTTGTCTGCTAAGCTTCTTAATCTTGGTGATCGAGAAGATATTGTACACAAAGAAATGTTAGCAGCAGCATTAAAGATAGTCGACTTACATGGTAATCAAACAATATTAAATTTGTTACCTGTGTTTGAAGACTTTCTTGATAAAGCACCAAAATCGCAAAGTTACGACAATATTCGCCAGGCTGTTGGCATTCTGATGGGTTCCTTAGCAAGACATTTGGAAAAGGATGACAAGCGAATTGATCCAATTGTTAAAAGGTTATTAACAGCACTGTCGACTCCGTCTCAACAAGTCCAGGAAGCGGTGTCGAACTGTTTACCTTATCTTATGCCATCCGTAAAAGATGAAGCCCCTGCAATGATAAAAAAACTTTTACATTCGCTAGCAAAATCTGATAAATATGGCGAGAGACGTTGAGCTGCTTATGGTATCGCTGGCATAGTTAAAGGTCTTGGTATTTTATCCTTAAAACAATTGGACATAATGTCAAAACTTACAGTTTAAATTCAAGAAAAAAAAAATTATAGATCTAGAGAGGGAGCATTGTTTGCTTTTGAAGTACTATGTACAACACTTGGTCGTTTATTTGAAGCGAATTGATCCAATTGTTAAAAGGTTATTAACAGCACTGTCGACTCCGTCTCAACAAGTCCAGGAAGCGGTGTCGAACTGTTTACCTTATATTATGCCATCCGTAAAAGATGAAGCCCCTGCAATGATAAAAAAACTTTTACATTCGCTAGCAAAATCTGATAAATATGGCGAGAGACGTGGAGCTGCTTATGGAATCGCTGGCATAGTTAAAGGTCTTGGTATTTTATCCTTAAAACAATTGGACATAATGTCAAAACTTACAGTTTAAATTCAAGAAAAAAAAAATTATAGATCTAGAGAGGGAGCATTGTTTGCTTTTGAAGTACTATGTACAACACTTGGTCGTTTATTTGAACCGTATATAGTTCATGTTGCCGCATTTGTTACAATGCTTTGGTGATCCTTCCCAATATGTAAGACAGGCAGCCGATGACACAGCAAAAGTAGTTATGGGAAAACTTTCTGCTCATGGAGTAAAACTAGTACTTCCGTCTCTTTTGGAAGCTCTTGACTAAGATTCCTGGAGAACGAAAACGGCATCAGTTGAATTATTGGGTGCAATGGCGTTTTGTGCTTCAAAACAACTTTCATCCTGTCTTCCTAGTATAGTTCCAAAACTAATTGAAGTCTTGGGTGAATCTGGTGCGGAAGCTCTTAAAGTAATAGGGTCCGTTATTAAAAATCCTGAAATTCAAGCTATTGTTCCCGTACTTTTGGATGCATTGGAAGATCCCTCCAATAATACATCAACTTGTCTGCAAAGCTTACTAAAAACTAAATTTGTTCATTTTATTGATACTCCCTCATTAGCGTTAATTATGCCAGTGGTTCAACGTGCCTTTATGGACCGATCTACAGAAACAAGAAAAATGGCTGCACAAATAATAGGAAATATGTATTCACTAACGGACCAGAAAGATTTAGCACCGTATTTACCAAGTATAACTCCTGGATTAAAATCATCCTTATTAGACCCAGTCCCTGAAGTGCGAGCTGTATCAGCTCGAGCACTTGGTGCAATGGTGAAGGGTATGGGTGAAAGTTCATTTGAAAATTTATTACCATGGCTAATGGAAACCTTAACTTCCGAGTCTAGCAGTGTTGACCGCAGTGGGGCAGCACAAGGACTCTCCGAGGTAGTTGGAGGACTTGGTGTCGAAAAAATGCATAAACTTATGCCCGAAATAATTTTGACTGCAGAAAGAGTAGATATTGCTCCAAACGTGAAGGATGGATACATTAGGATGACGACTTTTTGATGATAATTGGCGAATAAGGTATAGTTCAGTTCAATTACTAGGAGACTTATTATATTGTATATCGGGAGTATCTGGAAAGATGACAACAGAAACAGCTAGTGAAGATGATAATTTTGGTACCGAACATTCACATACAGCAATAATTTGCTTTTTGGGCGATGAACGAAGAAATAGAGTATTATCTGGACTTTACATGGGAAGAAGTGACGTATCGTTGATGGTCCGACAAGCTGCATTGCATGTCTGGAAAGTTGTTATGACAAATACTCCGAGGACTCTGCGAGAAATTCTGCCGACACTGTTTGGTTTACTTCCAGGATGCTTAGCTAGCACAAGCTATGATAAAAGACAAGTGGCTGCCCGAACTTTAGGGGATTTGGTAAGAAAACTAGGAGAACGAGTTTTACCAGAAATCATTCCTATCCTTAAAAATGGACTAAACTCTGATCAACCTGATCAACGCGAAGGAGTCTGCATAGGACTATCTGAAATAATGGGCTCTACATCAAAAGAAATGGTTCTTACGTTTGTGCACAGCCTCATTCCTACAGTCCGGAAGGCTTTGTGCGATCCCTTACCTGAAGTTCGAGAAGCAGCAGCAAAGACATTTGAATCTTTACATAGCACAGTAGGCTCTCGGGCGTTAGATGATATTCTTCCGTTTATGCTAGAGGGTCTCTCAGATCCTGACCCCTCTATTGCTGAGAATACTTTAGATGGACTTAGACAGGTAATGTCTATAAAATCAAGAGTAGTGTTGCCATATCTTGTGCCCCAATTAACATCTCCACCTGTTAATAGAAAAGCATTATCTATTCTTGTATCTGTGGCTGGTGAAGCATTGACCAAATATTTGCCGAAAATATTATCTGCCTTATTAGAGGCTCTATTAGGAGCCTATGGATCTCCGCATGAACTTCAAGAGATTGATTATTGCCAAACTGTTATATTGTCAGTAACAGATGAAACTGGAAGCAGAAGAGTAATGGATACACTGCTAATTTCAGCAAATTCTTCTAATCTATGCACACGAAAGTCCTCAGCCAGTTTGCTATCTGCATTTTGTATTCATTCACCGGGAAATTACTCGCAATACATTCCCCAACTTTTAAGATCCTTACTTAAATTATTGGTTGATAATGATAAAGATTTTTTACAGAAATCATGGGAAGCTCTCTGTTTGCGCACTCAGCGCTTGTATTTAAATCACTAGTTGTAATGCGAGAGGGGGAGCCAATAAAGCTTTCGTCTGTTCGCTCTTGCGAATTCGCTCCGTCTCTCGCCACCGTAGCATAAGTTAGGTTCTAAGAGAAATTATTGAAATATAATTGTTAGTGATCAATCGAACATCATCGTAGCCACTCCTTTTCGTCGCGCTTTCGACTTAGTTTTCACATAGTTTCGCAAATTAAAATCGTCTCGAACTACTGCGTTCACAAAGTTTTCGCGTTATTAATACAAAATAGTATTAAATTTTTCATGGTGACCCCGACGTGATTAGCAGTAGAGTTCGCGAGTTTTATTTTTTTTTTTCGGTGAAAAACTATAAACAATACCAACAAAAACCAATTTATTCGTGTCGGTTCGGCCAATAAATTAAATTCAATAATTTCGTCGCTGGAAATTTTCTGCCGTTCTTGAAGTTGCGCCTGACGTTTCGGCAAATTTAATTGCTCAATTTGCTGCTGCCGCCAAATGGAAGTCAAAAAGGAAGTTGCAATTATCAAGTCGGCCATCCAGGTATAGAGTGCCAAAAGTTGAAAGTTAATCTGTGGCGTTTTGTCAATTGTGTTTTGGCCCATCTTTCAACTTTTTGCATTCGTGTAAAAATCGGTAGATAGTGAGCATTCTAACCAAGAAATAAAAATTTGCATGTACTAACAACCAAAATTCTACAATAAACATAATATATTTCGAATTATATGTGAATCGCTTTGGCCAAAAAACAAGCAATAAAATACTCGTCGTCGAACCAATTAGTGCGAACTTAATTCCCCCAACTTTCGTCGTAGTGAGCACCAATTTAGGGTATAAATAAAAAAAGCTGGAAAAAAGTGCAAATTGTGAAAAGTGTAGCTCTCAGAAAATTAGCGGCAATAACTTTCGCCGCAGTTTGTCCGAACATTTCCCGCGCTTTTCAGAATTTTCCCGCGCTTTTCCAATTTTTCCGCGCTTTTCATAATTTTGCGCGCATTTTGGCGTCAGGCTTATATATTCGTTGCCCTTAGTTATCGGTCAGTGTATCATTCTCCGTTAGCATTTGCATAGGAAGAGCCGCTAGCCGCGTACACATACACACGCACACCGACACCGCTCCCGCTATTTCGAGTTATCTTTTGTCGTTTTCGTTCTCGATCGCTGCAGCAGTGCTATTTTCGGTCTGCCTAAACGTTTGTTCGTTTTTTTCGGTACGCTTGAGCTTGAGCGGTAGCTCCCCTACAGTGCGTGCGTGCGGCATATACTGTCGCAGGGTTTATATAAAAAATATAAAAACCCTATTTATATAATAATAATAAATAATTTAATAAACATAAATATTCAACACCTCTTCGATACCAACCAAATAAATACAAATAAACGCAATGGCAACTAAGGATATCGAAGAGCTTAAACACCAACGAGATGTTTGCATGAAAAGTATTAACCGAACTTATCGCCACTTAAAAGAAGTTAAATTATGTATAAACCCGGTCGAGCTTGAGTGTCGATTAGAGATTCTAAATACGCACATTGAAAATGCTTCACTTTTGCAAAACCAAATAGAAGTGAAAGATACAAAAGATGTATACCGCGAAGAGTTGGAAGAGAGGGCCGTAATGACAAAGTTATTGCTGATTTCAATTTTAAATAAGTCCAAACAAAATAATATCGAGAAATCCGCTCTGCCAGCCTCAATGCCGTCTGCCGAGCGTTGCTCTCCCAACTTTTAGCGGAAAACACTCAGAATTTAAAAATTTTATAAGCCTTTTCGAAACTTTCGTTGACAAAGATGACACTTTACACGATATTGAAAAATTCAATCATTTAATTTCGTGTTTAGCTGGAGACGCTTTAGGAACAGTAAGGGCCTTTCAAGTCACTGCGGAAAATTATCCCAAAGCCCTTGCTAGCCTGAAGCGGGTGTACGATAATGATTGTCTTATTTTTTTTTGACAACATATCGACACTTTTTAATTTGCAAAAAATTTCCCAGCCTTCAGCTACAGCCTTGAGAACCCTTATCGACACGGTCACAGCCTTGTATGACTCCTTGCTGTTTATTGGGGATGATAGACGCATTACTAATGCCATTTTAATACATCTGGTAATGAGCAAGGTCGATGCAGGAACTAAAAGAAAATGCGAAGAACAGTTAGATTATACTTCGCTTCCACTTTGGAGCGAATGTGAGGCGGCCCTCAACAGGCGATACCAACACATGGTAGCAGAAGAGGCTTCCAAGCCCAAAACTGTTCAGCAGACCCAATCTAACCCTAAGAAGAATGGAAATAGGAGTTTTTCGTTTGTCGCTGCCAGGAACGACTCTGTTCAATGCATGTATTGCAATTCCGCTGAACATCAGATTGGAAACTGCGCTTCCTTCGCAGCCCTAACAGTTCAGCAAAGATTCGATTTCGCTAAAAGAGCACCCTTATGCATTAACTGCTTAAGAAAGGGTCACACTGTCAAAAAATGCAAATCGAACAGATGTAGAGTGTGCAATTCCTCACATCACACTTTGCCACACATATATGCCCCAAACACAAATCTCGCGTTGCCACCTCCTTCTCAGCCCACGCTCATGCAGAAGTCTCCAACCACTTCGCATGTTTTGCATGCGAATGCATCGGATCGAGTAATTTCTGCAACTGTTGTTGTGAGCGTCCAAACAAAAAGCGGCGAGTTTGTATTAGCTCGAGCGTTGCTCGACTCTGGTTCACAAACTTTGTAACCGACGAGCTCGCTCAGAGGCTCAAAATTACAAGAGAGGACGTGTGCATGAGCTTGCGAGGCATTGGTGGAACTAATGCCCAAGCCACAAAAAAAATACCCTCGATTGTGAAGTCGCGAGTAGGGAACAGCCAATTGTCGTCCGATTTTTGGATTATGAAAAATATATCTGGTTATCATCCGGATCAAGCGGTGAACACCAGCGGGTGGAGGGTGCCTGAAAATATTCAGTTGGCAGATCCATTCTTCTTCAAGCCCCAAAAAATAGATATGCTTATCGCCGCCCAAGGCTAAAGTCCATACTCCTGAGCAACAACTCTGTCAACAACACTTTGATAAAAATACTCAAAGATTGTCGTCCGGTAGATTTTCGGTTCGTTTCCCGTTTAAATCTGACCCAAATACTCTTGGTTCGTCATACGAAGTTGCGAAACGTAGATTTTTGTCGCTAGAATGGAAATTGTCAAAGGACCCTTCGCTGAAGAAGATGTATATTGAATTCATGGAGGAATATGTTTCACTGGGCCACATGTCCTCCACCAATGACAAAATTCCGAATACTCCGCACTATTTCATTCCGCACCAATGCGTTTTACGGCCAAAGTACTTCAACTAAGTTGAGAGTAGTTTTCGATGCATCGAGCCGTACTTCTACGCAGGTAGCGTTGAATGACATCTTGATGGTAGGCCCAACTATTCAAGAGGAGGTGTACTCGACTCTGCTTCGGTTTAGATTGCATAAGTTTGCCCTTGCGGCCGACGTCAAAAAGATGTATCGCCAAGTGATGGTGGACGGAGCTGATCGTAACTTCCAGCTCATAGTATGGAGACGAGATCCTTCTGAGTCCCTGAAAATCTTTAAGTTGAACACCGTTACATATGGAACTTCGCCAGCACCCTTTTTGGCGATTCGGTGTTTAATGCGGCTAGGAGAGATGGCGCAAGCAACTCATCCAAAAGCCGCAAAGGTTATTCAGAATGATTTTTATGTTGACGAATTGTTGACTGGCGCCGGATGCGTTGAGGACCTGCAAAGCCTTCGAGACGAAGTTTCTCAGGCCTTGCAAGAGGCAGGCTTTGAATTGGCAAAGTGGTTTTCAAACTGCCCAGAATTATCCGCATCTGAAAGCGCTGTAATGCCACTTATGGCAGACTCAATACCAAGACCCTTGGCGTAGTTTGGTTACCGGTTAAAGATTACTTTCAATTTCGGTTGGATGACTCTTTCCTGGATCTTCGCGCGACAAAACGAAATATTTTGTCGGTGACTGCTCGACTTTTCGACCCACTTGGCCTCTTGTGTCCTTTGGTCACAAAGGCAAAGATGTTGTTGCAGGAACTGTGGCTTCGAAAATTAGATTGGGACGAGTCGCTACCGATGCAGTTCCTCACGTCGTGGGAGACGTTTAAAGCGACGCTTCTGCAGCTGCCTAAAATTAAGGTATCGCGATTCGTCAACACAGATCCACAAGTCCCGATTCAAATACATGGTTTCGCTGACGCTTCCATGCGAGCGTATGGAGCGTGCATCTACGTTCGGACTCAAACTGATGAAGGTTTGAAAGTGTCTTTATTGACCGCCAAATCGAAAGTAGCTCCCCTCAAGACGAAAACTTTGCCTCGCCTTGAGCTGTGTGCAGCTCACCTTTTAGCAGATCTCTATAATCGTGTCAGGCCATTGCTAAATTCTCCCATTGAGAATGTTTTACTGTGGACAGACTCCGAGATCACTTTACACTGGATTAAAACCCATCCCTCGTCGTTGTCGGTTTTTGTTTCGAACCGGGTTGCAGAAATTCAGGAGTGGTCGGAGAAAGCAATTTGGAGACACGTTCCCACGAAAGTCAACCCAGCAGATATAGTGTCCCGAGGATGTGACGTAGAGGAGCTTACAACGTCCATTTGGTTCGGTGGGCCTTCGTTCTTGCTAGACACAGAAAATAATTGGCCTGTAAATAAACATTTCGAACTGCCGGCTGATGTAATGTCGATGGAGCTACGCAAATCGGCAATAGCTCTCGTAGTCAGCCCAGAGCCAAATTATGTGCTTCAGAAAATAGAGTCCTTTTCGTCGCACCTGAAGCTTCTGAGAGTTTTCGTGTGGGTTTTTCGTTTTATTCAAAGGTGCAGAAAAGTGTCGAAGCCCTTTGAAAAAAGTATTTCGCCAAGAGAACTGGATTTCGCTTTTGATAAAATTGTCGAAGTTGTCCAATTTCACGAGTTCAGGGACGATATAAGTAAAATTCGGAAGAATAAACCGGTAGCAACGAATATTCAAAAGTTAAACCCTTTTCTTCAGGAAAATAAATTAGATTGGTGCTCCTCGACATTGCTACGAGTTGGGGGTCGGTTATTGAATGCTCCTATCCCGTACGAAGCCAAATTCCCGTTGTTGCTGTCTAAAAGTTCACAGTTCGTCAGATCCTATGTGTCATACCTGCACGTTACGAACTGTCACGCTGGCCCACGAGCTCTCTTAAGTCGTCTGCGCGAGAAAATCTGGCTAGTTAATGCTCAAGAAGTCTGCCGACGAACAGTTTGGTCGTGCATGCGCTGCTTTCGCTGTAAGCCGCAACTTTTGACGCTAATTATGGGAAACTTGCCAGCAGATAGACTTCGAGCTCTCCGCCCGTTCAATATTTGTGGCGTTGATTTTTGTGGTCCCTTCAGCACAACGTATCGTATCCGTGGTAAGCCACCGTACAAGTCGTACGTGGCCTTGTTCGTCTGTTTTGCGTCCAAAGCGGTCCACTTAGAATTAGTGTCTGATCTAACCACTGATGCGTTCTTGTTGGCATTTCAAAGGTTCGTGAGTCGTCGCGGGATTCCGGAGAAGGTGTGGTGCGACAACGCCACCAATTTCGTCGGCGCAGATCGCCACATGAGAGAGTTCCGAGCCCGTCTGGAGGAGCAGGGGGGCGGTATCGAAACATTCGCATCAAAAAAAGGATGCGAGTTTGCGTTCATACCGCCCAGAGCGCCGCACTTCGGCGGACTATGGGAGGCAGGTGTGAAGTCTGCAAAGCACCTGTTCCTTCGGACGGTAGGCCAAGACCTCTTGACCGCGGAGGAGCTCGGAACTCTGCTCACCAGCGTGGAGGCCGTGCTCAACTCCAGGCCCCTCGGCGCTCTAAGCAGCGACCTGAACGACTGCGAGGCCCTGACCCCGGGCATCTGCTCATCGGCGGCCCTCTTCTGGCCCCACCATCAGCGGCGCTCCCGGACCAGATCAGCCTGACCTGCTTGCGACGATGGCGAGGTGTCTCGTCTCTCAGGCACAGGTTTTGGCAGCGATGGTCCCGGGAGTACATCTCCAGCCTCCAGCAGCGGTCCAAGTGGCACCAGGGGGAGCCCAACCTCGTCGTGGGAGCGCTCGTCGTCGTCGCAGAAGACAATCTTCCGCCCCAGCAGTGGAGGATTGGACGAGTGGTAGCGGTGCACGCCGGCGCCGATAGCAAGGTTCGCGTGGCGGACGTCAGGACGCAGGACGGCGAATATCGGCGAGCTGTCCACCGACTGGCCCTGTTGCCCGTTCTGGGCTGAAGGACGTCGTCCCTTCAGAGGGGGCGGTGTTTGCGCACTCAGCGCTTGTATTTAAATCACTAGTTGTAGGGCGAGAGCGGGAGCCAATAAAGCTTTCGTCTGTTCGCTCTTGCGAATTCGCCCCGTCTCTCGCCACCGTAGCATAAGTTAGGTTCTAAGAGAAATTATTGAAATATAATTGTTAGTGATCAATCGAACGTCATCGTAGCCACTCCTTTTCGTCGCGCTTTCACAAAGTTTCGCAAATTAAAATCGTCTCGAACTACTGCGTTCACAAAGTTTTCGCTTTATTAATACAAAATAGTATTCAATTTTTCACTCTCAATGCTGTAATTAAAGGCCTGAATGCCGCCCAGCAAATCTCGCATGTCTCTGATGTTCGTCAAGCAGTTAAGTTTGCAGCAAGCGAACTAAAAGGTCCGGAGCTTCCTGGATTTTGTTTGCCGAAAGGAATATCTCCACTATTACCCGTTTTTAGAGAAGCTATTTTAAATGGATTACCAGAGGAAAAAGAAAATGCAGCTCAAGGTCTCGGGGAAGCTATTTTTCTAACTAACGCACAATCGTTACAGCCTTCCGTAGTACATATAACTGGTCCATTAATCCGAATACTAGGAGACCGATTTAATGCAGCGGTTAAAGCTGCTGTACTAGAAACATTGTCAATTTTACTTCAAAAAGTTGGTGTTCTTTTGAAAAAGTTCTTACCACAACTTCAGACCACGTTTCTTAAAGCGTTGCATGATCAAAACAGAAACGTAAGGATGAAAGCTGGAAGAGCTCTTTCTGAGTTAGTAGCAATTCACTCTAGAGCAGATCCATTATTTAATGAAATTCATAATGGAATAAAAAATTCGGATGATTCTTCAGTTAGAGAAACGATGCTCCATGCTCTTCGTAGCATACTGAGTCGATCTGGAGATAAAATGTCTGAACCCATAAAAAAACAAATTTATATCACTCTTTTGAATATGCTGAGCCATCAAGAAGATGTATCTCGCAATGCCGTTGGCGGTTGCCTGGGGGCCATGGTAAAGTACATATCACCTGGACAAGTTGATGACTTATTTAATAATTTAATACTTTCGGATAATACAGACGATATAATAGTAAAGCATGGACACACAATTGTTTTATTCGTTGCCTTAAAAGAATGTCCCAATGATGTGCTGACATCAAATTTGAATGAAAAAATTACAGCTTACGTGTTGGTCAATATTTTATCAGAAAAAGTGCCAGTTGCCTGCAATGCAATAAGAGCTGCCACTTATCTTTTGGAGCTCTATCTTGTCAATAGTGATAAACTTCCATTAAATGTTCTTAGTGCACTTGCTAGAGCTATGAATCATTCTAGCAATGATGTTAAGCAGTTAGTCGCAAAAAGTTGCACCCACCTATCCAAAAGTTTGACAGTTGATCAAAATAATCTTGATGTTTTTAAATATTTGGTCCCCATGTTAGTAAATGGCACTAAGGAAAAAAATGGATATGTTAAATCAAATTCAGAGCTAGCATTGATATCCATTTTAAAGCTAAGATCTGACGACTCGACTTTTGCCAAAATTTCAGACCTTTTGGAAGATGGAGCTAGGGATTTTTTAAACGACGTAGTAACAAAAGTTTTAAAACGTTCAGTACCCCAGTCCATTATAAAGGAAGAAGAATTAGATGACACATTGCAAACATAATCGCTACTTTTTAAAAACTATATTGAAAATAATATGCTTTATAAACATGTTGCTGTATTAAATATTTTTTGTAATTAAAGAATTTTTTAAAATAAATTTATTATGCAATCCGTTTAACGTTATAAATGCATCGGGTAAGTAAATAGTCTATTCTTAGTAAACTATGTCAAATAGTACTTCTACTTGTCTGCTAAGCTTCTTAAAAAAAAAATTGTTTATTTTATTGTTGCTTTTCCAGTGGTTTAAAATGCCTTTTACAATCGGATCAAAAAGATTTAACACCGTGCCTACTAAGTACAGGGTGGCCTTGAATAAGTTTTTTCCACAAATAAACTGTAATAACACTTTTTAAAGAAACGAAACATTTTGAAAAATATGCACCCGTCATTCTATTAAATCCAGTCCTTGAAGTGCGAGCT
Organism: Drosophila gunungcola; assembly: GCF_025200985.1. Classification (NCBI taxonomy): domain Eukaryota; kingdom Metazoa; phylum Arthropoda; class Insecta; order Diptera; family Drosophilidae; genus Drosophila; species Drosophila gunungcola. The sequence continues at coordinate 718,743 of NW_026453210.1, forward strand.
GAAGTGCGAGCTGTATCAGCTCGAGCACTTGGTGCAATGGTGAAGGGTATGGGTGAAAGTTCATTTGAAAATTTATTACCATGGCTAATGGAAACCTTAACTTCCGAGTCTAGCAGTGTTGACCGCAGTGGAGCAGCACAAGGACTCTCCGAGGTAGTTGGAGGACTTGGTGTCGAAAAAATGCATAAACTTATGCCCGAAATAATTTTGACTACAGAAAGAGTAGATATTGCTCCACACGTGAAGGATGGATACATTATGATGTTTATATACAGAATTTACACCATATATAGGGCAAATTATAAATCCGATCTTAAAATCTTTGGCAGATGAAAGCGAATATGTACGTGATAAAGCCCTGAAGGCAGGTCAGCGAATTGTTAATTTATATGCAGAAACTGCTGTAGCGCTTTTACTTCCAGAACTTGAAAAAGGACTTTTTGATGATAATTGGCGAATAAGGTATAGTTCAGTTCAATTACTAGGAGACTTATTATATCGTATATCGGGAGTATCTGGAAAGATGACAACAGAAACAGCTAGTGAAGATGATAATTTTGGTACCGAACATTCACATACAGCAATAATTTGCTTTTTGGGCGATGAACGAAGAAATAGAGTATTATCTGGACTTTAAATGGGAAGAAGTGACGTATCGTTGATGGTCCGACAAGCTGCATTGCATGTCTGGAAAGTTGTTATGACAAATACTCCGAGGACTCTGCGAGAAATTCTGCCGACACTGTTTGGTTTACTTCCAGGATGCTTAGCTAGCACAAGCTATGATAAAAGACAAGTGGCTGCCCGAACTTTAGGGGATTTGGTAAGAAAACTAGGAGAACGAGTTTTACCAGAAATCATTCCTATCCTTGAAAATGGACTAAACTCTGATCAACCTGATCAACGCGAAGGAGTCTGCATAGGACTATCTGAAATAATGGGCTCTACATCAAAAGAAATGGTTCTTACGTTTGTGCACAGCCTCATTCCTACAGTCCGGAAGGCTTTGTGCGATCCCTTACCTGAAGTTCGAGAAGCAGCAGCAAAGACATTTGAATCTTTACATAGCACAGTAGGCGCTCGGGCGTTAGATGATATTCTTCCGTTTATGCTAGAGGGTCTCTCAGATCCTGACCCCTGTATTGCTGAGAATATTTTAGATGGACTTAGACAGGTAATGTCTATAAAATCAAGAGTAGTGTTGCCATATCTTGTGCCCCAATTAACATCTCAGCCTGTTAATACAAAAGCATTATCTATTCTTGTATCTGTGGCTGGTGAAGCATTGACCAAATATTTGCCGAAAATATTATCTGCATTATTAGAGGCTCTATCAGGAGCCTATGGATCTCCGCATGAACTTCAAGAGATTGATTATTGCCAAACTGTTATATTGTCAGTAACAGATGAAACTGGAATTAGAACAGTAATGGATACACTGCTAATTTCAGCAAATTCTTCTAATCTATGCACACGAAAGTTCTCAGCCAGTTTGCTATCTGCATTTTGTATTCATTCACCGGGAAATTACTCGCAATACATTCCCCAACTTTTAAGATCCTTACTTAAATTATTGGTTGATAATGATAAAGATATTTTACAGAAATCATGGGAAGCTCTCAATGCTGTAATTAAAGGCCTGAATGTCGCCCAGCAAATCTCGCATTTCTCTGATGTTCGTCAAGCAGTTAAGTTTGCAGCAAGCGAACTAAAAGGTCCGGAGCTTCCTGGATTTTGTTTGCCGAGGAAAAAGAAAATGCAGCTCAAGGTCTCGGGGAAGCTATTTTTCTAACTAACGCACAATCGTTACAGCCTTCCGTAGTACATATAACTGGTCCATTACTCCGAATACTAGGAGACCGATTTAATGCAGCGGTTAAAGCTGCTGTACTAGAAACATTGTCAATTTTACTTCAAAAAGTTGGTGTTCTTTTGAAATAGTTCTTACCACAACTTCAGACCACGTTTCTTAAAGCGTTGCATGATCAAAACAGAAACGTAAGGATGAAAGCCGGAAGAGCTCTTTCTGAGTTAGTAGCCATTCACTCTAGAGCAGATCCATTATTTAATGAAATTCATAATGGAATAAAAATTCGGATGATTCTTCAGTTAGAGAAACGATGCTCCATGCTCTTCGTAGCATACTGAGTCGATCTGGAGATAAAATGTCTGAACCCATAAAAAAACAAATTTATATCACTCTTTTGAATATGCTGAGCCATCAAGAAGATGTAACTCGCAATGCCGTTGGCGGTTGCCTGGGGGCCATGGTAAAGTACATATCACCTGGACAAGTTGATGACTTATTTAATAATTTAATACTTTCGGATAATACAGACGATCTAATAGTAAAGCATGGACACACAATTGTTTTATTCGTTGCCTTAAAAGAATGTCCCAATGATGTGCTGACATCAAATTTGAATGAAAAAATTACAGCTTACGTGTTGGTCAATATTTTATCAGAAAAAGTGCCAGTTGCCTGCAATGCAATAAGAGCTGCCACTTATCTTTTGGAGCACTATCTTGTCAATAGTGATAAACTTCCATTAAATGTTCTTAGTGCACTTGCTAGAGCTATGAATCATTCTAGCAATGATGTTAAGCAGTTAGTCGCAAAAAGTTGCACCCACCTATCCAAAGTTTGACAGTTGATCAAAATAATCTTGATGTTTTTAAATATTTGGCCCCATGTTAGTATATGGCACTAAGGAAAAAAATGTATATGTGAAATCAAATTCAGAGCTAGCATTAATATCCATTTTAAAGCTAAGATCTGACGACTCGACTTTTTCCAAAATTTCAGACCTTTTGGAATATGGAGCTAGGGACTCTTTAAACGACGTAGTAACAAAAGTTTTAAAACGTTCAGTACCCCAGTCCATTATAAAGGAAGAAGAATTAGATGACACATTGCAAACATAATCGCTACTTTTTAAAAACTATATTGAAAATAGTATGCTTTATCAACATGTTGCTGTATTTAATATTTTTTGTAATTAAAGAATTTTTTAAAATAAATTTATTATACAATCCGTTTAACGTTATAAATGCATCGGGTAAGTAAATAGTCTTTTCTTAGTAAAGAAAAGTTGTACTCTAAACTATGTCAAATAGTACTTCTACTTGTCTGCTAAGCTTCTTAAAAAAAATTTGTTTATTTTATTGATGCTTTTCCAGTGGTTTAAAATGCCTTTTACAATCGGATCAAAAAGATTTAACACCGTGCCTACTAAGTACAGGGTGGCCTTGAATAAGTTTTAACACTTTTAAAGGAAACTTTTTAAAGAAACGAAACATTTTGAAAAATATGCACCCGTCATTCTATTAAATCCAGTCCTTGAAGTGCGAGCTGTATCAGCTTGAGCACTTGGTTAAATAGTAAAGTGTATGGGTAAAGTAAAGTGTATGGGTAAAAGTGCATTTGAAAATTGATTCCCATGGCTAACAGAAACTTTAACTTCCGAGTCTAGCAGTGTTGACCGCAGTGGAGCAGCACAAGGACTCTCCGAGGTAGTTGGAGGACTTGGTGTCGAAAAATGCATAAATTTATGCCGGAGATACATTATGATGTTTATATACATGCTTGGAGCACTTACAGAAGAATTTAAACCATATATAGGGCAAATTATAAATCCGTGAACAGCCCTGAAGGCAGCTCAGCGAATTGTAAATTATATGCAGAAACTGGTTTAGCGCTTTTACTTTCAGAACTTGAAAAAGGACTTTTTGATGATAATTGGCAAATAAGGTATAATTCAGTTCAATTGCTAGGAGACTTATTATGTCGTATATCTGGAGTATCTGGAAAGATGATTAAAGATAATTTTGGTACCGAACATTATCATACAGCTATTATTCTATGGTTTTTAGACGTACGTATACGTTGAAAACGAGCGCTTTTCTATCAGTATTGTCGTGTGCGCTATTAATCTTATTTATCCGTGCGCATTTCTTTGCTGCGAACTGGTCGGTCGTAACTACTGTTTCACCACCTACGGTCATTGCATTTTTCGCTTGGTTTTATCTCTTGTAACTTAAAAGAGTCTTCTCTTACTGAGCTTGTTTATGGTCTCTTCATATTTGTTTCTGTTGGTACTTTCGTTTTTATCGCCTTAATATAGGAGGTTAATAAATTAGGTGCTACACTGGTTTTTTATTATTGTTTTAATTTTTTTTTTGTTCTGTTTTTCATTATAATCAAATAAACTTATCCGTGATGAGTTTATGTTGTGCTGTATCCTGCGCATTCAACAACAAAATTATCCTTTGCTTTTCTGTTGAATTTGTGATAATTTGGTGCATCCTTGCTGCGTCTAGCTTTGCCGCACTAGTGGCCAAATTGTTGACAAGCTAAAACAACGGGTTGACCTAAACAAGACGTGTCCGAGCTGCAGGCACAACGAAGTTGATATGACATCGTTTATGCGGCAAACCTATGTAGAGTTCCAAGCCATATCATCTGGATTTCGTGAACTTCACACCCAATCTAATTCTTCCGGTTCCCACTTCAATACATAAAAGTGGTAAGTATCATCTCAAATCCAAAAAAATTAGTTGCCCTTTACCCAATAACAATTTAGATGTTTCAGACGCTGCTGCCCCTATGCAGTTTTGCCTACAACTGGTTCATCGATGGAAACAAATGAAGCTTCTTCTCCCTTCACCGCAGACGAAAATTTGTTTGATTCCAATGCAGTTCCTCTTTCGTCCTCCTTGCCGGAGAGTTTTGTGATGTGGATCAATGCGTTGCTGAAACTGTTGGGGCCGATGTGAGGGAAAATGCAGGATCAATGTTACCGACAGGCAGCTTACTTTTGATGTCGATGTTATTGCGTTCTCAGCAGTAAATGATAGTGAAATTTTGTCTAATAATTATTTTATTTACAGAGTTGATCGTCCGTCACGTCGTAGTAATGGCGTTTCAATTGCAGTTAAATAGAATTTTATTTATGAGCTTGTTAATACTCCTAACTCCTTGAATATTGTATTTATTTCGGTCAAACTTGTACTTCCCAAGAGCAGCATACTGGTTACTTGCTCAAATATACCTGCAGAGTCTGAATATACTATTATGCTATGCGTTATAAATCATCATTGGCTACAGATAACGATCAAATGATTTCCCTTGGTGTCTTTAATCTTCCAAATGTCTCCTGGTATTAATGTTATGACTCGATAGCAATGACTAGATCAACTGGATTTACAATCATGATTGCCAACTTTTAGACTCCTCCTTTATTTCTTCCTGAAGATTATTACAATCCTATCCTACAGCTTTCTTTAAATTGCCTTTTGCACTCTGTGAAATCTTCAATAACGCCACAGCTTAGATTGTTTTTTAGAGGAACAAATTATTCGAAGCTATTACATTTTTATTCTATAATAGATTAGTATTGTCTAATTGATATTCCTGTTGCTGGAGCTATTGCATACTTTATTATTTCCTCTACACTTTATTTGACAAATGTGTTCTTTTTTCCAAGGCTTGTACTTGTAGCTCTCCGTGGTTTACTAGACAGCTTAGATATCTAATGAACAGATATCGATTTTTTAAATAATAGATCTACCATAATTTATTAAGTCCGCTATTGTCGTAATGTTTGCAGATGATGATAAACTGTGTGTGCTCTTATCATTTCCTTATTATAACATCTACTTCAACTTGATCTTGATCACTTTGAGACTTGGTATAAACTCAATAATTTATGTCCTAACTATGCTCAATACAACAGTTTGGTATAAGGAGTTTCATGAACCTTATATAAAGTTTCCCTGGTTAGGCCATCGTTAAAGTATCTTAGAGTCTGTTTAAACGCAGTATTTGTTATTAGGTCTAAGAGGTTTAAACTGGGCCGTCAGTTGCCATAGAGTTGCCATGGATTACGTTAGCCCGATTTGCCCACCCTGATCAATCGTAAAACTTGTCATGGTGTTCTGTTCTTGCTCAAACTAATTAATGCTTATGTTAACTCCTACTTTCTCGTTAGTTCCCTAAACTGGAATGTACCATGCAGGATAGTTCGTTCTTTTCGGCCTTTGTGTGTTCCTCTGTGCAAGACTAATTATGCCCTTTATGCAAATAATATAACAGTAGTTTACAGCCGAAATACCCCCAAGCCAAAAAACAAATTTCTGGTAGAGTACGACTTTTGGATTACGTGTATGCAACTACAAATTTTTTCTTTGGGACATTTTTTTAAAGATTTTTAAAAGTTTTTGTCAGCTGTCTTTTTAAGTTTTATTTTATATCTCGAGTTGTGGCTAAACGATCTTGGTGAATTTTACAAAATTTTACTAACAATAGATCAATCCTAAACATTGAGTAAATACTGAGTAATTGGGTTGGATAAGTCTGCAAGAGCTCGACAAACACAAACTTTTTGAAAATTTTGGGCTGTTAGACGGCTGTAAAACGGAACTTTCAACGAAACGAAGGACTTATCGTTGATGGTCTTTCAAGCTGCACTGCATGTCTGGAAAGTAAAGGGTGATTTTTTAGCAACTTTCTTTTTGGCAGCCCTAGTTTTTACAGTTACGCTAGTTTTTTGTCTTGTAACCCTGGTTAATATGTTCAGCTAGGCTTATAATTTAACCATGAATCGTTTATCAAACGAACAAAGATTGCAAATTATTGAATTTTACTATCAAAATGAGTGCTTGGTTAAGAAAGTTCATCTGTCGTCTATTCGGGGTGTTGTGATGAAATTTCGCACCTAATTTACCTTATTGGACATTAAGCCATCAACACGTTCATGTAATGTGCGAAATGAAGAAAACACACAAAACACAACACAAAAAACAATTCGGCGACGTTCACAGCAATTGGGCCTCTGTTGTTAATCATTTATTTTGTTCCAAGTAGATTTGTTTACATCAATTTTTGAATATGATATCTTTCAAATGGCCGCCTCTGGCGTTGATGGCGTATTGTGCCCTTTTGCAGCATTTTCCATCGTTTTCGCCAACATTTTGGCCGGAATAGCGGCTATTTCTTCACGAATGTTGTCCTTGAGCTCTTCTAGGGTCAAATCAACGCGAATAATCCGTTGTAAAGTGGACCGAGCCATGCCCAACTGCTGAGAACGGCGTTTTTGGGATGTTCTTGGGGACCTCTCAACACTGGCTCGTATGGCAGCGATATTCTCGTCCGATCGCCTTGGTCGACTTTTATTTGGCCTCTTCGGATTAGAAAGAGCCTCACCAGTCGTAAATTTTTCGTTTAAACGCTTAATGGTGTTCTTAGAAGGCGCACTTTTCACATTTTTTAATTTTTTAAAAGCACGTTGAGTTTTCACAATTGATTTGTTCTGTTGAATGTAAATTTCAACTATTTCAGAGCGCTCGCGTGGCGAGTATTGTTCCATGGTAAAAATCTGCTTGGACTGACGCTTCAAACGCGGTATGTCATTAAGCGATCTGGCATCTCTGTCAAAAGTTATGGCGTCGTCAGATGGGTCCGTCGAATATGGGCAACCCTGTATATATTATATATTATTATATATATTGACCATACCATCGATTCAAAAAGGTTTCATAAATTTTTCTGAATTTTATGTGTTTTTTGTCTTTTTAAAGTAGGAAAGCTCTTATAAAATCACTCTTTAGTAGTGACAAATACCCTGAGGACTCTGCCAGGAATTCTTCCTACACTATTTGGTTTATTTCTAGAGTGCTTGGCTAGCACAAACTATGATAAAATACATGCTCGAAATTTAGTTGATTTTGTAAGGGAACCAGGGGTTTTACCAGAAATCAAATTAAACTGTGTTGATCCTGACGCCTAGGAGGGTGCATAAGATTATCTGAAATAATGGGCTCTACCTTTAAAGAAATTGTTCTAACGTTTATGCTCAGTCTAACTCCAGCAGTTCGGAAGACTTTGTGCGATCCCTTTCCTGAAATAGAAATATAAATTAATGGAAGCACTAATAGCTGTAATGAAAAGCCTGAATGCTGCCCAGTAAATCTTTCACGTGTCTGATGTTCGTCAAGCAGTTAATTTTGCAGCTTTCTTAATTTTGTTTGCCGAAAGGAATAACTTCTCTGTCACCCGTTTTTAAGGATGTTATTTTAAATGGATACGCATGAATTTTTTTTTTTTTTTTTGTTAACATATGCATTTTATTTATTGAATTGTCTCTGAATTGAGACTAATAATAAGTATATAAAATCTTAAACTAAAAACTATATCTGACAGTCAAGATGACTGACGCGAGATGTAAGGGTTCTATAAACTATTGGTGAGCTGGAAGGTCATTTCGTTGTAATCGGGTCCGGTTTGGTGTGGTAGGACCCTTTTTGTTTTGATATTTCATCTTTTACGGGTAGAATGCTAAGATCTCTGTGGATGTTGTCGTTCCGAACATACCAAGGTGCCCCAGTAATAGTTCACAGGATTTTTGATTGTGCTCGCTGGATAATGTCGATGTTACTGCTGCTCGCGTTTCCCCACAATTGGGAGCCGTAAGTCCAGACTGGCTTAAGCGTTGAATTGTAGAGGAGGACCTTGAAGTCCAGGCAGAGGGGGGAGCGAGCGTTTAGGAGCCAATGGAGGCTATTAGATTTTAGTTTTAGATGAATTTTCTTAGCTTTAATATGTCTTCGCCATGTAAGTCTCCTGTCTAGGTGGACGCCAAGGTACGTTACATCGTCAGGTTGTGGAAGTGGCGTGTTATTCAGAGTTAGCGGGGGACACGTTTGTCTGTTAAGAGTAAACGTAACGTGTTTACACTTTTACGCATTTATTTAATCACCTCTCCACTACCACGAGATGATCAGCAAGTAGTGCTGTTGCCTGAACTTGGCATTTGGGCCGACTTAGGATCGCGGTATCGTCTGCGAATGTAGAAGTAATTAGCCGCTCGTTCGTGGGAATATCTGCGGTGTAAAGGAGAAATAGAGTTGGACCAAGGGCGCTACCTTGAGGAACTCCAGCCTCTATCTTGTAATCGTCGGATGTTGTAGTGTTGCACCTCGCGGCAAAGGCTCTGTTGTAAAGGTACGATTCAAGTATCCTGTGAGTGTTTTCCGGCAGTAACGTTCTGATTTTATGCATAAGGCCATCGAGCCAGACTCGATCGAAAGCCTGCGCAACGTCAAGGAATACCGCACTGCAGTATTCCCTAAACTCGAATGCAGTTCGTATTTCTGTTGTTAATCTGTTGACTTGCTCCATTGTTTCATGGCTTTCTCGAAAGCTAAATTGATGTGCCGGAATAACATTGTGCTCTTTCAGATATGGGATTATGCGCGTCAAAAGGCATTTTTCGAGCAGTTTTGACAGACTCGAGAGTAAACTTATCGGTCTGTATGAAGCTGGTATTGTGTGATCTTTTCCTGGCTTTGGGATCATTATGATTACCGACTTTTTCCATTTGGTTGAAACAAAATTGGTGCCGTCTCAGTTCCAATTTGAATTGACGGCGACGGTAGTGTGAATGAATTATTTGCAGGGTTTGGCTGAAAAACATTTCGAAGGTGTAAAGCAAATGTACAAGCTCTGTCTTTGTCGCTTCTGGCCCAGCTGCCTGAAGAGTCTCTTATGGGAGTTACTGTTTCGGCCGGCGCACTTAGATTTGGGTGGGTCCTCCACAAGGGATGCTTGGTGCTGGTGGGTGAAAGTTTCTCAATGTACTGGCGTTGTGCTTTTTCTTCTTCGTGCCTTAGAGCCCTGGTAAGTCTGCGACCAGCTTCCTTAAGGCTATGTTTTGAGGATGGCGATCTGCTGGTTTTCCAAGCACGCCTCAAAAGTCTTTTCTCCAAAACAAGTTGTTCGATTTCGAGGTTAGTCTTGTGCTGGTGTGTGTCCCCATCTCTCCTTTGCGGTGTAGAGACTTTGGCTGCTGCGACGAGTACAGACTCCAGTGCATCGGCATAGCAGTCGATGTCCTCCTTGATGTTGAGCTTTGGAGTTAGTTCAATGTGGGAACTAACGTAATTTTTGAACTTCAGCCAGTTGGTTCGATGCGACGTCAGCCTGCAAGGGTGCTCGATTAGTTCCAGGTTTTGAAGAAAAGTTATTAGCACTGGTGAGTGGTCCGATGAGAGATCCAAAAGCGATTTTGCAGATATTAGATTGCAAGATATATTTTTTGTCACAGCAAAATCAATTAAATCAGGTAGTTTCCTGGGATCTGTAGGCCAGTACGTAGGACTGCCTAGTGAAACGTAGTCCAGTTTGTTGTATGTTTTGATGAGTGCATTATATAGTTGCCTTCCTTTGGGGGTCACAAGGCGGGATCCCCAGTGTGTGTGATTGGCGTTGAAAGCACCTGCTGCTATTCATCGCTCTCCAAGTGAATTGTAGAGGTCCATGAATTGGTCTTCGGAGACTGTAATGCGGGGAAAGCAGTAGACAGCGGAAATGGCAAGGTTGCAGTTGCCCAATTGTAATTTTTTCGATGTAGCTTGCAGATAATTGCAAATCGTTGGTGAAAGTGGTGTTTGATACGGTCTCTTATTAGGATGCTGGTTCCGCCATGTGCTTTACCATCTGGATGATCGGTGCCGTAGAACGTGTATCCTTGTGTTTGAAAGTTATATTTGCTGGTGAGATGCGTTTCTGCCAGCAACATAACGACGATGAGGTTTTCGTTCAGAAATTGAGATATTTCAGGTGTATGCCGTGAAACACCGTTGGCGTTACACAGAGTTATTCGAAGGCATAATTTATTTGGACTGCTGAGCTGCAAGCGTTTGTAACAAGATATTTTGGTTTTGCATTAATGTTTGCATGGCGGTTTTCATGAAGGACATAAATTCTATCATATTTTGTTGCAATGTTATCATCATAGTTAGTTACACAGAGTTATTCGAAGGCTAGGCATAATTTATTTGGACTGCTGAGCTGCAAGCGTTTGTAACAAGATATTTTGGTTTTGCATTAAAGTTTGCATGGTGGTTTTCATGAAGGACATAAATTCCCATGGCCTGCTGTATGTTATCAATTTTCGGCTCTATGTGAGCTGTGCCTGATCTTAAAGCAGTGGCATAGGAAATGCCGTTGGTGGTAATTGAAGGCCCAAATGATGACCTGGCTGCTTTTGCGTGCCGTGTGTCGCTCGTTTGCTGTGTGGTTTCCTTATCAGTTTACACACTTTTTAGTGAGAGAGTCTTCCTTGTTGCCAGGGCAGGTTTCGGAGCCGTGGCAGTTTCCAGAGGCTACAAAAACTGACCTGAGGGTGCAGTAAGCCCTGATGTGTCCCTATTCCTGGTAATTTGTGCATTGCACTGGTCCCTTCCGTTTGTGCGGTTCTTCTACTGTGATCATACGGTGCAGAAGTTACTGTAACTTGTAGGTTGCACTACGTTTTTTTTTTTTCAAAGTTCAGCTGTCTGGCTCCAGCTCGACCTCGAAAAGTGGCTGCGGCTTCTTGTTTTTGCTTATAATATTTATAACATATTTTGCGCAAAAACTGTTTTCTTTTAAAGCCTCTATAATTTCAGAGGGGGTCACATCGGGTTCTATTCCCTTGAGCACAACTTGTAAGCCTTTGCAACTTTTCAGCTGGTACGTGTAGTAATTCTTTTTGACATCGTTTAAGTACTTCGACACTGCTCGGAAATCATCTTCGGTTTTGGTTTGAAGTTTGGTTTCGCTTATATTCCCTTTCATAAACGGAATAACATGAAAGTTATCTTTTCCGACAAGTTCAACTATTTTGGAGACTAGGACGTTGGAGATCTTCTCCCGAATAAAGATAGGTGGGGGATTAAGTTTCTTTGGGTCTAATTCTTCAGACTCTTTTTTAGGCTCCGCCAGAATGGAAAATCTATTTTCATTTAACGGCCCGAGATTTTCAGGGCCTTTGTTGGTACGGTTTATTTTGGGCATATTGCCGTCAGATTTTTTGGGGGTGTTAGCTTGCGCTTGGAAGTATTTATGTAGCGATCCATGTCTGTCTGCATGGCCGAACCCGCTTGCGGAATTGTCATTTCTCCTACCGTAGATTTTTGCACTTGGTTGTGTTGTTGCTTTACCCGCTGCAGAAGAATAGAGTGGAGTCGTTATTGCATTGTTGGCGACAGGGACCGTTGTACTTGACGTAGTAGTTGCTGTTGTTGTTGCACTAGGTGGCAGAAGCTCGGTTGGAGTTTTGCATTGCTCACTCCATGGCGTTTGAGCGGTGAAAAGTAGAGCGGGAGAGCAAGAACTAGCACTCTGGTTTTCGGCGGTCAGTAAGCTTGCACTTTCGGTTCCAGAGTATTATTCGAGAGAAATTAGCATTGTTACGGGCCAAAGAGAGACTACTTTTGTCTTGCTCTCTCTGAGTTTTTTCACGGGCTTCGTCTTGTTGTTTTTGGCGTCGAGTGCGCTGATCCACGTTCTTACTCATTTGTTTATTGTTAGTGCGTGAAGAATAATTAATTAAAACTTTAGTTTTATATGCGAATTAGCATCGCGAATCTTAAAACCTCGCGTTCTCGAACGTTTTCGACTGAGTGACTGATTGTTTTTCCGGAGCGTTAAGAATACACGTCTACACGCGACAAAATAATAATCGCTGCATGAATTGGTGAAGTTATTTTTTTAACAAATATACTGGTCCATTAGTTCAAAAAAGTTGCATCTTAAAATGGTTTAAAAAAACCGGTTGGATATTTTTTAAATATTTTTATTTTAACTGCATAACAACATTGTGTATTTGTGCACCGGCAGGCCTTGTAGCAGGTCATCCCATCGACCCAATTTTTTTAGTGGCGACTTCAATCTCGTGCTTTCGGTTTTCAATCGTCTTTGGATGGTTGGCGGAGCCATTGTCCTTGACGGCACTCCACAATTGTCCAACGGGATCAAATCGAAGGTGCGAGACGGCCAATCGACAGCGCCTTTTCGGCAGCTTATATGTTTCTCGAACGTATTGCGAAGTAGGTCAACTTTAACAATGCCGCTGCTGCAACCATATTTCGACGATGTTTTCATCTTCCATTCGGGGGAAGAAAAAATCATCTTACATACCGCTTTAGCGGTCACCAATGACGATAACGGCGGCTCCAGATTCGTTTTGAAAGAATAACGGACCAGTGATGCCTTGTTACCACATGCTGTGTTGCTCTGCCAATAAAGAAGACTCTGAAATAAAAAAGTGTGGTAACAGCGAAGGAATGTTAGTCTTAGGTAAGGTTAGGGCGGCTGCCAGACGTGCTGCTCTGTTGCAGCCGATTTAGCATAGCTCCCATTCGGTTGCCTTCATGAACCATATTATTCTTGTTAGGTTTGTGCTAGGAAGTTCTAAGAGATTTATCATGAAGGGATTATCCAGGTGAATTAATCTTAGTCTGCATTGAGCCGGACAGTAACGGAACAGGTGTTTCACCGTTTCCTCTTCCTCCTCGTCTCTGCAGCGTCTGTAAAAAATCATTTTGGGGTGTGCCCAGTCTGCTGGCATTTGTACTTACTAGCCAACGTAAGTACCCGTATTATTATTCCACTCTCTGCAGTGTGCCAGGCTAGATTCGCTAGTCTTTTGTATTGGATTTTTATACTAAGCTTACAGGCATACCAATATTCTCCTTATCCGGAAGGAAAGAGATGAGGTGGTGTGACCATATTCAAATTGTTTGCATAGATCCGTTTTGGTTTGGACTGATTTGTGTTGCTAGAGAATTCTGGCATGACCAAATGTTTTGTGGTTTCCATTGTCCAGTATCTCTCAAACGAACCACCGCTATTTTGGTCCGTTCCATGCCGGGTAAGTCATCATCGTTTGGGGTACTACGAAGGGCATCGCTTATGCTTAGGTTTGCTGTGGTTGTCTACTTGTTCAGCGCAGGTTATTAGACCAGACGTTCCACCCGTAGAGTTCCCGGGAAGTGGGTGTATAGGAGTATGGTTAGGACGTGGGGATGTTTTAGGGAGTATTTTCCTAAGCCTGGCGGCCTCAGTTGCTTCCCCTATATTTGAGCAGAAGATGCCATGGCCATGCCATTGCCTTCTTATATGAGTTTGTATTGTTCCCATTTCGCATGTTCATATCCTGGCTTTGCCTTATTAAAGTGGGTTCTGCAGCTGCACCTGAGTTCCGAGAGGTTCTGGCTACACCAAGGAGGTTTTTCCCTCCCCTTGGTTTATATTTTGGGTACCCTATTCTAAAAGCCGTGTTACAAGTTAACTGTTCAGTAAATTTTCCAACTACGTTGTCTGGGTTAGGTAGATAGCTGATTAGACTGCGGTGACGTGCAGAAGAAACTAGCGCTAGTCCTATCTGGGCCCCGGGGTTCACTCGCTAGGGAGTACTCGTGTGATGAAAGTTATTAAAAGTTTTGTTATAAAGATTTATAACCAACTATGACCTCGAGTTTTTAACTTCGATTTATGTATACAAAAAAATACTAGGTCGCTAAAACCAACAACAACGGTTAAGTAGATTGTTAAGTGCATTTGCCGCTCCATGGAAAGAATACTTAGTATAGCTTTTGTTATGTATAAGCAAAATGTATTCTCGCTACATCGCACATCCAAAACTAATCTGTATTCCTTCGTTCTATAAGCACACACATGTATACGCACACACGTTACTTTTGTTCATTCTCTCGCTGATCTCTGAATAAAGTCAGTCTGTACCAAGCACTCACCGAGAACGCTTCTAACCAAACACAACATTATTGGCGACGAGGATAAAAAGCAGAATCTCAGCCACAAGAATTATCTATTTTGTGTAAAATCGTAAAGGAATACAACATTCTTGTGTAAACCGTGTTATCAGCCGCAAAAACACATCGTTTTTGTGTAATACAGTGTCGCGTAGTCGTTGATTTTCATCAAGATGCCAGCAGATCAGAACATAATCCAGACAATGCTTGCTCAACAGCAAGAATTTACAGCAGCTCTTATTGAACAACAACGAACATGGATGCAAGCAATCCTAGAAAAAAACGCTTCTCCAGTTGCTAGTGATTCAAGCCACGCGGGTGAATTATCTATGTGTCCTCCATTCCACTAATTCGACAAAGACAATCAAAATTGGGAGTCATATCTGGAACAATTATCGCAGCACTTCAACGCATATTCGGTTAGTGCAGAAAAAAAACAAAAAGCCTATTTCCTTTCATGGTGTGGTGTTAACATATTCGAACTATTAAAAAATCTATTCGGGAGTAACAATTTGAACACGTATACATACAAGCAGCTCACAGACAAGCTAACGGAGCATTTCACCACAAAACGCCATATTGTAGCAGCTCGCTACGAGTTTTTCACGACTTGCGCGGGATCGCTCGTGAATGCCAATTTGTGTGCAACGCAAACGGTTGTTTATCAAATTATGTAGATGAGATGATACGAGATCAGATCATAGTACATACTCCGTATGATGCAGTCCGGGCATCTGCTCTTCAAAAGTTACAGCCAACTCTTGAAGATGGTCTCATAGTTGCAGAAACCTATGAGACAACAACAAAAGCAAGCAGTGGAAATAATGCCAGATCGTTTAATGTTGATCTTAAATCTAGCTCTGGTTGTGGTCAAACTCACCAGAGAAAAAATGTAAGTTCAGAACCGCCGTATGTCACAAGTGCGGTAGGAAAGGTCATATAGCAGTCGTCTGTATGTCAAAGTATGTCAAGTCAAATGTCAAATGGCCGGGTCAAGTAAATAACCGGGAAGTAAAATCCAATAAGAACGAAGCAAACGAAGTCGAAGTGATCGAAGCAGTTTACAGTGTCACAGGTCAAGTAAAATGTCAACAAAACAGAAAAGTTATTGACCTCGAAATATTAAAACAAGTTATCTCATTTCAAATGGATTCCGGAGCAACAGCATCCGTTATAAACTCCAATACACACGCCTTGCTGCAGAAGCCGAAATTGCATAAGTGTTCCCGAGTTTTACATGCGTTTGGACATACTCCAATACCAATACTAGGGGAGCTGCACACTTTCGCAAAGTGCGGAGAGAAAGAGAAACAAGTGGTCATAATCGTGGCAAATATAGAAAGTTCTACTAATCTCTTCGGCATGGATTTATTTAACGTTTTCGGATTTGATATCATGCAAGTATCAAACATTTTTGAGGTACATAATGACAAAGTAAGTGACCTCTGCAACAAGTACAGCGAAGTGTTTGAACCAGCCATGGGTGTCATTAAAGACTTCAAAGCCAGCGTATTTTTAAAATCTTCAGCGAAGCCGAAGCAGACAGACTCATACAAGCCGGAATTTGGAAACCAGTAAAATTCAGCAATTGGGCATCCCCAATCGTGCTCGCTCCTAAGCCAGGTGGCGATATTCGTATTTGTGGCGATTTTAAACAGGCAGTCAACGCACAAATCGACGTCGAACAGTATCCGTTACCAACAAAAGAAGCTCTATTTCACATCATTCGTCATGGTAAGCAGTTCAGCAAGATAGACCTCAAGAATGCCTATCTCAAGATGGAATTAGATGAGGCTTCGAAGAAAATCATGGTGGTAAACACACCTACTGGGCCTTTTTCAATATCAGCGTCTTCCTTACGGGATTGCAAGCGCACCAGCTATCTTCCAAAGATACCTCGAGCAACTTCTAAAAGGAATAAAAGGTTGTGGCAACTATTTAGATGACATCATCATCTCAGCACCTACAAGCGAGGAACATCTGAACCGAATCGACCGAGTTCTCAGCACTCTTCAAGAGAACGGCATCAGATGCAAACGGCAAAAATGCTTCTTTTTCAAGGACGAAATAGAATACTTAGGGCGAAGAATCAGCGCAAACGGCATTCTCCCAGACAGCTCAGGCTTGGAGGCTGTAAAACTGTTGTGTCCGCCTTCTAACTTACAACAATTGGAAGCATTCATGGGTAAAGTAAATTATTATTGTAATTTTATTCCGAACTATTCGCAGTTGGCTGCTCCATTGAATCAACTTCGCAGAAAAGACGTAGCCTTCTTTTTTGGTCCACAACAGCAGCAGGCTTTTACAGCTCTTAAGTCCCACATCATTAACGCAACGCAGCTAGCTCACTTTGATGAAAAATTACCGCTAGTGCTCGCTACAGATGCCTCATCCTTTGGCATCGGGGTAGTCCTTTCGCATCTTCAGCCAGATGGCGGAGAGAGACCCATTGTTTTCGCATCTAAAACGCTTGACAAGCATCAGGTTAAATACAGCCAAATCGAAAAGGAAGGACTTTCCATAACATTTGGAGTAAAGCGTTTTCATCAATACCTTTATGGCAGAAAGTTTATCCTAATCACAGACCACAAGCCGTAAGCATCTCCCGTTGATGACGTCAAACAGGCTACAACGTTGGGCTATTATTCTCATGGCCTACAACTTCGATATCCAGTATCGACTCACATCTGCTCATGGTAATGCAGATGCTCTTTCACGCCTCCCAGTGGGTACAGATCCAGACTTCGACAAAGAACAGGAAGCTTGCCACAATGTAGTCGAAGTATCAGCCACCGATAAATTCCGAGCAAATTCACAACCACATGGAAAAAGACAAAGTTCTGAAACAGGTCCTGCAGTACGTATCTATAGGATGGCCAGAAAAACTCCAGCCAGGCAACGAAGCCCTATTGCCTTACTTAAACCGGATGTTTGCTCTTACAATTAACAAACAAATGCTTTGCCTACACACAGACGCAAATCGTATTATAATTCCAGCCAGTCTACGTGCCCATATCCTAAAACCTTCATGAAGGCCATTGGGGCATTTGTCATCCAAATGTCGTCTACAACAACCGCCAACACGATCGCTGCACTTTCTTCGATTTTCGCCATCGAAGGATACCCGAAAACCATGGTTAGCGACAACGGTCCTCAGCTTACAGCTGACGCCTTCGAAGAATTCTGCAAACTGCACGGTATAAAGCATATTACCACAGCACCGTTTCATCCAGCATCCAACGGATTAGCAGAGCGATTTGTACAGACATTTAAATTCGCAGTCAAGAAGAACCTCAAAGACGGTATACCACTTAGGGAAGCTGTAACAAAATATCTTTCTTCTTACAGGTTCACTCCAAACGCCCAAGGTAAAACTCCTGCCGAGTTAATCCACGGTCGACCAGTCCGCACCGTGCTTAGTGAACATTTCGAGCAGCTTGTCGAGAATAAACGGACAATCACCAAGTACATCTCTAATCAAATGGTATACGCTCGAAACTGTTCAAGAGGAGAAAAGTGGATTGAAGGCATTATCGACCGTCCAGTTGGAAAAATGCTGTTCATTGTTCGCACGTCAAATGGTTACATCAAGCGCCATTTCAACCAGCTAAAACCGAAGTTGTCAGCAAACAACTCAATCAAGAGACCTCCAGAGTTTTGGTGGATTCCTGAACTGCCAAAGCCATCCTGCAATCAAGAAATACAGCAACAAGATCGACCGCTAACTCCGCCAGTTGTTCAGCAATCTGATCCTGTTCCTGTTTCTCGTCCTCCTGAACGCGCAGCAGAGCCTACCCAGCAGCCGAGGCAGAACCAATCTACACGACGTCTTTCAGGCATACCAGTACGCCAAAGCAGCCGTGTTCGCCAGGAGAAGTCGATCGTTTTAAGCCAAAGGACATCAGAAAAACTAAGCATATAAATAGTTCTTAATTAAAGGAGGAGATGTGTTATGTATAAGCAAAATGTATTCTCGCTACATCGCACATCCAAAACTAATCTGTATTCCTTCGTTCTATAAGCACACACATGTATACACACACACGTTACTTTTGCTCATTCTCTCGCTGATCTCTGAATAAAGTCAGTCTGTACCAAGCACTCACCGAGAACGCTTCTAACCAAACACAACACCTTTTTTGAATTTGCTCGCCTAAAGTTTGTAACGACCTGATCCTTTATATTGAAACGAACTGATTTCTTAAGTATCTCGCTCCCTACGTAAACGTGCGGCTAGCTCAGAGAGGTTGAGGGATAGTTCCACCAAATATATATGGGTTGATTGCCTTAGACCTAGAGACAACGCAAGGGTTGTGTTGGGATCGTAAAGGTTTTATGTGTCCCCTTACATATAACCTCGCGGTTCTTCGGCTACTGCTGCTACTTGTTGTCGTCCTTTGCGTCGTCGCTCCTTCGGTGGCGTCGCTCCTCGTCGTTGACTGCGAACCTCACTGTCGGGACCGGCAAGGTGTTTCGCCTAACAGGTAGAACTAGGTTCTGCCTCTTCGCGTAGCCACCTTTATGGCAGACTCCCTTAGATCGGTCTGGATTGTGTCGGCAAGGTGTTTCGCCTAGCAGGCAGAACTAGGTTCTGCCTTTCGCCCAGCCACCTTAATCGCAGACTACACTCAAGGACTACTTAAGACCTAGCATCCGTTGGATCTCAGCGTTGTAGCCTCAGCGTTGTAGACTTATAGTCGTTCGGCGTCTCGACTTTGAAATCTTGATCTCGCGCACACTCACTCGCTTTTATTTTCGCTCTATTATTTGGGGCTGGATCAGTTCCCCGAAAAATTTTAACTTTCCCTAAACTGCATCTCGTTCCCCAGACGGTTCCCTGAAAGACTTTTTATCGTTCCCCAGACAGTTCCCTGCGTGAACTTTGAATATTCCGCCCAGACAGATTTTTGAGACATTTCCTTGACTAACGCCTCTTTCTCTTTTCAGCTACACTATGCCCATGATGCCCTAGCCATGTCTCGGGCTGCTGACCCTGGACCGCGTGTCCCGGGAGATCCTTGCAACAGCAAGTGACCCCATCGCCCCGCGGCTGCGGCAGCCTCGCGATCCGCCCATGCGCCCTGCGCGACAGGCTGCTGCGGATGACGACCTTTTTTTGGTGGAAGCGATGCCGACGGCGACTGCGACTGCTGTCGCTGCTCCTGCTGCTGCAGTTTCTGTTGCTGCTTCAGCGGCTGCGTTGGTTTCCTGTTCCTTAGCGCGCCCCTCCCACACCTCGCGCTCCACCTGCTCGTTGTTACTGCCGCGTGTCCTCATGACTACGATCTTTTTTTGAAAAGACTTGATCCGTGCAGCTCCGTCGATGACGAATCGGCTTCCCCGCATCCTCGGTTTCGTTATTCGCGGTGACGTTTACCGATAACGGGACTCCCCCTCCGCCTCCTACAAAACCTGTGCATGTGTGCGTTAGACGGTAACGGTGAATACGGCTTTTTAACCCGCTCTCGCGCTCCTGAGTGTTTTTTTTTTATTCGTGGCCATGCTTCCTGCGAGTTCACGCTTTGATGCTTGGCATAAGACGCCGAGCCCAGCGGCCCGTGCTGGTGTTACCCCATCTTTGTTGCCAGCTCTCGATGGTTTTGTGTCGCTGTTCCCGTGGGACTGAGTCGAACGCATCCTCTGAAACTGTGCAGCTGGAGGCTCTGAGGGCGAATCGCCTATAGCTGCGGGTACACTTTCTGCTCTATGACGGAAACTTCATAGCTTTTGCCCATTTGCTCGATCCGTATAGTATCGCTGATGATACCGCACTAACTATACGTTTTTTGATTCACTGTCTCGGCCCAGTCGTGTTTGCCATCATTTTGCTGATGGCATCTGTGGTTTTTCCAGCTCTTTCTCCGACTTATAAAAGGTGGGCTTTTAATGTGAGCCATCATCATCATCGAGCATGATGTTGAGATATTTTTTGGACCTCCCAGATGTTAATTCTGTGGATCCAACTGTGATTTTAGCCTGTTCTACTTTTTCCTATTGCTCACCAGAACTGCCTCCGTGTTGTGCTCTGCCCGTTATGTCGTACCCATTGACAAACCTTGCTTACAGCGGGGTTGCAGGAAGCCTTTAACTCATCGATCTCTTTCCTCACCGTAACCAGGGCAATGTCGCCCAGCCCTCACGAAGTGGGAGCCTCAGGATGTCGTCTTACCTCGCGTTCCACAGCGTCGTACCGAGGACTGAGCCTTGGGGGACCCCTCCAGTCACTCTGTGTCGGCATTGTTTTCTTCAGTCTCTTAGATCAGCACCCGATCTGATAAGTACTTGCGTAGAATATTGTGATATCCCCCGCTTTGTAAGGGACTCCAGGATGCTACTCCAGTTGGCCGGGTTGAACGCATTTTTGACGCACACCGGGAAATAGTGCTGATTGCATCTACGGTGCAGCGTTTCTTCCTGAATCCGTACTGCAGTTCAGAAATCCTTCGTTTAGCCGTCAGTTCGCTATCCAGCCGATTGCAAACTATCCTCTCAAAGATCTATTGAGTCTAGCATGCAAAGTGGGCTGTAAGCCGATGGGTCACTGGGGTCCTTTCCAGGTTTTGGAATGAGAACCAGCTTTTGGAGTTTCCAGGCCTTCGATACCACTCGGTCTGTGATGCAACAGTTGTACATCTGCGCGAAGACATCGGGTGTGTGGCAATTATGAGCTTTAGCGCTGAGTTTGGAGCACTTATATGCAGTACCAAAGGGTTGGGCGCCTGCTGTGTCACACAGCACCTGGAAGAATTTCCGCTTTATTGGCGGTGTGTCCATACCCCATGCTTAAGCGCTGTGTTCGGTACTCCGTCGGGCCCTAAAGCTGTCCCGTGCTGTTTCGAGCACTTATAAGCGGCACCAAAGGGTTGGGCGTCTGCTGCGTCACACAGCACCTGGAAGCACTTCCGCTTGCTTGGCGGTGTGTCCATACCCCATGCACTTGAAGCATTCTTATTTCTATTTTTCGTCTGATTCCACAGACTACCTATCCGACGCGTATTTTCCCAATTTTGAGAAAGTGCTCGCGAGGCTGGGTTTATCACCGCGGCTTGCTTTACTCGCATTGCGCTCCCCTCATGGCTTCTTGGACCCATTGATTTGCCGGATCGGAGGGGATTTGAATGGCTAGCAAAAGTTCCCCTTTGCTGTCTTCCTGATGCCATGTACCTTGTCCTTCATTCCCTGGGTGCGGCCTTGACATTCTTCAGCACTTCTGAGTAAGTCGCCTTTTCTGAACACTTTATCAGGATTGCGTTTCGTAGTGCCCGTTTTCACATTTACTCCTATGGTTTCTTTCTTCGACTCTTAGTCTCCGTCCAGTCCCTTTTGGAATCCGATGGTAGCGGTCTATTGGGTTTCGGTGACTCGCCGTTTTCCAGCCTTTTCATCGGGTGGATACTGGATTTTTCTTGGTCGCCACTGTTGGCCCAGGCAGTTTGGGATAACCGCCATTATCATTCTTTGCAGGGGTCGTCTGAGTCTCCTTCTCTTGTTTCGGGTGGCCTTCTGCTGTTGGGTCTAGGTGGCAGCGACAGATCGTTGTGCTGCTGGAGCATTCGCTTATCTGCCTGCAGACAAGCTGCTGTAGCTTCTTCATGCGGGCCATCATCTCCTTGATAGACGCGTTGATCGTCCGCTGGGCTGGCATCTTCTCATTTACCCGATCTCGTCTAGCTTTTTTTTTGCTCCTTCTGCTGTGTTGTTTCCACAAAGGCTGATTTCTTCTCGGGTCCTCTTTGGGGTGTCAGTTTACGCGTTGAACTGGCCGTTGGCGCTAGGTTCGCTCGGAAAACTAATTTGTGGTGTAGCAAGCTGGGGAGGTGGGGTCTTCCTGATCTTCGACGCTTTGTTGTCCGCAGCCCACTTAGCCGCCCATTATGGGTCAGACGCTTTGTGTATCGCGCTTCTGGGTGTGTATGTCTGTGTGTGTGTGCCAACCGTTAATTTCGGTACCGCTTATCGTCTTCCCCCTTTATTCGGTTGGGTACAGTTCTCCTCCGATACAAAGGACTTGTTGTGGCTGACCCTCCTTCCTTTGGGGTTTTGGCTGGCTTATGTGCGTTTTTCTCTCCTTGCCGTGTTTTTGTGCCGCAGGTTGCAAATTACCGGAGAGTCGAAATGAATTATCTTAAACGGGGCCAGTTTCGCCGCGAATCCTTCCGCTGCCTTGGCACGATGGTGCTCTTTGGCCCAGACCGCGACTCCGATCTGCGGTCTTCAAGGGTGCCTTCTCCATGTTCCGATGACCAGCTCGAAGTTTTCGTTTAGTTTTTTCGCGTTCTCCGAAGTGTTCTGAGTTTCCCTTCCTTTGCTTTTCTACCCTGCGTGACGAAGGCCGGGGAGTACCCTGTGGATTCTGCCACACTCGTGTTTATGGTCAGCTGCAATTCTTGCCACTTCTCATCCCATGTCCGCTGGTCTTGTCCGGTGAACTGGGCGTTTGGCCGCACTCCCAAATCTGCCAAGAATCGCTTGAACGCCATGCTTGTTAATTGGACCCCGTCATCGGTGATCAACACCCTTGGCTCGCAGTACCTCGATATGATCCTTTCCCTGATTGCCTTTTCCAGCGTGTCTGTGGTAGCCCTACGAATCGGCATTAATTCCGTCCACATCGCGTTCCCGTGCTTCGACCGAGGAAGTGGCCTAACAAAATCGGTCGGCCTTTACTAAGCTTTCCGGATACTTTTGGGGGTTCTGGGGTATCCTTGCCCCTCATGTCTCTCATCCAGTTACATTCGGCTTGTTCCGTTGGTCCAAGTGGCTTCGTCTTTATCCTTCCGTAGGTTTCCTTGATAGTGCGTCCGCCACAATATTCGATTGTCGTATACGATTTCGAAGTCGTATTATTGGAGCTCCTGTGCCCTTTGTGGGATTCTTGCGGTCGGGCTCACGATGCAATTCAACCACTTCAGGGCATGTGATCTGTTATCACTTTGAAGTGGTATCCCTTCAGGTGATGCTTTAAATTTCTTATTCCGACACACAATTTTTCTCCGACCCATTCAAGGTCCGGATGAAAAAGGAGATAGTTTTCCCTGGTCGGAATTTTGAGTGAGAATGGGACCAAGCCCATAATCGCTGGCATCGGTCTGCAGCACAAACGGCTATGTGAAATCCGGCATGCCAATCTCGCCTTGACAGCTTCAAAAGGCCTGCTGGTGATCGTCGGTCCATCCCCATTTGACACTCTTTCGGAGAAGGGCGTTCAGCAGATGCAGCGTAGTAAAATCAGGCACAAAACGCTTGCACCACGACGCCACTCCCAAATATTGCCGCACCTTCTTGACAGTTGCCGGTGGTTTTCACAACGCTATCGACGATACTTGCTCCGGATCCGTCCCAAGGCCCTGATCTGTAATGCGATGCACTATCAGCGTTTAATTTCAGGTTCGCCGCTCGCAGTCTTCTAAATACTTCCTTTATTTTTCGCATGTGTCCTTCTTCCGTCCGATGACGATTATATCATCCTGATATCCCGCTGGGATGTTGCTGATGCCGAGTGAAAACCAAAAGCATAACATTGCATTGGAACAGGCCTTTCTCTGGCACTGTAAATACGGTGTACTAGCTGCTGGGTGCCTCCAACGGTATCTGCCATTACCCGTCCTTTAGGTCGAGGCTGCTAAAGTACTTAGCTTCTCGAAGATGGTCCAGGATATAGTTGATCATCGGCATTGGGTATGCATCCTTCACGGACTTTGCGTTAATTTGCTTGAAATCTACACATAGCCTCCATTTCCCGGTCTTCTTCCTCACCATGACTATTGGTGAGATGTACGGACTCCTCGATTCCGGCTCGATTCAGACTTTTTCGAGTAGCTCGTCTAATTTGGCGTAGATTTCGTCCTGCCTTTTTGGATTTTTCGGATAGTACCGATAGTAGCCGGTCAAAGGCTGATGGCCCTTCATGGTGTTCCTGTGTACTGCCACGCTTGACGTGCCTTGCAGATTTTCCAACTCGGTCTTTAAAAACTGGTCCACATCGCTGATATCACAACGCTGTAACCTGCGCATTTCATCTCGGCTCCTAGCACCAGTGCGTTGATTAATCCTAGTTGGATCAGCAGCTCCATTGACACTGTTCTTGGGCCAAATCCGATTTTAATCTCTAGCTGTGATTATATGTTTCCGCATCTACCTTCCGCCATCCGTACTTGCCTCTTTGTGGGTAGAACCTTTCCCGCCGCTTGCAGCCTGTCCGCCAGCTCTTCGCTGATGAAGCTCGCTGTGGCGCCGGTGTCCACCGTGGCCTTAATATTTGGGTCGCCTATGAGCACTGTGGCGGACAGTTGCATTTCTTTCGCCCTTAGGTCGCCCATTATCTTCGAGAGGCAGCACCTTACGATCCCTGGCCGCCTCTCGGAGGCTGAGATCGTTGCGCGTTTCCCCAACAGCACTGCACCGTTCTGACGTCTATTTTTCCGCATCGCCAGCAGAACGTGAATCGCCGATTTCGGCACTCCTTCGTCCAATGGTCAGCGCCCCTTATCTGTCGCAAGCGTCGGCTGGATTCAGTACGCCTCTGTGGCGCGTCCGTGTCCTCCTGGCACCGCCTACACACCGCACCTTGCTCTGCCCTTGGCCTTGTCACTGGATCGCTCTACATCCTCTGTTTTTGGTAATTGTTCTCAAGTTCAAACTTATCTCTTTGCTCCTCCAGCTCCCCGAACTCATCCTCTACTGAGCCCTCGAGTTCTATTCCAAGAACCTTGCTCACCTCGGCAAAATTCTCCTTCCTGAGATTGTAAATCCAGGACTTTCCCATCTTGGATCTTTTGTTCTGTTGGTCAGGACAATCACTCATAAAAGCCAGATGTAACGACCTGTTAACTTATGTATCTCGCTCGCTACGTAAACGTGCAGCTAGCTTAGAGACGTTGTGGGATCGATTCATCAAATTTTTATTGGGTGATTGCCTTCGACCGAGAGATAACACAAGGGTTGTTTTGGGATCGTAATAGGTTTTATTTGTCTCCCTAAATATAGCCTCAGCATCTCGACTTTGCGATCTTGTTCCTTGCACTCGGAACCTAATTAACTTGCTGCAGACACCGAAAGTTCCAATCTCGGACAAGCTTGGCATCCTTTGCGTAGTCCTGCGGATGCAGCCGTACGCTTTTCCTCCTCTCCCGGCTAACTTCTCGCTGCTTGTCGTCGCTTGCCATGCTCTGGACATCCAGGCTAGATATTAGCCCTTCGGCACTTCCGGTGGTTATTTTGAATTTTTGGATTGGCAGCTTCCGGAATTTCTTCTTCAGACTCGACACCAACTCCGCCATGTCTAGCTCTTCTGCCGAGAAATCCATGCTTGCGATATGGTCCTCTGCTTCGGCGGAAATCACATTTAGATTTGGTTTCATCTTGCCTCTGTATTTGGCTTCCAGTTCAGCTTTTGGATTGCCTTCTTCCTTGCCTGCTAACTGCGAGAAAATCTATTGCATGTTTTCTACGGTGCCGGTTAGCTCGATGCCTAGTTTGGCAGCCACCGTACTCCTCCTTCTTGATGTTCTTTATCCACTCCTTTTCGGCGAGGGACGAAACTCTGAAACATAATTAAAAAACACAATTAACAAACCTATGCACAAATAAAAAAATTAAAATCTACACATATCTGCCACAGATGCGTCTCGTGCTCCTGTCCAGATCCAGACTGCGTATAAATTAATACAAATTGTAAAAACATTTAAAATCAAATTAAACACAACACTTACCTGTCTCAAATGTTTCCTGGCTCCTTGTCAAATCCCTACTGGTGTGACTGCGTCGAGGGTTGAGACTGTGGAAATAATAAAATTAAAATAAATACACAATAAATAAAATTAAATCAATGACCACACTTAACTGCCAAAATAGCGTTTTGACTCCTGTCCGACTCCCTCTGACTTGACTTCAGAGAGGGACGAAACTCTGAAACATAAAAAAAAAACACAATTAACTAACATATGCACAAATAAAAAAATTAAAATCTACACATATCTGCCACAGATCCGTCTGGTGCTCCTGTCCAGATCCAGCTGACGAAGCTATGATGAGGGTTGAGACTGCGTATAAATAAATACAAATTATAAAAACATTTAAAATCAAAATAAACACAACACTTACCTGTCTCAAATGTTTCCTGGCTGCTTAACAAATTCTACTGGTGTGACTGCGGCGAGGGATGAGACTGTGGAAATAATAAAATTAAAATAAATACACAATAAATAAAATTAAATCAATGACCACACTTAACTGCCAAAATAGCGTTTTGACTCCTGTCCGATTCCCTCTGACTTGACTGCGGCGAGGGACGAAACTCTGAAACATAATAAAAAAAAACACAATTAACAAGCATATGCACAAATAAAAAAATTAAAATCTACACATATCTGCCACAGATGCGTCTCGTGCTCCTGTCCAGATCCAGCTGACGAAGCTTTGATGAGGGTATAAAAACATTATAAACATTAAATCAAAATAAACACAACACTTAACTTTCTCAAATTTTTCCTGGCTCCTTGACAAATCCCTACTGGTGTGACTGCGGCGAGGGATGAGATTATGGAAATAATAAAATTAAAATAAATACACAATAAATAAAATTAAGTCAATGACCACACTGCGTCTCGTGCTCCCTGTCCAGATCGAGCTGACGAAGCTATGATGAGGGTTGAGACTGCGTATACATTAATACAAATTGTAAAAACATTTAAAATCAAATTAAACACAACACTTACCTGTCTCAAATGTTTCCTGGCTCCTTGTCAAATCCCTACTGGTGTGACTGCGTCGAGGGATGAGACTGTGGAAATAATAAAATTAAAATAAATACACAATAAATAAAATTAAATCAATGACCACACATAACTGCCAAAATAGCGTTTTGACTCCTGTCCGACTCCCTCTGACTTGACTGCAGAGAGGGACGAAACTCTGAAACATAAAAAAAAAAACACAATTAACTAACATATGCACAAATAAAAAATTAAAATCTACACATATCTGCCACAGATCCGTCTGGTGCTCCTGTCCAGATCCAGCTGACGAAGCTATGATGAGGGTTGAGACTGCGTATAAATAAATACAAATTATAAAAACACTTAAAATCAAAATAAACACAACACTTACCTGTCTCAAATGTTTCCTGGCTGCTTAACAAATTCTACTGGTGTGACTCCGGCGAGGGATGAGACTGTGGAAATAATAAAATTAAACTAAATACACAATAAATAAAATTAAATCAATGACCACACATAACTGCCAAAATAGCGTTTTGACTCCTGTCCGACTCCCTCTGACTTGACTGCAGCGAGGGACGAAACTCTGAAACATAAAAAAAAAACACTATTAACTAACATATGCACAAATAAAAAAATTAAAGTCTACATATATCTGCCACAGATCCGTTTCGTGCTCCTGTCCAGATCCAGCTGACGAAGCTATGATGAGGGTTGAGACTGCGTATAAATAAATACAAATTATAAAAACATTTAAAATCAATATAAACACAACACTTACCTGTCTCAAATGTTTCCTGGCTGCTTACAAACCCCTACTGGTGTGACTGCGGCGAGGGATGAGACTGTGGAAATAATAAAATTAAAATAAATACACAATAAATAAAATTAAATCAATGACCACACTTAACTGCCAAAATAGCGTTTTGACTCCTGTCCGATTCCCTCTGACTTGACTGCGGCGAGGGACGAAACTCTGAAACATAATAAAAAAAACACAATTAACAAGCATATGCACAAATAAAAAAATTAAAATCTACACATATCTGCCACAGATGCGTCTCGTGCTCCTGTCCAGATATAGCTGACGAAGCTATGATGAGGGTTGAGACTGCGTATAAATAAATACAAATTATAAAAACATTTAAATTCAAATAAAACACAACACTTACCTGTCCCAAATGTTTCCTGGCTCCTTGACAAATCCCTACTGGTGTACTGCGGCGAGGGATGAGACTGTGAAAATAATCAAATTAAAATAAATACACAATAAATAAAATTAAATCAATGACCACACTTAACTGCCAAAATAGCGTTTTGACTCCTGTCCGATTCCCTCTGACTTGACTGCGGCGAGGGACGAAACTCTGAAACATAATAAAAAAAACACAATTAGCAAGCATATGCACAAATAAAAAAATTAAAATCTACACATATCTGCCACAGATGCGTCTCGTGCTCCTGTCCAGATCTAGCTGACGAAGCTATGATGAGGGTTGAGACTGCGTATAAATAAATACAAATTGTAAAATCATTTAAAATAAAAAAAAACACAAAACTTACCTGTCTCAAATGTTTCCTGGCTCCTTGACAAATCCCTACTGGTGTGACTGCGGCGAGGGATGAGACTGTGGAAATAATAAAATTGAAATAAATACACGATAAATAAAATTAAATCAATGACCACACTTAACTGCCAAAATAGCGTTTTGACTCCTGTCCGACTCCCTCTGACTTGACTGCGGCGAGGGTCGAAACTCTGAAACATAAAAAAAAACACAATTAACAAGCATATGCACAAATAAAAAAATTAAAATCTACACTTATTTGCCACAGATGCTCCCTGTCCAGATCCAGCTGACGAAGCTATGATGAGGGTTAAGACTGCGTATAAATAGATGCAAACATTTAAAAAATTTAAAATCAAATAAAACACAAAACTTACCTGTCCCAAATGTTTCCTGGCTCCTTGACAAATCCCTACTGTCTGCGGCGAGGGATGACACTGTGGAAATAATAAAATTAAAATAAATACACAATAAATAAAATTAAATCAATGACCACACTTAACTGCCAAAATAGCGTTTTGACTCCTGTCCGATTCCCTCTGACATGACTGCGGCGAGGGACCAAACTCTGAAACATAATAAAAAAAACACAATTAGCAAGCATAGGCACAAATAAAAAAATTAAAATCTACACATATCCGCCACAGATGCGTCTCGTGCTCCTGTCCAGATCTAGCCGACGAAGCTATGATGAGGGTTGAGACTGCGTATAAATAAATACAAATTGTAAAAACATTTAAAATAAAAAAAAACACAAAACTTACCGGTCTCAAATGTTTCCTGGCTCCTTGACAAATCCCTACTGGTGTGACTGCGGCGAGGGATGAGACTGTGGAAATAATAAAATTGAAATAAATACACGATAAATAAAATTAAATCAATGACCACACTTAACTGCCAAAATAGCGTTTTGACTCCTGTCCGACTCCCTCTGACTTGACTGCGGCGAGGGACGAAACTCTGAAACATA
Organism: Drosophila gunungcola; assembly: GCF_025200985.1. Taxonomy (NCBI): domain Eukaryota; kingdom Metazoa; phylum Arthropoda; class Insecta; order Diptera; family Drosophilidae; genus Drosophila; species Drosophila gunungcola. The sequence goes on from NW_026453210.1 coordinate 748,592, forward strand.
AAAAAACACAATTAA